>NW_023596136.1:43780443-43853358 GCF_011947565.3 Pollicipes pollicipes
GTACATCTGACTGATAAGATCATCGGTATAGCATTGGTGTGAAACTGCGTGCGTGGGTTGAACAAACTGCGTAATCGACATGTCTCCTAAGTGGATTTTCGTTTCTGGCTGCACACCGCATCAGACACAACATCAATGTTTGCGAAACACATCAGTGAACGTTTCTTTTTGCGGAGCCTTCGGGTACAAATGCCGCATTTTGTGAGAACAGGGACGAATACCCACGCTTGTCACTTTTTCTTTTCTCAGTACAGAGCCTAATATATCTGTGTCGCCGGCCACGGCGATGGGCTGCGTGGATTCATTCCTCCCCTCTGAAGCGATTTTAGCGCCACCGCCAGCAGTGGTGGCGCCACTAGCGTGCTCCAGGGGGTCCATTCGAGCTCCCCCGACCGCCTGATCAGGTTGCAGGCAACTGCAAAGACTATTTCAGAGCTGCAGTCCTAAAACGGGGGAAAGACGCTGACAGGGAGGATCGGGAGGGGGGGGGGGCGGGGCACGGGACCATGACACCTCCTGGGTCTCGAACAGACGTAGTGTCATACACAAAACGCAACAAAACTAGACGTCTTTGGGCTTTCATGCAATGAAGCACAGTCGCAAGAATTGTCACAGGAGAACTGAAAATAAGAACCCACGAGTAGACAAAAATAGTTTTTCAAGAATTTAGAAGGTTGTGAATTGGAAATTTTAAGATTCATCATACTGTTCAGGAACCTACCCTGTTTCTGGTGCACCATGTGTTCACTTTCAAGGCTATTCCGACCATCAAGGAGCCTTTTGCGTTGCCTATGCCTTTTTGCATTTGTTCGGAGGGCCCTGCGGTATTGCTGGGGCCCTTGGCGCTAATATGTCATGCACTTCTGTCAGTCAGGAGCCTTCCACGGTTGCTTCCCATTTGTGCGAAGCGTTTGCTATACACCATTGCCGGGCACCCCATATGCTAAATTGCCAGGGTATTCTCGGTTGTTCAGGAGCCTGTCACGTTAGTCCCGGTCAAGAGCGCAGCCAGAGCCCTGGCAAGGTGGGACAAGGCTGACAAAAGGCTCCCGATCGCAAAAGGCCTCCAAAAAAACCGTCGGGTATGGTCGATTTGTGAATGATGGCATGTTTTTATCACACACACACACACACACACACACAACACACACACACCCACACACACACACACACACACACACACACACCACACACACACACACACACACACACACACACACACACACACACACACACACACACACACACACACACACACACACACACACACACACACACACACACACCCACACACACCACACACACACACCACCCACACACACACACACACACACACACACACACACACACCACACACCACCACACACACACACACACACACACACACACACACACACCACACACACACACACACCACCCACACACACACACACACACCCACACACACACACACACACACACACCACACCATATATATATTTTTTGTGTGTGGTTGGTGTTGTGTTGTTTGTTTTGTGTTTGTTTGTGTGTTTTGTGTTGTGTGTTTTGTTTGTGTTTGTGTGTTTGTTGTGTGTGTGTGTGTTTTGTGTGTGTGCGTGTGTGTTACACATCTTTACGTTCTGTAGCAGGAATATAGGTCAGATGCTACCACGAGATCAATTCTGCCTGATGTTTATAGCACATGAACTGAAAAATCGTGCGGTAAATGACTGCATGAAATAATTCACCGGCGCCCTCCATTTCACAATGGTCTAGTAACCTTTTCTTAAACCGAATAAAACTGAGAAAATTTATACAGGGATATCGAAGTATTTCGCGAATGTAAATTATAATATCAAAAATGGGTTAATAATTTGCATTACCGCGGGCTTCGCGCGGGGTCAAAAAGACCCCTCTTCCAAAGGTTTTGTCCAGAATGGTTTCCGAATGGCGCGATCTGCGCGTCGCCAAATTTTGCATAGCTGTAGACAATTGAATAGCGGAGCGTTTGAAGGAAAAAATCTGGATGTACCCCGTAAGGTCGCCGACCTACGGCAGGTCAAATTCAGGATATGAGTTCTGCGAAGCCAATTTCTAGGGAATCGTACAATCTGATGCAACAAACGGAGTCTTAGACGAGACCCACACATCTCTGAGATGCTTTCTTTGGTAACGCAACAATTGCATATGCAAGTTCCATTGACCTATGGTCAGTTTTGCACGCCAGACCAAGGTCAAAACCGATCTGTTTTATTACGCTAGGGCTTGCTGTATGAGGGAGTTTGGGTGCTCATTTCGAATTTATTGATAAGAGAAACATGTTACATCTTCCATGCACTTTTCAAAGGCCCGAATAGGTCGCTGAACTAAAATCACCTATGTTAACATGATATTTTTGGGAACCTACTGCTTAGCGTGATCTTGGTCGTTTATTCAAAATGCAAAACTCAAACCTGACTGACACATAGGCCGATATCGACTCAAGGGGTTCCAGATCGGCGCGATTCGCCCGGTGGCGATATTTGAGGGTCCATCGTCTCGGGACGGGGCCCCTGAATAAAGCTCCGACCTGTCATTATGCCTCAGACCCTCCTATCGCGCGCTTGTATCGTCGGACCTGGTGTTGGCCCTATAGGCTCTTTCGAGTCTTCTCAAAACAACTGCCTCTGATCGACTCGAGGCCCTTTGACAATACCCTGTGGCCCCTGGGCCCCTGTATGGCGCCGTGACAACCCGAACAATGTAAATCGCTGGCTCCGGCTTTGCCCTTGCTTGGGGAACGGGTCCTTAGGCCCATGCAGCCACAGAGTCGACTGTGCGCTACTGGTGATGTCTGACCAAAATATAGGCCCTTAACGACTCAGTGGACCCCTAATCAGCGCGCAGGCCATCTGCCTGGCATTGGAGTGCTCGGCCCTGTGGGTCTATGGTCCCCGATTGGGACCTCCGGGCGGCCTTTTGAAACCCTTCGGTCCCTCGATCGGCCCTTATAATCGTAGGCTCCGAGGGGAGCCACGTGTCCCGCATGTCCCCTCACCGCCTGCACTGCTGGTCCAAGTAACCTACTGGGGCACTCACAATATCCCCATCGGCTCTCTTCATTTGCCTAGAACCCTTCCAATGTTCTACCACATGCTTAGGGCCCTACGGTTTTGTCAGGACCCTTTTGATAGCCTGCTCGAAAACGCTCGATCCTCTGCGGGCCTTCCAAGCTGGGTTTTGGGTATTCCTTAAGTGAATGGAGGATCTTACAGCTTAGTGGATAGAACTGTCATACGTGCCGCCGACGTCGTCTTGCGTTATTTTCCGTCGGTTATTCAATCGTGACACATAGGATACTTGTGCATCGCAGTCTCAATGCATTTCGAATGCTAGGATACTTTGTACTCCTTCGTAACAGATAAACAATACTCTGCATGAAACATCAACCAGCAGCTGATCACATCAACTAGCCGGCTTGCCCCAATTAACCTAGAAATCATGTTCATGTTTGATTTTGATTGCATCCAGCAGACAACTTTAGTTCATTTTGCCATTTTTCCTAAATCATCACCCACAAATGATAAGATTGCCATGATCTGGAGAAGAAGAACTACACTCTGTACATGAGCATGCCTGGCATGTCTCATTTACTAGGGATACGCACAGTACGATGTGTTCCCGTATGAAGAGTATTCTAAGAATCGTAAGATTTAAAGGCTGCAATGTGCTTAACGAGATATGAGGATTTCTGGAGAGGCTCTAAAGTTGAAAATTAAGGGGTCCAAAAGGTTGCGTACCCCCCCTCCCCGCCCCTCTCGACGAAGTCCTGGATCCCCTGCCCCCAGCCCACGCAGTTGTGGGTTAGCACGCGTGGCACGTTTATGGCGCCTGCGAGCGCTGGTCGCGCGAGGCGTTTCCGCGGGGGCATGACCGGTACCGGAAAACAAACAACATCGGCCCTGCGTGCATTTCGACGTGGCTTGCTGGCATGATGAGCGACACTCAGGAGTCAGCCGCTGGACACTCCGGATGTTGGCATGACACTCAGGAGTCAGCCGCTGGACACTCCGGATGTTGGCATGATGAGCGGCACTCAGGGGTCAGCCGCTGGACACTCCGGATGTTGGCATGATGAGCGGCACTCAGGGGTCAGCCGCTGGACGCTCCGGATGTTGGCATGATGAGCGGCACTCGGGGGTCAGCCGCTGGACACTCTGGATGACAAACACAGATCCGCAGCGGACCTCCGGTCGCTCGCCGCTGGGGCTGGGGGCAGGGTCAGCGCTGGGCCCGCCCCCGCGGCTCCGAAGCATGCCACGACAAGCACGCACAACGCTGGAGACCAACGCAGAGGGATGTCACATACGATCCAAGCAGCACGCTTAGTGATATAGTACAGTGTATTAGGCTTACGAGTCGACATCGTACATGTAATTACAAAGTCAAAATCAGATACGACGGAGTTGGAATGCAACGGACATGGTGAGCGTTTGGAGTTGTGGGGGGGGGGGGGGGGCAAAGGGACAAACGCCTCCACCCGAACGGCGTTCTGTCAACGCGACCACCGCAGTGGTTGCAGTGTGGTTTGCTAGCCTACGAATAACGACGGGCGTGGCGTTCCTCCGCAGTTAGTGGATGCGCGCGGAGAGCCGTTGTCAGCGGGTGGCACGCGGAAGTCACTGTTAGCGGGTGGCACGCGGAGAGTCACTGCCTGTCAGCCACGGCTCACCAGCCAACCATGGAGTGACGCAATCTACCCCGCCCGCTGCTCTGATAGCCTCACAGCTTGTAGTGCTTGCGGAACTTGGGGTTCATCCTCTCCAGCTCGAGCTTCTGCGCCTTCTTGGACAGCATGGCGAACAGTTCAGGCGAGATGGTAGCATAGCCCTCCGTGACAAGGGCGGGTTCCACCGGAGCCGCCGCCTCCGCCGCCTCCGCCGCCTCCACCGCCTCCGCCTCCTCCCCATAGTCGTCCGCCGCATACTCGGCCATCGCCAACTCCTCGTCCGCGTACCCGGCGTCCGCCTCCCCATAGTCCTCGTACTCGGTCGGGTCGTCCAGCAGCACCACGTCGTCGGCTGCGATCAGCTGATAGTCGGCGTCGTCGGCCTCGCCCAGCGTCAAGTACTTGCCGCCACGGGCGGCGGTCGGGGGCGGCGGCGCACGCTTGCAGCGCAGCTCACGCCGCAGCACCTCGTACAGGCCCCAGTGGCGGTACTGTTCCGGCTGGTGGCAGCGCGGCTCCACGCGAACGTCGTAGGTCAGGTGCTCGCGCTCCTCGTGTTTGCACACGCGGCCGCTAGGGGCGCTGCTGTCCCACCGGCAGATGGTCGCCCGTGAGCTGCGCACCTGTGGTGAACGGAAGGTGAGACGCGGGCGGCTATGGGACAGGGAGTATCGAGCAGACTGGCGGGATGAGGGGAGCGCCGGTGGCTTACGCAAGTAGCGAGTGCATGGTCCCAATGAGCCATACCTAGCAAATGGAGCGAAAGGTGACAACGCATGAGCTTCTCTGTACTGGGTGGTGCACATCTATATTGTTTTGCTTGCAACTTACAGGTACAAGACAAAGCTCCGGAAGCATTCGAACTATGCCTGCGCTTTAACAGCGATGAATGTAGGATGAACCAGTGCTTACAGATTATTTGCGGTAGAGGTCAAAGGTGAATAAGCGAATTCGTATCAACATTGTCGCATGTAACCTGAATCTTGAGGTGTTATAGAGCATGTTCAGCAAATGTTTTACTCAGTCGTCTCTACAAAAATGCCCGTATTTTTCACTCAATCCCAGAATTGGCTAATCAATAGACACGTGAAATTTTGTTGTGTCCCATGTCTAAGTACACTAGCTCACCTGGCCTTGGTTCACGTTGGTTCGGCGGTAGGCATAAAATCACACTGAATGTGGTTATCTCTCCCAGCAAGCACCAGCCGGAGCTAACCATCAATACGGAACGCGACTAGACGCCCACTTCGGCCGCATGACGGTAGTCGAACACGACGGTTCAGGAGCTGTCTGCAGGGGTACCGAGCTGCGGTCTCCCAGGCCCCGCCCAGACCACCTGTCAGGTGCGTTCGTCCCTCCACACGCACCTTGTTGGTCATGGCGGCGCTGAGGAAGGACAGCTGGCAGCTGCACTCCCACGGGTTGTGATGTATCTGGAGCAGCTTGGGCCGCACCGGGCCCAGCACGGCCGGCGACAGCCAGCTCAGCAGGTTGTGGTGCAGATACACCTCGCGCAGGGCCACCAGCGGGCTGAACACCTCGGACGGCAGATCCTCCAGCAGGTTGTGCGACAGGTCGAGCACGGTGAGGCGCGCCAAGCCGAGGAACGCGTCCTGCGACACTTCCTCCAGGTGGCAGCGCGACAGGTCGAGTCGCTCCAACGCTCCGTTGGAGCGTAGCGCGTCAAACTCCAGGCGTGGCACCGAGCCATGCAGCTCGAGCTCGACCAGCCGAGGCAGCGCGGCGAACTCGACGCCTGTCAGCGCCGGCAGCGTCACGTTGGCCACGGTCAGCTCGCGCAGTTCGGCCAGATGGTCGAGCGCGTGCGGCATCAGCTCGAGCGGCACGTCGGCGCCGCCCAAGCGCAGCACCTCGGTGCGGTTCATCATGTCGAGCGCGCCGCTGTAGACGAGCTGTGTCGGGTTGCCGAGCAGGCTGAGCTCGCGCAAGCGCGGGAACGGCGCCAGCGAGATGTACGACAGCTCTGAGATCAGGTTGTTGGAGAGGTCGAGCTCCTCGAGGTCGAGCAGCCCGGCAAAGCTCTTCATGTTGATAGTGAGCAGGTTGTCGGCGAGCGAGAGCCGGCGCAGGTTCGGGCAGCCGTAGAAGGCGAAGTCGGGCACAGTGCGCAGCAGCTGGTGCTCGACACTCAGCTGGCGCAGCGCGTCCAGCCCCTCGAACAGCTCCCACGAGATCTCCTCTAACCCGGCGTGCGCCAGTCGCAGGAAGCGCAAAGCCGTCAGATTGGCAAAGTTGGAATAGCGCGGCGCCTGACGTTGCCGGAACTCCTCGTACGGCACGATGCGCGGCTGCTCCTCGACCAGCAGGCTGTGCGGCGCGGACGCGCCGTCCAGCTCTTCCACACGGTACTCGGCCACGCTGGGCCCGGCCGGGTCTGGACTCAGCAGCACGTGCTCCAGGTGGAGGTACTCCAGCCTCGTCAGGCCCCGCAGCGCACTGTCGCTGAGCGTGATGAGGCTGCGCGGCGCGGCGCCCGGTTCCAGCAGACCGTGGTAACGGTCGGCGCGTGCCAGCAGCGACGCCAGGTCATTGGCGTGCAGGCCGCCGGCCGCCGCGTGCTCATGCTCGTCGTGTGTGTGGTAGCCCTGGATCTCGAGACCGCGCAGCTGGCGCACACCGTCGAACTCGGCGACGCGCAGGTAGGTCGGTTGCATGTCGGGCGCTTGCAGCAGCGACAGGAACTGGAACGGAGCGGCGCGTAGGCGGTTAGAGAGATCTGAAGGCGAGCGGGCAGAATGACACGAGGGTGAGTCGTCGCAGTGTGTCCTTGTGCTCGGAGCACCTCAGCTGGTTGGCCGATCAATATCAACACGCTGGAGCAGATCGACGCCCCAAAGTGCCCAAAAGGATCAAAAGAAGAGGGGGTTGATGTTCAGACCTAAACTGAAACGCCGGCCGGAACGGGACAGATGCGGCTAGTCAGTACAGAACGGAATCAAATGGCCAAAACGTGACGGAAACTGGCTGTCAGTAGGGAACTGGAAAGGACAGCCAAGACGGCACAAAAATGAAAAGCCGGAGTGAAACAGAGACATGTGATCAGGGTGAAACGAGAACTGGCAGACTGAGGCTGGTGAGAAGGGAACTGGAATAGTCGGTCAAACCGCTGTGAGAGGGCGGTCGAAACCAGAAATGTATGTCAGAACAAAGCAGGGCGGCTAAAACCAAGGAAGAAACGGCAATCAAAACGAAAAGGAGGTGAGTGGTCAGAACGGAAAAAAATCAACGGGCGCCGTTAATGTAGTGGTTAAGCTGCGTATCCGAGAAAGAGGAGGTAAGGGGTTCGATTCCCCGCGGCGTCCATCCCCCCCCCCCCCCCTATGGGGAAATGCAGGCGACCCTATATAGTCTCAGCACCTGAGTGCGTCGTTAAGCCCCAATGACAGCAGCAACGGAAATGAAATGGGCGGTGAGAGCAGGCTAGGAACGGGCCACTAAAACACAACAGGAACGGGCTGTTAGCACCGCAGAAGACAGATATTTATTGGGCTGGCTCTCGACAAGTTGAAGTGATGGCGGGTGGGTCCCGCTTCGAGGTGAGCTGTATCCTTCGCACATGCCGATGATGATGAGCCCGCCAGTGGCGGTGTTCCGAGTACCCCGGGCAAGCCGCAAGGTGTGCGTGTGCTCCTGTATCTGAGATGCCTGCCGGTGATCTCGCGCCCACAACACGAGAGCGTGCTGCATGAGTGTCGCGTGTCATCGCGTGCAACCGTTGTGTCCTGATTGTCAATGTGTCACTTGTGAAAATCACGTGCGACGGTGTGGCATACGTGTCAATTAATGACACACACAACAATTTATGACGCGTAATTCATGTGTTCTGAGTGGCAATGTGTCACTTGCGAAAATATCTCGTGTGGCAATTTGGCAGTGTGTCAGTTTATGACGTTAACCCATGTGCCGCATGTGACAATGCGTCCTGTGTGGGAGTGTGTCGTGTCCTATGATTTGCTACGCTTAAAAACGTGTCACGTGTGACAGTTGTTGCAAGTAGCAATGTAGCATGCACAACAAAATGTGGTGCGAGGCAATGCAACCTGCGGGACAGTTTCTCACAGTTGACAACGAACCGCGCGTGTAAAGCCATTTTAGTCAGTGTCGTATGTGGCAATGTGTTGTTAGTAAATGTTTACACAGTGTCGTATGTGGCAATGTAGCGTATGTGATTCCGTGCCGTGTGAGTTTGATAAAACACTGCAAATAACGATACGCCACGTGTCGCAATATGTCGTACATGGCACTGCGTCAGGTGACAGTGTGTCAGCGCAATAATTGTCCCGTGTGACAACGCGTCGTGTAACCTTACCATGGCAATCAGGCAGTGCCATCTGTGGACGTTGTCGTCATCTACATGGGTACGTCAGTGACCTGACCTGGGTATCGGCCGGCAGACTGCTCATAAGCTGGGCGGCCTCAGTCTCGCGCTGCAGCACGCACACCACGGAGAGCACTGACTCCTCCTCTTCATGTCCACCCTCCGCTGCCGTATGGTTCAAGCCCTGGTCGACAGGCAGGCGACGGATGTAAATGGCCGAGCGGGCGGCGGACACTGTCATGTTCAGGAGCGTAATGGCCCTGTCTTTGAGGAGCGGTCACCGTTGTAGAAGTTGGAGACAGAACAGCACGATATCTACACACCAGCGTATCGCGATGCGCGGCGAGCGAAATCGCACATAGGTGGGGTAGCCCGTGGTCAAATCCTCGAGATGTCTTCAGGCTGGGCCGTGTCTCCCGCGGACCGCCGGGGCGCTGCTCCGAGCGCGACGCCAAACCTCGTGGTGGTGGTAGAAGTCCCAGTGGTGCTGCGATTCGTGGTCCCTGTCTCCCGTCTCGTGCCAGCGTACTAGCGGCACGTGGCTGGGCGGCGTCTGGTGGCACGTGCAGACGGCCGGACACGGCAGGCGGCCAGGCTGCCTCTCGACTGGCTCACTCTGCGCCAGGCAACCACGCCGTCAAACAATACACGGCTGGCACGGGGATCTGAGCTCGATTTCTGTCGTTGAAACTTCTACTGGACCCTTTTTTTCTGCTGGAAGATGATAAAATGATGAACTCAGCAGCAACATTTGTTTACTTCATTCGTTCGTTTCATTCTCAAAGCAATTAAGCAATTACACGTATGAAGAATTTTACTGGTATGCTTTTCAACGTTACGTTAAACCTAGATCGAGCCAAGATCATGTTTCTATGAGAAGTTTGCTGATACCATAACTCAAAATCCCTCCCGCTTGCCAATCTACAACACTTCAGGTCATGTGAAGACAGTAACCTGGCCAGAAGGACTGACCCCCGTGACCCCGCCAGGAGGACTGACCCCACCCACCCCGCCATGAGGACTGACCCCGCCCACCCCGCCATGAGGACTGACCCCACTGACCCCGCCAGGAGGGCTGACCCCACTGACCCCGCCAGGAGGGCTGACCCCCATGACCCCGCTAGGAGGACTGACCCCACCCACCCCGCCATGAGGACTGGCCCCGCTAACCCCGCCAGGAGGGCTGACCCCACTGACCCCGCCAGGAGGACTGACCCCACTGACCCCGCCAGGAGGGCTGACCCCCATGGCGGGACAGCGGCCGTGTCGGCCGAGGCCAGTCTCACCGTGACCAGCACGCTGAGCAGCAGCAGCAGGCAGGTGACGCCGGCGGCTGCCATGGCCGATGACACCGGCGAAAGGGCGGACGCACGGTCCCGGCGGCGGGGACGCACTGCTCTGCAGCCGCCGGCGGCGGCGCAACGGATGCCGACTCCGGAAGCGCCCGCACACGTGGACGTCGCGGCTCTCAAATCCGTCTGGGCCTCGTGCACTCGGGCTTGGAGATGCGGACTTCCGATGATGAAGCGACACTTCCCTTCGGGCGCTGCATTTAGGTGGTGTTAGTAACATAATGGAGGGAAAAGAGCGAGATGGAACGTTGCCATTTCCAACTCATCTCGTGATCTTTTGTTAAATTGTGCGGGAAGGTGGCGGGTGGTGCGGGAAGGTGGCGGGTGGTGCAGGTGGCATATCCAACCCTGGTTGGTTCAAAACTTATTTGAGTGGTCAGAGACAGGTGGTGCATGGGAGCCTGCCGAACCTTCCGATAACCCAAGGAATGTCCTACGGATCCATGGCCGGTCCGCTTTTATTCACCATATTCAGCAAGCACCCGCCCAGTCACCTGTAATATGGGCGCATAAACTCACATGCAGATGACACCCAGCTCCTGGGCCGCGCTTCTCCCAACCAGCAGAGTCCCGACACATTAAATTGTCGTTTGGAAATATGGGTTTGCGGACTTCAGGCTTCGTTTAGCGCAAAGTTTGAAAGTGAATGAAGTTAAAACTGGCTTCGTTCTCGTAGACGCAGAACAATTTTAAAAGGGCTGCCATTTCCGCTGTGCGATAGCTGGAGAGGCCATGTGTGATCATGGACTCGACTCTTCCGTGGGAGAAGCACGTCGACAATATCGTGCAAAATGCGTCGGAATTATAATACATGAATCGTGACCTGCACCGCCTTAAGCATTACTTTACACCTGATCTTGTGAAAATTGTTGTGGAAGCCCGCGTTTTCACAAACATATCATACTGTCTATGTGTATGGAGTACGACGAAGTGCCAGCGCCAGGCGCAGAAAAAAAACTATAAATTCGGCCGCCAGGACTGTCTCTGGTATGACACACAGAGTATAACACCGATTCTGGAGTATCTAGGCTGACCACAGATTGATGAATTGCTGTAACAGAGGGACATGCTGAAATCATTCAAAGCGCTGAGATGCTAGCAGTCGTCCCCAGCTGACCAATCTTCTTCCAATCCACGGTCCTCTCATTAAGGGAGACGCGCTCCTCCGTGTCAGTATCTCTCCATCAGCTCAAGGTGCCGGTTGAAAGCCAACAAGCGAGCTCTTTCTTACCGTGCCGTGGCGACTTGGAGCCGCCTGCCTCCGACCACCACCATGTGTTCAGCTGAGGTATTGGAAACTAACATTTCAAACACAAATCTTGTTCCACTTGCCTTGGTTTTAAGCTCATACCGGTGAGATGTATGATTGTACGTCAGATATGTGTATATGTACATGCGTCATATATGTGTGATCTCTGCATGTCATTGCAGATCCCATGTGCTTAAAATTTGTATTCATTTATCTTGGTATATGTGTTTTGGGTATGGCAGATTCTAATGTTATTAATTAAGGGCATTTATTGTATTCATTGTTCGACTTCGTTCGCATGCTATAGTATATTTGGTGCTTTTATGTGTTAATAACGAATTGTAACAAGTGAGTGAGTGTAACAAAACCTAGCCCAGCATTGCAACCAACCGAATACCCGAAAAGCCACTCCGTGGAAGGATCTCGAGCAGACACAACTGCAAACACGAGCGCTATTCTTACACGTACCGCTATGCGCGCCTCCAACATGCTCACAAGCCGTAGGCCTCTGAATACCGGGATGCCTGCCCACCACAGGCAAGTGGCAGTGGCAAGTGGCACACTCCGAAGCCAGTGTGCTTGCCACTTGCTGCCGAGTTGGACACCATGAGCTTGTGAGTTTGTGAGCCGCGGGGGTGGCACAGCCGGCTGCTGCTTCCTGTGGCGCGCCGTTGCTATCGGGTCTCTTCCTGCGACCGCTCACCAGCGGCCGCACCGGAACCATACGGGCCGGAAACGGCCCGCAGGCCGGCTCTGGCGCCACGGAGCCGGCCGCTCCCCCGCACGGAAGCCGGACGAAGGCGTGCTACAGCGGTCGGCGGAAGGAGTGTGTCCATCTGGTAACGCTCCTTACCATTACAGGATGTCTCGGAAAAGCCTGGCGTTGAGCTGTGAGCAGAATCTTTCTGCGCCAGTTAAGGGGTCCCCGGGTTGCGGATGAAAAATCTGATCTGGTTACCTCTCAGTGATACCCATGGTATATTGCGTGCAAACACTACGGCCAGGTAAAAAATGTCAGTTTCGGTCTATCCCTCTCTCGTTCTTTCACGTTTCTCTTGTGTGTATGTTTGATTTCTCACGTGACTTATTGTGTGCTGTGCTATGCTGAACACCGCATCATGCAGTTCGTTCGCTACAGTTCATACAGTCATCACACAGTCTCAGGCACCATTTCTCTCCGCAGTGGCTACCATAATTGCCACAGTGAGACACTAGCGGTTCAGTTATTCCTCTACTTCCTGTGACACAACAAGCGGTCAGCGTCGCATACCGGGCGAACAAAATATACGATTTGTTGCGCTTTTAGTTCCCCTCCCCGGGCGTCGCCGCAGTCCGGCCCCGTAGACGTTGTACTAGTATTGTGACTGTGCTCGTCTATGCAATGTAGCTACATGATCCTTGTGCCTAACGGCACCTATTACATAGCGCAAACCCGAGTGAACTATTCCCCGCTGGTCCACTGCAGGTCCAGGGCGCTAAGAGTGACCTAATACTCAATGTGACCTGAGGTCAAGTCAGGACACTCTGTTAGGGCGCAGCAACACTGACTGTGCTTCGCAGCCTCCCCGCTCCCTACAGAGTGTCCCCTGGGTGAGCTGCGAGCTTCTGGACAGCGGAGACCACGGCGCGCCGCCGATGACACCGCCGCGTGACGAGCTCGGCCAGCAGGACGACCAGCGCCAACAGGATGCCGGCGGCGTACAGCAGGAACGTGGAGACCAGGTCGGCCAGCGCGAGCGGCTGGATGCCCACGTCCGTGAAGATGAGGCCCGTGCTGCAGTTGGACGACTTGGGCCAGAACATGGTCTTCCACTTGTTGAGCAGGCCCGTCTCGCTCATCCGCAAAAACCTGCGTCAGGGGCGTTGCTCAGAGCGTGGCCGGCGCGGACACTGAGGTGCGACTGGCGGCGGAGGCGCGGGCGCTGGCGGCCGCCGAGAGTGCCCCCGACGTAACGTTGACTCTTGTTCCAACAACGTGAAGTAGATCTCAATCTTGTCTAAACTCAGTCTCTCCAAAAGCTCTGAAACCCGTGAACATTCGCACCGAATTCCTACGAGATCGCCAAGTATATATTGCAAATCGCTCGGCTCAGGTGGCCATGACTCCGTGCTCTTCCTCCTTCGCTACATCCCTGGCTAGCAGCTGTCAATAATTGTCCAGCTCTCAGATCTGACTCGGACACATTTCCCGTGCAACGCTGCTCCGCGCACCCGGGACATCGAGCAGAAATTGTTTTGTTGTAGATCCCACTTGGTTCGCTGTTTGAAGAACCGGGCTGGGACGGGTTGGCAGCCAACAAGGCCAGTGACGCCAACATTGTACTGCCTCTAGTCAAAATAGCCTTGATTCTCATCTCGAGGGTGCACATTGTGTCTAGATCACTTTTGCTAAGCTTTCAACGCCTGTGTCATTTGGCAGTCCCCTGCGCATGGACACGATATGCCCATCGTTGCACGAGCCTTGTAATGTGTCTTCATCTTGCAATGTCTGCATTACTTGGCGATCCCATGCGGGTGTGGATGCTATATGCATCATTGTTGGAGCTGCGCGGCACATTTTCGACATCTGGTCTTTGCACAACTTGTTTTTTTCTGTATATACAAACATATTCGGAGGAACGTCTCAGAACCCGGCATGTCAACACTGATTTTGGAGTCGGTTCTTTACATGCGTTTTCGAAGGGTTAATGCTCCGCATTCTGGAAAAGTGATGGTGCCATGACACTCAAGGGCCCAACGTCCATACGCCTGTGTACACGGAAAGAGTACCGCCCCTAAATGGCAAAACACGGCCCCGTCTTGCACGTGCTGTGACCAACATCGGCGTCGAACGGGCTTGAATATATGCCGTTTGTCGTTACGCAATTTGAACCCGTGGTATGCGTAAATTTCGTGACAATCCGAACAGCCGTTTATGTTAAGCATCTCGCTATAGACAAGGACAGCCAGACGGAAAGATGACAGGCATACGCTCCGGAATGTGTGAATTGCACATTTATGACCAGCAGTGATTTACGTGATCTGCCTGGTGATAGCAGCCGGCTATCGTTAAACCACCCAACTGCGCCGGTCGGGAAATCACAGTCACATCCACGATCACGATCACGTTCACGTTCACGATCACCATCACCATCACGATCACCATCACGATCACAGTCACCATCACCATCACCATCATCATCACCATCACCATCACGATCACCACCACCGTCACCATTACCATCACTATCACCATCACCATCACCATCGCGATCATGTTCACGATCACGATCACAATCACGATCATAATTACGATCACGATCACAGTCACGATCATAATTACGATCACGATCACGTTCATGATTACGATTACGATCGCCATCGCGATCACGATTACGATCACGATCACGATCACGATCATGTTCACAATTACGATCACAGTCACGATCACGATCATGATCACCATCACCATCACCATCATGCAGCGCTCACTCCATATCGAACAGCTCCTTCAGTGGGCTGCCCGTCTGCAGGACCCAGCCGAAGCCGACCGTATAGAAGTCGCGCTCGGCCACTTGTAAACGGCAACGTCCCGTGCGTCGAAAGTCCTCGTCCAGTGCGAAGTCCAGAAACGACCGCTCCTGCCGACGAGCGGGCCGTAACGGTCAGGCGTCACGCGGGCGGCGGCGGCGCCTCGCACGACCGCGCAGTCCACAGCACCACCGACACGTCAGGCTGATTGGACGTTAATGTCAGCTTGAGGTGCGGCTCCCACGACCCATTGTGCTTCGAAGC
Organism: Pollicipes pollicipes; assembly: GCF_011947565.3. Taxonomy (NCBI): domain Eukaryota; kingdom Metazoa; phylum Arthropoda; class Thecostraca; order Pollicipedomorpha; family Pollicipedidae; genus Pollicipes; species Pollicipes pollicipes. Next base: position 43,795,845 of record NW_023596136.1, read on the forward strand.
CGACAACAATAAGCCGGCGCAGAAAATCCATGTTTTGGGACGTAAACGCGCGATGAAAGGCGGGTGACTTAAGTCTGGGAATGCTGCTGCTGACTGCTGCTGGGAACGCAGCCGATGCGATCTTCTTGCAAGCAAGGAGGTGGCCTGAGTTTCCCCATGGGAGGACATGCAAATCTCGCATCTTGGATCGAATACGTGTGAACTTGAAGGTATTTAGCGTGGACATTTTTGCTCTTCTCCCTCAGCTAAACATGTTCCCGCTTGCAGCCCAAGTGCGCTGTTGCCCACACTATAACCGACACGTTCACGATCATACTGCCGTCTTACCTGAAACATTTTGTCGACAATCACGTGCCCAAAGAACGATTTGGATCGAAATCACGTCTTACGGAAGCGGAGGCGCAATTGCGTACGAACGGCGATAGGAACCCTTTATTGCATGACTCAGGCCAACGTAAGCCTGACAAGGAGACATAAACGACGCTATCGGTAGTTCGCCATGCTTCACAGGCAAGCATATTTCAGAAGAGCCAACACAACAACTGAATGTAGATCCGCGGCCTGAGCAATTACTAGCTTAGCTTTATACCTTAATGAAAAACCTCACGAGCAGCCCAGCCCTTTTGTGTAGAAATGGCCATAAAGGTATCTAGCAGGCGAAAATGACTGCACTTTCTGTGCGGTACGGCCGACTGCAACCTTTCGCTGAAGCCGTCACCTTGATGAAGGCCCACTGTCCGGTGAGCACCTTGTCGACGCCGGCGTAGTCGGTGGTCACCTTGGCGTCCGTATACTTAGAGGCTATCCGGGTGTAGGCGGACGAGCCGGACGTCTGCCGGGCGATGGTCTGCGTTCAGTGGGGCTCGGCCGGGGGTGTAGCGGGTCATCACCCGTCGGCTTTGACGTCTACCAGGGAACACTCAGCGTTCAGTGGGGCTCGGCCGGAGGTGTAGCGGGTCACCTCCCGTCGGCTCTGACGTCTGCCAGGGAACACTCAGCGTTCAGTGGGGCCCGGCCGGGGTGTAGCGGGTCACCTCCCGGCGGCTTTGACGTCTACCAGGGAACACTCAGCGTTCAGTGGGGCCCGGCCGGGGTGTAGCGGGTCACCTCCCGTCGGCTCTGACGTCTACCAGGGAACACTCAGCGTTCAGTGAAGCCCAGCCGGGGGTGTAGTGGGTTATCGCCTGGTGATGCTGACGGTTCTGGAGCGCTTAGTGGGACTTGGCCCGGGGGTGTAGCGGGTCACCGTCGCTCGGCGCTGAGGGCACCTGGCACCGCTGCTGGAGCTAGTCCATGTATAGGCACCGGAGGCGAGCGCCACTGAGCGTGCACGGCACACATGGCGAACCTCGCGTGAACATGATAAACAGACGGCCGCTGACGATGATAGGCGGTAATAGACGGTGATAGCCAAGCGGGGCTTCCGCTTAAACTCGAGCTCGGGCATTATATTATTGAGCCATGAAAGCACACCTTCAAGCTCTGCCGCTATTAAGACTCGAACAATAGTAGGCAAACACGTGTTTGTTGGTATGTCACCTCGCAACGCATGACCAAATGGCGACACAAATGTCAGTCCTCTCAGAACGGAAGTGCATCACGTGAGCAGGAAGTGCTGTCATGAGCAGTGTGAAATTGCCTTAAGGCGCCCTGACTGGAGATACGCTGCAATGCCAGGCGACCTGCGGGTGCTAAACGACAGGCTCGTGTTCCAGCACCACTCCGGATGTCTGCGAAGGGCACCGACATGGAAGAGGTTGTCCATGGCCGAGTAGATGCGGTAGGTCCACTTGATCTCGTCCTGCCCAGCCAGCTCTTCCAGAGACTTGATCGAGTCGGCCACGCTGGGCACCGTCAGGAAGGCGATCAGGGTGCCTGGGAACCCACCTGAGGTCAGGCTTCTTAAGCAATCGTGCGACACAAACCGGCAGCACTGATTGCAGCGATGAATGCATTGATGAATGACTTGATGATGCGATGATGCATTGATGAATGACTGCTGCATTCTGCAGCAGTCAAAACATGCCCGCCATTGGTCTAAAAGTTAGCTCTCGACAACACAATTAGCGTACAAATAAATGCATATTCTGGACTCGATATATAATGGTCGACAAATATTCCCTCACGATTTAGAACTACCTAGCGGCCATATGCTCGCAACAGATAACACAGTTATAGATGATTGATAATCAGGTAGCGTGCAAGTGATCCAGCTCGTTTGTCGTCTTTTACTATGCATCTCACTTTGTTCCATTTCCGTCGCAGTTCCTAGTCTCAGGCGCTTTACGGCGTTTACCACGGATGCCGTTCGGACAGCGTAGCAGAAACCAGCTTTGGCGGTTCACTCAACAGCGGGAGAATGGGCTGAAGGTAACAATGCAGTGAAACGAGACAAGTCCCCTTTGTCAGCGCCTGAAATGACACGGCGCGGCATCTGATACGCCTCCGGCTAACCCGTGCATGCTTACCAGTGTAGCAGGCCATAAGAGTGATGGCGGCCAGCCACCAAAACGAGAGCAGCACGCGAGACGCCATGTTGGCCGGGATGCTGTGGCCGCCTGGCAACGAAGGCTGGTTGCCAGGCACCGGGCAACAACGAACATCTGCCACACCAGGGGTCATGCCACGGCGATTTAGGTAAGTCCTTAGTGTTTTTATAGTTCCGCTGTTCGCGGTGGCAGGTCAGTTCTGTGGACATCTGGAGTCGAAAGAGATCTGCGTGGCCGTGGCGTTGATAGACGAAATGACGTCAGAGTAAACCATCACTGAGTTGAATAGCAGCAAGGGTGGTGATCCTATGCCTGATCAGAAGCACATTATTGCATTTTTTCTAATTTTCTTCTATCGGTCATCACCTGCGGTGCTTCGTTTTTTTAAACACCTTTTTCTTGTTCATTCCCCACACTTTAATGGCAAATTACAAATTGTGCGGTAGGGTACACCTTGCAAAACCAATTCACTTATATGGAGACTGAACGTGAGGGGCGTAAAAGCCGGTCTTACCCTGTCCAATAATTCCGGCGAAGATGAACCACTGCATCTGTGAGTAAGACGATTTCGCACCGTGATCGTGTGGATAGAGTTTCGGGGCGTACGGGTTCACGCGGTCTAGAAGATACAGCAGGGGCGTGATGAACGTCACGGTAACACCAACTGCAACCCAGACCTGCAACAAAGGCGGGAGCCAACTGCAGTGAGAATTCCTCACCTGCTGGCAGCCAGAAGCCTTTCACACATGGCTGAAAATAGCTCCTAAAAAAACCACGATGATGGGAGATCAGCCCGATTATTCTTTATGTACACCGACTCGCCCAATTGCCAACATGTGAGACGGTCTCTAGATGCTGGTTTACTTTTTAAGCATGGTATGTTCACTGGAAAGCTTAAAGGGGATGTTTCACATGTGAAAATATTGGAGCATGCATGAGACATGATGAAATAAGTACACTTATTAGTATCGATATGCTTTTTAAGTGGAAAAGACTCCTCTACACAGCAAAATTCTCTGTTGAGTTAATGTGCTCCCCAAGGCGTCATCGTTTGATTGGTGGTGAGCCAATTGACGGCCGTTTATTTTTGTTACCTTGATCACCTCATGGCTAATGGAATGGCAGGATTTAAATGACGGTATTATGAAGTCATGAAGCCCAAGGCGACTTTGGAATACTCTCCTTGTTACACTTTTTCCCACTGTCACGGGCGTATAGCTCAGAAACTAGAGGGGTTTAGGTCTTAAGAAGGGCAGGATTGTGAACATTGATTGTGATTGCAAACGAAAGGCCTTCAAGATGGCGATTTCAGTTCAGGGCGTGTAGCTCAGAAACTAGAGGGGCTTAGGTCTTAAGAAGGGCAGGATTGTGAACATCGAGAGTGATTGTAAACGAAAGGCCTTCAAGATGGCAAGTTCAGTTCAAAATCCAAAATAAATGTGCAACACTTCCTTTAACGAGAGGGTCTTTGCCCTTCGTCCTTGGTCTGAGATGCAAGAACATTTTTTTCAAAGTTGTAATCGAAGCTTTTGAATAGATGAATTTCGGGAGTCAGAACTCACGCTAACCAGTGCTTGTGTGAGCCTTGGTTCCCAACATCCGACCACATGATTCTAGGTCAACGGCAGAATTTGAGGCGAAGGTGTAGCGTGCCGCAGTGCTCGGCACGGCCCGTTCTGCCCTCTGGCGTTACCTGAGCTTTAGCGCGGTCGCTGCCACCGGCCGCTGCCACTGGTCGCGGGCCATGCATGTCAAATACGAATAGCGAGCGCGTAAAACGACTCGAACCCAACAACCACGGATGGGTGGATTAGAACGTAAACGCTCTTGCCAACTGGGCTACGGGAACAAACATGTAGGTGCAGACTTACGCAGTTTGACGAATCCGTATATCAAATCAAACAGTAAGTTATATCTTCTGCTTGGTATAGGTAAAAAAGCTCTTGAGCTCCTGGTATTGATATGGGTATCCAAGCTATCGATGTTTTTCAACAACTTTATTTATTCTGACATACTTTTGCGCAAATCTGAGAATGCGTTTAAAAAAAAAGGAACTAGATAACGGACATATGCTTATGACTCTCCCTGCATCCTCCATCTTATCCCCATCACTCTTCCAGCAGCGTCACTGTTGCTGAGTACCATTCCAGAACATTATAACATTAAAAACAATTTACATATCCCGCGCATTCGGGTTACGTGGGTCATTCCCAGTAATTCGGAGTTAGCCTTTCCTTTGAAGTACCGTCAAATGCTATCTAAAATAATTCGTGAATTTGTATCCACATTTCAAGATTTCGATGGCCAGGGATAATTGACAACTCGAAATGTGTTTCATTGTCGTTTAGCCCGCGCAAAGTCGGTGCAAGGATCTTTCACGAGACCGATTTAAAAAACCGTGTGTTCTTGTGCGTACAAATCTTTAAATCTTAAACCTTGTTTGACCTAAAATAGGCCGTCACAATGATATAACTTTAAGACTAGGCATTTATACACAAAGCACCGGCTTGCTTATCCAGCAAGTCACCTTTTTCTTTTTATTTTACCATCCAAGGTGTCGTGAATGTACATATTCGCCCCAACCAGGCGCCTTTTCCTCGTAAGTCAAATTTGCCGATCGAACTTCCTGAAGCGTGTGAACAGACCTGAACTCAACCGGCTGTGCTGCATCCACTCGCCACATGCCTGTCCCATGGGGTACGCCCAACGGTTCATGTTGCGCACAGCTAACATGAATGCAGCATCGATAGAGGGAAAAGTGCTTTTTTACAGACGTCATTGGTGCCCGATGAGATGACCGAGGCGAACACTGTTACCTGAAGCAACGAATAAGCTGCAAGCAACCATGCTCTTCGAGATCATCTCGGAGGGTGATAATGATGTCATAAAAGTTTTGAAAAACCGTGCGTTTGGCTAGCAGGAGGCAACAGGCTCGATAGATAAGACAAATGAATGGTGACGGGACCTAGTACAGCCGTGCGGGCCAAAGCGGAAGAACGTTGTCCGCTGGATGACATGTGATTGGACGAGCAACAATACTGCCTCATTTACGCAAATAATGAATGATGTTTGCTTCGAACTGATGGTACCATTGATTTATTCATTTCCAACGACGTTTTGCCGACACTCGACTAATACTGAGCAAGTCGTGGCATTAGAAACGCACGAGACTTGGTGCGGAATTCGCCGCCCATTTGCCTGAGCTATGAGAAAATAAATCGGGGTCCAGCAGTTACCGCCGCTATGTAAGCCGTGGCTGGAGAAGCGCCGCGTGAAGAAAAATGCTTGGGAAACTCTGAACTGACTTTTCCGTACACGGCACATATGTGAACTGGCTTTGATCGTGCAAGGCTCACTATTATTTGCGCAAATCGCCATTTGCGTCCTTTAACCACCACGCAGCGCCAGTGTCACCACCAAGCAAATAGCCGCGGCTGCTGCGTAGCGTCCGGTTATAATTGACGGTCGTTTTTCAGGGTGCGATTTCAGAATAGCTTTTAATGTCACTAAAAACAGCTGGAATTTGTACGGATCTTGGAAAGTGAAACCATCTATCAGCCTCATTTGCATCTCCATAAGACTATGTCAAAGACAACTAAACGTTATCGCCGTATTTCCGGCGTCACATGATTTGACATCCTACGAGCCAGCAGGTCACCTTCACCTCGCAACACGCGATTTCGCGCCACGCGGCGCGGACGTCGTATGTCGTCGCACCTGCCACGGGAAGGGCTGGACCAGCGCGAACAACTTGCTCTCTGGCTGCGGCGCCGGCAGGAGGATGGCCGTGGTTTCCTCGTGGAAGGCTGTCGTGAAGTCGATGCCCTGTTCCCGGATGTGGGAGATGGTAAAGCCCGACACCGCCATGTCAACCTCCTGAACAGGCCAGAAGGATTCAGGGTCTTGTGTCATCCGAGGTCGACTTCGCCGGCCGACACTGGTTACACGCGGGTTGACATGACATTGGTCAGCGTAACCCCTTCAATATGCGACTGAAACACGAATCGGTTTATAGCGTAGGCAGTTAACGATTAATGAGCCTGGCGTATGCACTGCTAATAGAAGAGAGCTGACATGAATGAGGAAATGGTCTGCATGCGTCATAGCATCATCATAAATAACAATGGTACGGAGCACCGTTTAATTGCCAGTTGTGTGAGTGATAGTAACTGACAAAACACCGTTTCGCGGCTGATTACCATCGCGCGCCGTTTCTGCACAGCAGTGAGCCAAAAGCCCCTACGGCTCGTGGTCATGTAGCATGTAGCATGTAGCGTGTAGCATGTATCATGGAGCGTGTGACATTTTGATGTGCAAAGAGCTGGTGTAAGAGAATTACATGACACAGTTTGATACTCGGAGTTCCACCATCCCAATCTTACACTTAGTATGCTGGCAACACTGGAAAGTTAAACCTGAAACATCAACCCACGTGAAGTAGATATACCTGTCGTGTTTTGAATCGGCAAAATAAGACTCATGACAAGAAAGCTCAGAACTCAAAATAGGTCAGAACGAAATGACATGATAGTAATCACAATAACAATTTTTGCCAATAACATAACAAAATAACGATCATATTCTCCTCAAGCTGAAGTAGCAAGAAATGGTCATCAGTAATTACAAACCAGACGAGCATTGCTATAATTGCGCCTGCTGAAAGCTATTCTCTGGAATCGATGTGTTCAAGGCTGATGGGACTCGTCTATTTCAGACAGCTACTTGCAGATCTATTCAGAGTTATCTTGTCAAACAGTGACTTGTCAAGCATTGCTCCTCGCTGCTTGGTGGCGCTCTTATGGTCATTTCACATCACCCGTCTCACCGTTCTGTTGACCATCCCAACCATTCCGTTCCAAGTATTGTTTGGCAGAAGACTACCCCAGTTTCCGTCGTACGGCAGAACAAGGTCTATTCTGAAAGAGTGCATGTGTCGTTCAGAACCAAGTTGATGCGCCCATCCTGTACCTCACATTTGTCAGGGGTGAGAGCGGCGAGGGTGTGAAAGCGTGAGACGATCTATGATGCGATGGCATTTGACATACCCGAAAACTGAAACAATGGCGATATTGCGGCCATGGGGCTAGCACCCAGCGTTCTGTGTGTACAGAATATGCTGGCACAAAGTGACGCAGTCGACGCATGGATGGTTTTAGTGGTGCAGGTGCAACAAATGGCATCAAGTTGAAAATCTTTCCTCAAGTCGCTGCATGCAATGATGTATGTTTCGAAAGAGACGACACATCTGTTAATTAACTCAAGCCGTTTCACTTACTTAAAATTGTATTTTCTCATTAAAGTGGTCAACATTTCGAAGCAAAAGCCTCGGTACCCTACGATTTTTCCGTCTGGGTTTACTTCCAGAATTGTTAGCGGTGGCCGCTGAAAAGGGTAAAAGGGAGTTAAAACATACGTAGCAGACGTGCGCAACCACCAAAATGAAGCGAGAAGTTCGTTACGTTGATGTTGTAGAATATGAAGCAAGGATAAATATGGACAAGATACATTACGTTCGAAAACAATGCAAATAGATCCATCTATAATCGCATGGCTGGGCGTTCAGTCGCAAGTCTTCTCCTGTCAACTCGGCGCAGTAAAGCTGATTCATGGCATGCACTGCACACTTCATACTGTAGAATGGAGAGCCATAGCCAGGGCGCTAGAGAGCCACATCATAGACATCGCCCTGCAATCATTTTGCGGTGTCTGTGGACACCCACACATGCATCCCCTGATTACCTTTGTGACACCCAGCGGTAGAAGATGATTTTCCATATGTCTGACATTTTACCAGGCCATAATGGGTTTGTCGTACATCTGTGAGGTTTCCACGGTGCTTTGCCCCCACTGCCACCTCCGGCGACGTCCCGCCGGGCCCGCCCCAGAGCCCGCCGTACCTGTATGGTGGCCACGCTGAGTGTGCTGTTGTGCAGACGACGCCGCGCTGCCGCCAGTGCGGCGCCATCCCACTGCGTCCTCCTGCGGCCGTGCAGCAGGCCCAGCTCGTCGCCGAACTCGCCTGGTGGCACGCGGCGGGCCGGCTGTACGACGCACATGTGGTGGTGAGCGCGGAAAAAGACGCACGACACGCTCCGGCAAGCGTGAAACGACGCACAACACGCGGGGAGAGTATGGAAAGGCGCACGGCGGCATTCGTGGGAAAAGGCACGATATGTGGAGGGTGGAGGGGAGGGGGGGGGGCGAGCACAGAAGGACGGACGGCGGCAAGCACGCAAATACGCGCGACACGCAAGGGCGAGCATGGAAGGTGATTCGCAACACAGGCTAGCGACTACGTTTCGACGGCTGAAGATATTTACAGGTCAGTACTGCAACAGCTTTTTCCGAAGCAAAGCACCAGGCTTAAAGCAGTTACATGCAAGTTTATGCTCAAGTCTTCTGCATTATATTTTGGTAGGCAAAACATGATCGCCTGCCACCTGGCTGCTTTTCTATCCGTACGATTAATACAAAGAGCAATATGAATATATACATATATATATATATATATATATATATATATATATATATATATATATTTGTACACACAAGTGCTTAAAAGCTTGCCAACAAATACTGTGCAACAAATTTTAACATAAATAGCACGAGCTGTTGGTCGGAACTGTCCACTCCAAATTCTACACCATCCCACCCGCTAGAGAAATAATAAAAAAACATGAGCAATTCCATTGCCATCACTGCTGCATATGGGCGGCACAACCTATGCCTTCTGGTGGCTGACGAGTGGCCAAGCAGTAAAACGTCGGGCACTGCAACGAGTGAGTTATAACCCACAACCGATTGCCTTGTAGAGCGTTCAGTTTTGCTCGTAACGATTAGCCCCTGCGTGACCGGATCTGCTCCGCTTCCAACCAGGGCTTCTACTGGGGTAGCGGCGCCAAGCCACGCCTGGGCCGTCCCTGCCGCCGTTCAGTGGCGACGGCGGTGGCCGGCTGTTATGTTACGAGGCTGCAAATGTTGAAATTTAACCCGTTACGGGCCGGCTGTACGACGCACATGTGGTGGTGAGCGCGGAAAAAGACGCACGACACGCTCCGGCAAGCGTGAAACGACGCACAACACGCGGGGAGAGTATGGAAAGGCGCACGGCGGCATTCGTGGGAAAAGGCACGATATGTGGAGGGTGGAGGGGAGGGGGGGGGGGGGCGAGCACAGAAGGACGGACGGCGGCAAGCACGCAAATACGCGCGACACGCAAGGGCGAGCATGGAAGGTGATTCGCAACACAGGCTAGCGACTACGTTTCGACGGCTGAAGATATTTACAGGTCAGTAGTGCAACAGCTTTTTCCGAAGCAAAGCACCAGGCTTAAAGCAGTTACATGCAAGTTTATGCTCAAGTCTTCTGCATTATATTTTGGTAGGCAAAACATGATCGCCTGCCACCTGGCTGCTTTTCTATCCGTACGATTAATACAAAGAGCAATATGAATATATACATATATATATATATATATATATATATATATATATATATATTTGTACACACAAGTGCTTAAAAGCTTGCCAACAAATATTGTGCAACAAATTTTAACATAAATAGCACGAGCTGTTGGTCGGAACTGTCCACTCCAAATTCTACACCATCCCACCCGCTAGAGAAATAATAAAAAAAACATGAGCAATTCCATTGCCATCACTGCTGCATATGGGCGGCACAACCTATGCCTTCTGGTGGCTGACGAGTGGCCAAGCAGTAAAACGTCGGGCACTGCAACGAGTGAGTTATAACCCACAACCGATTGCCTTGTAGAGCGTTCAGTTTTGCTCGTAACGATTAGCCCCTGCGTGACCGGATCTGCTCCGCTTCCAACCAGGGCTTCTACTGGGGTAGCGGCGCCAAGCCACGCCTGGGCCGTCCCTGCCGCCGTTCAGTGGCGACGGCGGTGGCCGGCTGTTATGTTACGAGGCTGCAAATGTTGAAATTTAACCCGTTACGCGCTTGCACTAACAAAAAGCTAATCCGCTACTTTACTTGTTCGATGCATTTGCGATACCTCGCATATAGTTGCCAGCTAATCGCAAGACATTCATTTGATACACATACAAGGCTCCATGAGTGGCAAAACGTCGTGGTGACGACTTGCTTGATGAAGTCGGCGACAAAAGGTATATCTTTATCATGACCCTTGTTGGCAAACATAACTGGCGACCTTTTTGCTATGTCATGTCACATGGTATCACGTTAGGCTGTTGGCGACAGTTTTTTTCAGCAAGAATTCAATCCGCAGCAAAACAAGCGTTGACATCGCTGCAAAGCTCTAAGAGTTTGCACCCGACTTGAGAGGTTCAAAAATGTCGACATTTTTGCACTCGGATTCGAGAGATTTGTGGTGAATGTATCAAATAAATCGGATGCATCAAACGTGCTGCAAACATTTGTCAGTTGTGTGAGTAAATTGAATGTGTCAAGTATCTCGAAACTTGTAGGAAAATGCAAACTTTGTAAATACACTGAGATCCCCGCCACTGCCCATAAAAGCTACTATGAATTTGTTGATTAAGTGCTCAAAATACTGAGTTTTGCACATGCGTGGAACGTGTAGAATGTGTTAAACTCTTTCAAACTTTTAAATAGCATTCCCTGTGAAATTTCGGTTGCAGCAGGGTGGTGACAGCAGGACGAGCAGGGGAGGGGGGAGGGGGGCGACAGATTGACTGGCATCAGGATGTAGATACTACCAAAACAAATACAAATGGGGGCCGTGTTCCTTGGGATCCGATCCGAATACAACTTGAGACTGCATCAGGAATTACCAAGCATCAGTCAAGTAGGCAGAAGGGTGCTGGTGCATAGCGTATGCCCTAGAACAGGGGATTCGGATACGTGGGATTCGGAAAAATCTAATTTATTTAAATCTAATCCGAAAAGCCACATCAAGCCATGGACCCAGTTCCCAAACGTGAAAGCGCAAATTAACACACGTTTATTTACACTGCATGAACTCGTGGACAAAAACAATTGAGTGCAACCGGCATGTCCATTGATCAGTGACTAGCATCGCATGTTCAAGCGAAAATCGACCCATCTCCGGCTCGTGTACAGATCTATGCAAAGCACTTGAAAGGTCTTCCGGTAATTTATTTCAGTTTAAAAAGCAATCACCTCAAGCCGACTCTTAAGTATGCAGTTAGATGCATCAACTATTAGCTAGGTCCATATCTCCATCATATCAACTGGATTCAACATGCATATATCGGTTCTACATTGGGATGTTAAATATGACAAGAGACACTAATAAACACGCGCTTAGTTTTGGATTCATTTCAACCTTAGTTAGGTTTTTACAAAACAGTTTCCAAACGGCGCTGTGTGGTGACCAAACTCTGTTAAGCTGTACACAACTGAGTAACCGATATCTTTGCGTGAAAAACTTCGATTAAGAATTATCTGATGCAGCAACTGAGTTCAAAACGAAATCATGCTCTTTTGCACGGGAGACCATTTGCATTCTTCTGGGCAGGGCGCTGCCCCCCCCCCCCCCTCCCCCATGTCAAGTTGGCCTCCCAACGCTGAGTTTGCCAACTTCCAACCCTTCGAAGTCTTAGTAAAAGCAGGATGTTAAAAATAAAAGTTAAAAATGACATCAGCTTTAAGAGTTTTTCCAGGAATGGTTTCACAGGCGAAGGAAACAACAAAAACCAACTGCAATGCCATGCACAGTTAAGTGCGACTGACTGAGCTGGTTTTTTTTAGAGCTAGTGCTTTTAGAGCTGGTCCAGACTTTTAAAGCTCCACGTTCATCCCCAATTAGCTGGACTATTATCTGTTTTTTCAGGATCTCTGTTCTTTTCCATTGCTTGTTTTTCGTTAAATGATCAATATGCCTTGCTAACTCAGGCCTAGGTTTGTGCTATCGTCTGGGTGTTTTGATATTTTTAAGCGGTGTTTCATGTTGTAAAGAGAGCAGCAAGTTAATGATTTTCACGACGTTTTATCGGAAATTGAAAACTAACCGGTTCAATATCAATCCTCAAAAACGTCACCGAGTCATTAGCCGTCCACATTCGGAACAACCTTTGAAATGAACCGACCTTCACTTCGACATGACTAATCGATTGGACAGTTACAAAAAACCTGACAATTGACATGAGCCGACTAAACCGATAGCGATAATCACCCGACAATGACCACCAAAACAACACTAGCCGCGCTCAGCGTGCCCAACGCGAGTGCTGCGTTACGTGCGGTACATGTTTACTGCGTCATATCTGTCAGCCGAGCTGCCATTGCAGCCTTTAATAATCGCGCACATCAACTTACACCCTTTATTCCCCGGGCCATAAACGTTCAACAGCGTCTGAAGCAGCATAACATCAACCCGACATCGATCACCACAGCTCGGTTTCTCAGGGCGACGCCAAGTAAAATGACAATGGAACCCAACGACAGCATCTTGCGTCGAGCCAGAGCAATGAAACGTATTGCGTCCGGCCGGCGAGGGGGGACTTCTCTTTCCCTTTTCGTTTTTCGAGCACAGCTCAAAGATGAGCGCTCGCAGCAACACAAGTTTTTTTAGTCTCTTTACCCATTAATTTGGTATTTTCTGTATAATTTCAAAGTTTTGACCTGCCAAGGCCAGTAAACTAGATCAGCTCAAAGAAGATGGCTTCTTAAAGAACTTTGAGCACGCATAACTCTTTTGTGTGCGATCTGTCATCATTAAAACCCGTCATAGCAATAATGTACAAGTCAAACCCGAGCCAGCGTTTTTACCTGATGACCTGCTATCGTGCGGTTTCAGCCGCAGTGGCTGGGCCTACCTCTGGAGAGCAGAGCGTCGCCAGTGAGCAGCATCATCGGGAGCAGCGCCAGCGCACCGCCCGGGAGCATTCTTCACCTGGCTGACGTCAGCAGCATCACACCGCCTGTCGGAGATCAACCTTGCTCTGATCACTGCCGAGGCAGAGTGAAAGCAGCCCCTGCGTGCACGGCTGGAGAGTGCTGACACTTCTGCAGGTGTCGTCACTCTAGCGTGTCGCTGCGGAGAGGGGGAAGGGGGGAGGGGCAGTTGCCGGTCCTCGGGAAAATCTTCAGCAGCTACTTGACTTGAAACTCCTGCACAAAGTATGATTACATAGTCTATTTCCTCTAGCAATCTGAATGAATTGTACCCGGCTGTCCACTTAAGAGAGGTGAGCTTTGAATTTAGAGGGATGACCCGTCTTTTGGGAGATAATGGTTTATCACTACAGCGACTACCAAAGTCACATTCGGAGGCTGCGTGCCATTGATGGGAGCAAAGCCCCCTCCAATGCAGCGTTATCAGTTTAAATTGCTTCTTTTACACCACCACATCAGTAAAAAAGACGCCAGGAAAAGCATCCTTCCATGATGTGCTTTGACTGCCGACCCCTGATGGGACGGGGATAGAGGGGGGGGGGGGGGGGGGGAGGGGAGGGGGAATGGGCGCCGACCACGGCCACCTCACTGGTTCGTTGCTAACCGCTCGGTCTCCAGCAGCCAACTGCACACCCCACCGCCAGCCCCCTGACAGGGCTGGCCGATACAGCTGCGTCGGTGGGCAGGGCTGACCAATGTGCGCACACTGCTGACTGTCGCACCCGCCAGCGACGGAGCGGAGCCCCGCTGTGGCCCAGAACGGAACCCCGCTGCGCCCCAGAGTGAAGCCCCACTGCGTCCCAGAGCGTACCCCACTGCGCCCCAGAGCGGAGCCCCACTGCGCCCCAGAGCGGCCCGCTGACAGCGGTCAACTCCATAAGCAACCACGACACCGCGAGCACTTCAAATGGCGATTCGGATCAACTTGATCTGTGGATTTCGTCAATGTCGGTAGAAGCTGATCAACAACACACACTTGTTGTAAATCTTCGATCCAGGCATTTCTGGGGAAAAGTGCAAAAGCTAACGCTTAAATTTGGACACCATCACCTAGAAGAAAAAAATGAGGGTTGCTTCACAGAAGAACGCAATCACGCCGAACAGGTGGCATGGAAATGAGGGCTTTGTTTTTAACACGCGCCAGAGTGGGTGTTAAATTGATCCCTCCAAAAAGTTTTTTTCCAAAATGACATGACATGCATGACATGCCTCAAAGCCGCGCCAAACGTTGCATATTTGTAGAGAACTGTACAGCAGAGCTTGTGATGTGAAGTATTAGATTAGAACAGCTGAGTCTGAGACGAAGCCATACGCGTCGGAGACAATTTCTGAAGTAAAAAGCCAATTATAATTATAAGTACAATCAATTACATTGACCTAGAGTCAGACAAGATAGTACTAATAGCCTTATTCTTTGGAAAAAAGCCAGAAGGATGGAGATATAGATGTGTTGATATTTTGGCTAACGTGTCTTTATCCAAACGAACAGCGGGGGTCTGCTATTCTTTTCGTTAAAGGCATGCTGCCGGAATGTCGACGAATCTATATTTCCATTTTCTTGTTTTTTTTTCTCCGAGAAATAAGGCTGTTACTACTGTCCCATGCACAACGTTCATCGCAAATGCACTTAACAGCTTACGCAACCTAGAGTCAGACACGAAGGTCAGACCGGAGTCAAAACTTACCTGCTTTACCTTTTTACTCAAGAGCTTGGCTTTACGGCACAGTTGTTGGTGATCATTTCAAATTCATTGATGCTAGGGATCGTAACAAACATGTTCCACTGACTTTTAAGGATCAGGGCCGGCCACTGTCCTAAAGTTACCCAGGTTATCATTTTGTTGTTAGGAGCCTACCGCATGGCATAATCCCAGGTGCGTATGCGAATGACAAAACAAGGGCAAACTCGTAGGTGCTTGGTCACCTTGACCTCATAAAGGTAAAACAAGGTCACTAGCATTTTTGACATTTTGCTCAGAACAGGTAGTTTCACCTTTTTCCAGTTTCACGGCGTCTGCATGCGGAGGTTTGGCGGCACTCGAGACCGCTATCTGGATTTTGACCTTGTTTGACCTAACAGGACCCCAAGCTCATGATCTAGGAACCTCATATTTTGGCATAATCGAGCTCACGTAAGGTCGGTCTATCCTGTAAATTTTGTGTCCCTTCCTATCCTAGTCTCTGAGATCTAAGGGGGTTAAATTGACCCCCACCCAAGTGCAAGACATTGAGCCGGCGTGTTAAGTTATTTCAGGTCCAGATCACCGAAGCTAGGACACTCTACGAAAGGCAACCGGATGCTTAATTGGAAAGGCAGCCGGAAAGGGTAGAAAGTGCAAATCACGACTGTGCGGGAGATGTGGTTTTGTTGCGTCTAGAGAAGGCTATTTTTCCTGCTCAATAACAAATCGCAGCTAGCTAGCGGAGGCTAGCAGCTAAGCTAGCTAGCTAGCTTAGGCTAGCGGAGACTGGCTGGAAGAAGCGCAGGCTTATTGGTGTGAAGAGTAAGCACTTGGGCGAATTGAGCCACGCTTGATTTGTAACAGCAGCAGACACAGGCGGGATGCCAGTTGTGTGTATAGTGGCACGACGTGCGTTGACCCTTGACCTTTCCAGCCGACGAGCGGGCATTATGTTGCGCACGCGTTCAGTGCACGCGCACGTGACATGGGGTGATGACCCGGGCCCGACCACGTGGGAATCAGACGCGCCAACCTCTTCGGACGGACTCCGTGGGAGCAGGTTCGAATTCCGGTTCATGCCCCTGAGCGCCAATATGGTCAGTGCAGTCGCTGGCGCTTCGTAAAAGTAGCGTGACGACGTGCATTTCTTTCCTTTTTACAAAAAAAGCTCGCATCATGACTTTGTTCAAGCAATATGACATTGACGAGCGTGAGGAGGTAACAAACGGCTTATTACGGCGCTGCGTCACATAAAGGTCACTCATTTAATATTACCAAAGTCAGTACGGCCATCGATTGCTCGGTAGAAACAATAACAATGGTGACATGTGCATAGCAGTGCGAACTTTGTGAACAATAGCGCATAATAATGATGTTTCGGTTCCGGTATTCCGGCCCTCCTTTGTCCGCACTCTAGTGATGGTCTCTCGGCACGCGCTGCGACAGTGATGGACAATTTTTGCGAACAATGGCGCCGCTTTTCCGTCCGATGATGCGGGTCGCGGACCACAGGACGTGTCGACAGCTGCTGGCAGCGGTCGAACAGCCGCTCAATGGCCAAGAGCCAAGCCAAGTTAAAAATTCATCAGTGGACTGCTTACTCGGTGAGGCGCCATCCATTACGAGTACCTGCAAGCACCTCATCACCTGCAGCGGGGCGTGTGTAAAGGGACACATTTCACATACACATTTTATTTACGAGTGCAAAATACTCTGCGGTACGTTGAACAATGCCTCACGCTATGCAAATGGGTATGTGTATCCAAAATATGGTTAGGCATACATTGTGTTATAAATGGTTTATGAAGCTTGAGACATCGCTACCCTTTGGTTGGATGTAAATCATGCATGTGATTACAATGGCGGCAGAAAGCGATGCACCATCCACGTTACCCGGCCAAGGATATCTGGGTTGGCGTGAACTGCCCGATACGTAGGTGCGGTTCATACATGCGGCCGCTCCATGTAACGAATCCCGTGCCTGCATATATGTGGACTGTCACCACCAACACTGGGCATCCTAGAACACGGCTGCAAACATGACCTATCAGTCGCTCCGTCACGAATACGTGCGAATGAGCACCAGACACACCAGCACCACGTGAATGGTGTGGGTGCCTTTTTACCATGACCTCTTTTAGTGACGTCCGTAGGGAGGAAAACATGAGGAACCAGACCGCCGGGCATCTGCGTCAGTTGTGAAAGCATTTGTGGTCATTGTCATGCAGTAAGAATACACATTTCTTTGCATTGTCCTACTCATAAAAGACCTCTGTTCGGCGGTCGCCAGTGAAATGTGCGGGCGAACTGTGCTGATCGGATGCAGGGGTGCTAAAACGCCACC
Organism: Pollicipes pollicipes; assembly: GCF_011947565.3. NCBI lineage: Eukaryota > Metazoa > Arthropoda > Thecostraca > Pollicipedomorpha > Pollicipedidae > Pollicipes > Pollicipes pollicipes. The sequence goes on from NW_023596136.1 coordinate 43,813,223, forward strand.
TCGTTACTCGTCAGCGGTACATGTCGACAGCAAAATAAACGGATCACATCAGCGTTCGATGTCAGAGACTCATACAACCACGTAATTCAAGCGGTAGAATAAGCATTTCACATCATCTGCCACTATATGCGCACAACTGACATAGGCATCAGCCGCCGGTGACTACTGCTCCTGATCAGTAGTGGACGATGGCATGAACAGTGAACGTCTGCGGTTAACATCAGCACTTGACAGCCCCGTCACATCCTCACTGTAGTGCCGGAAGGAAATGTTTCGCTGCCTAGTGAATAAACAGTAAATGTGAGCGCCAATAGTCAACGTCAGCATACATTAGATGCATAGGACACTAGCAGTGAACATCCGCGGTACATGTCAGTGCAACGATGATCGGAAGTTGACATGAGCCATTAACATAAATGGTGAACGCCAGCATTGAACATCACCGGTCAACATCATCGTCGATCAATATGGATCGTGAACATCATGCATTTGACATGAGGGGTGAACAGCAACGTTGGTCACCATCAACAGTGAACATAAACATCTTACATGGACATCTAACGTCAGCAGGCGACAGCGTTAGCTTGTGCCGTCATGTGACATCAGCAGCAAAGCATGTGACGTCAGCACAGTCAGCAACGCGCCGCGACTTCAAGGCCCGGTGGACGGCGTCAGTGCCGCCCTAGCCAGGGCTGGACTCTCTTCGGGTGGTGCCGCAGCCAGGCTTTGCGGACGCCGTCGCCGCCGGCCAGGGGGCGGCCCAGCCGTGATAGCCTCTCCAGCACGAACACCAGCAGCGCCAGCAGCACGCCCAACAGGTACAGGATCAGCGACGAGACGATGTCCTCCACCATCAGCGGCTTGGTGGTGACGTCGGTGAAGATGGCGCCCGTGCTGCAGTTGGACGCCGGCGGCCAGTAGTCGGAGCGCCACTTGTCGAACAGCCCCGACTCGGACATGCGCAGGAACCTGGAGACGGGAGAGCGGCCGACGTCAACCGGTGCTCACACCGCGCACCCCGGCCTGGCGAGAGGGACAGGTGGAGGGGGCTATCAGACAGGGCAGAGGTCACCCTGACGCGAGCCGAGATCATCAGACGCTGGGTGGAGGTCATCTTGCTGGGGGAAGCACGGAGTCAAATCTCGCTGGGTCAATCGCTGAAGGTCAGCACACTGGGAGAAGGTCATAAGACGGGCTAGGGGTCACCAGACGGAATGGGATCATCACGCGAAGCAAGGCTATCAGACAGGATGATAATTATTACTGTAAGGCTTTACATGCCGACCCACTTATTGCATGCATGCTTTGCATGCATTATGCCGTGCATTGCATTATTTGCGCGCCGGCCACACGGGACAATGCAGCGCGTGGTGGAGCAAGTTGGGAAGTTGATGTGGTAGAAGAACACATGCCAACTTCACTCATGAATGTTTCAGAGATCCTTTGACAGGCACCGGTCTATTCCTGAACAAGCGACTACGTAACCTGCAGAGGCTGCCCTTAAGATGTCCTCATGAGCTAGACCGCGCTCGAACATCCTTGCGCAGGGACTGAAAGCCAGATCATTCACTGGCACATGAAGTCACTTTTTGACATGTATCACCAGCTTATCGGCACTAGCATTCTGGCTGGCACCTTCGACGGGGCGTCCCCACTGCTCTTACTCCAGATTAAAGAGATCCTTGACGGGGCTGCCCGTCTCCAGAATCCAGCCAAAGCCGGCCGTGAAGAACTCTTGTTTCGCTATCTTAAGTCGGCACTTGCGACTGGTCTGGAAGTCGTGGTCCAGGGCGAAATCCAGGTAGGACTTCTCCTGCACGCATAAGACAAAACAACCCGCTGGCTCAATCCGGCGCTGACAATCACGATCAAGCGCATCCAGACCATTTTTTGAATGGAATCGTGCAATGGATTGAGAAATTGTGTAATGGTATGACTGCTGGTGAAATGTGTTCTCCTTGCAACGACACAAGTTTGTTGCTACACACGCACTGGCCCACGTACCAGTCTCGAGCAGTGTGGCAAGTCCCACGACCTCGGCACAGCTGCAGCGCCAAGACCGTGCCTCGATAGTGACGCCTACAAGACCGTGCCTCGGTAGTGGTGCCTACAAGACCGTGCCTCGGTAGTGGCGCCTACAAGACCGTGCCTCGGTAGTGGTGCCTACAAGACCGTGCCTCGGTAGTGGCGCCTACAAGACCGTGCCTCGATAGTGGCGCCTACAAGACCGTGCCTCGGTAGTGGCGCCTACAAGACCGTGCCTCGATAGTGGCGCCTACATGACCGTGCCTCGATAGTGGCGCCTACAAGACCGTGCCTCGGTAGTGGCGCCTACAAGACCGTGCCTCGATAGTGGCGCCTACAAGACCGTGCCTCGATAGTGGCGCCTACAAGACCGTGCCTCGGTAGTGGCGCCTACAAGACCGTGCCTCGGTAGTGGCGCCTACAAGACCGTGCCTCGGTAGTGGCGCCTACAAGACCGTGCCTCGGTAGTGGCGCCTACAAGACCGTGCCTCGGTAGTGGTGCCTACAAGACCGTGCCTCGGTAGTGGTGCCTACAAGACCGTGCCTCGGTAGTGGCGCCTACAAGCGCAGATTGTTTAGAAATCAACGAAAGCGACTAAAGGCTTGCAATAACTCACGTAAGTGTCATCGGCCTTAGGTGGAACAAATGGAAAAAACTGGCACTGGTGGGCATGAGTTGCGGTAGGCTTACCCGCCCGATCAACAAGGACTTATGATGATGATGATTAGGGTTTTTAGGGTGCGCCGACTTCTGAGGTCATTTTGCGCCCATAACAGCTAAGTGGCTACCAAGGTGTATAGATGGCTATAAATCCTATAGTTTTCAAAAATGAGAACAGCTGTCCCGTGCCAAGCATGCGAGGATCGCCACCGATGATATCTGAAAAAAAATAAGGCCTGAGGTGTCTCTTCCGAAATAAAGTGTCCGCTCTTCTCTGAACTTTGGGCAAGAGTGAATAACGTGGCGAGCCGTAAGTGGCGCATCAAGATGAGGACATTTAGGCCGTTCTCCACCGCACAGAAGGTAGCTATGTGCTGCGTGCACGTGGTCAATTCGTAACCTGCTGAGAATTACTCCTTCGCGTCTCAACTTACCTGAGCTTGACGGCCATGGACTCAGCTGTGGCTTAAGCGCCTTCAGCTCATTGCTCACAGCTCACTATTGCTCACAGTGGCGTCCCAGCGGCATTGCCATTTCCCCTTCACATAGGCCACGATGACAGGGTAGAAGTTTCTTGCCGGCAAAGGCAAAGAGCGGATGCAAGATACCCGCGATGCCTGTTTTGCGGCCGCGTCAGCACGCTCGTTAACTGCGGTACCCACATGGCTCGATATCTAACATAGGACGACGGTTTTACCTGCGAGATCTAGCGCTGCAAGGTGCACTAAAATGTCTTGTATAATGGGACAGGGTGATTTAAAGGCGGTCAGAGCCAACTGACTGCTGGAAGAGTCAGCTAAGATCACGTGTGGCCTGCTTTCACCAGCTCCGATGAAGCATAAGGTCTTGCTAATTGCAACGAGCTCGGACGTGTACACTGGGGCGGGTTTCGGTAAAGACAATGGCCGAGTGGCTTGGCCATTTACAAATGTAGCACCCACCAACAACCACCTCCGCTTTTGACACAATAATATGTGGCTTAAAATCCTACGTACGACACGATATTATTCAGAGCCTTCGACCATTACACTAGCCCGGGTGGCCGGCTAGATATCCTTCACTCGGGTGGAGGGGGAGGGGCAGTTTGATCTCCCATGAGATCTCAGGAACTAAGAAAGCTGGAAACACCAAATTTATAGGTTGTCTTGACCTGTACGTAAACTCACTTAGGTTAAACTTTGAACTTCCTAGGTCATGACCTTCAGGTCAAATAAGGTCAAACAAGGTCAAATTCCAGGTGGGTCGTTAAAGTGCCCCCAGAAACTAGGCAACTGTTTCGAAGCGGAAGGTCAAAAGCCGATTTGAGGTCAGCGACCTTGCTTGACCTTTTGCAAGTCATGGTGAGCGAAATCATACGAGACTGCTCTGAGTTTTGCATTTGAATAAGCGACAAAGATTACGCTAGGCAGTGTGTTCCCAAAACAAAATGTCGACCCGGGTCATATCAGGTCAATGGCCTTTTCTGACCTCATAGAAGTCAGTGGAAGACGTATAATGCGGTTACTGTTGTCAATAAATTCAAAATGAGCACCACAAACTATCCCATACAGCAAGCCCTAGGGCAATGAATCAGGTTGGTCGTGAACGTGGTCTGACCTTCATACCTGACCTAAGAAAGCATTTCATACCTAGGCCGCCTAAGAAAGCATTTCAGAGATGTATGGCTTCGTCAAACACTCCGTTATTTTACCAGATTGGACGATTCCATAGAAATTGCCTTCGCTGAAACCATGGCCTGACTTTGACCTGCCATTGATCAGCGACCCTACAAGGTGCGTCTAACTTTGTGATCTCAAACAATACGCTATTCAATTTCATACGACTACGCAAACTTTGGCGGGGCTAGGCTGCGCCGTTCGGAAACCATTCTGGAAAACCTTTGGGGGGCAATTGGACCCGCCACCCGAGCGCATGTTAAGTCACTGGGATCACTCGCTGTTTGCCCGTGCATGAAAGAGAGACATCCACTTTTGGTGAAATTAGCCTCCATAGCGGTCATGACACGGAAAACGGGACGGGAAGAACACGGGAAACCAACACGGGAAATGACTTTAACTTACCACGCAAAACTAAGGTCGTTTTCCCAGAACAGCTTCTTCATCTGAACATCAAATGGAATACCGTGTGGTCTCCCACCACTTTGGAACACGTCTTCAACAATACGTGAAAAAATTGCTTGGTGAATCGGATGGTTTGGAGAATGGGCCAGCTTGCGAAAGCGTCGCATGCCAAGCATTTCCGTTCTCAGTGCCAACGCTTATTTACGTCCGCCGCAAGGCTGCCAACTGCTGCCGTTCTGAATGCCCCGGTCATAATGCGTGCTGCGGTACGATGCACGGTGTCTAATAAACGCTTGCAGCAGCCCGGCGCGCCGTCATAAATAAAAAACCCATGCTCAAGTTTCGAATGTATGGGTGAGCGGTAAAGGAGCAACAGTGTTCTCCTGTACGCTACATAACATGTTGGAGACACATACTTCAATATGCTCAATGCTTTGAAACAATTGTCACTTAGGATTTTCAGACGTGACCTACCAGTCAACCGATCATCAAACTGCAGACCCAAGAAGCGGGAACTGGGTTGATTCGGAATGGTCTGGCCGCATAGCCTTAAAGCCACGGCATGGCATTGACGACGGCGTCTGCAAAAGTGCATAGCCACTGTTTTCGAAGCTGAGAAGCGCAGTCCGGTTAGAACGCTCCATCTTTCCAGGCCGATCACAGCCAACTTCTATCTTTCCAGGCCGATCACAGCCAACTGCAAGCGACGCCCCAGAGAAGCAAAGTTAGAGGAGGCGTACCAGATAACGACATCATCCACAAAGAGAGAGCGACTGACCGACTTTGGAAGGGAGTCACCAATATCGGTTATCGTCACAGCGAACAAAGCGACGCACAGAACACCGCCCTGGGACATGCCATTCGTTATTTTTTGGTACCTTTCCGAAAAGTTGGAGCCAACACGAACTCTGGAAAAGCGATCAGTCACGAAATTCGCTGAGAATGTGCCCATGGCTCTCCGAACGCCGTAATGAAAGAGTTTCTTCAGGATGCCGTAACGCCACGTGGTATCATGAGCTTTAACAAAACAAACACAGCGCCGACATGCCGTTTTCCCCTAAAACTAGTACGGATGCTGGTATACAGAGCTATAAGATGGTCAATCATGCTGCAATTTTTCCTGAATCCCCACTGAGCAGCCGCTTTACGTTTTACGTTAACGCAGAACGTTTTACCGCCCTGAAAAAAAACACTACAAAGGTACCGTGATGTCAGTGAGATAGGGCGATAGTTGGCGACGACAGCCCCATTCTTACCAGGCTTGAGCGTAAGGATAATGTTCGACCCACGCCAAGACTCCGGGAAACTTCCAGTCGCCCAGAGTTTGCTGTAATCCGCTAAAAGGACAATGATTGGTACGATGTACTGCTAAACGGGCCGACTTCTGACCGCGAGCGGAGATGCCGAGAAAGTCTGGTGAGGCCAACGAGTAAAAATGAGCGTCGTTCAGCGAAGAAAGGCCGAACCAGTCTACTACCAACGAAAGTTAGCGTGTCCGTCGCCACACCCGAAATTTCTGCACTCTGGTGTGCCCGATATTTGAGAACCAACCACATGGATATTTTCGTTATGCAACTAAATATTACATTCGTATAATAAACATACACCCAATATGTTATAAATATTTGTGTAAGTGCATAAACTGATACCATCCCCATTACCCTCACGGACATTGAAACATGCGTCTTTCCACGCACTAACTGGTTTTCCGTGCGCCGTCTTAACCTGTATTTCGTGTGTCTGATAAGTACACACACACACACACACACACGCCACACACGCACACACACACACACACACACACACACACACACACACGCACACACACACACACACACACACACACACACACACACACACACACACACACACACACACACACACACACACACACACACACACGAACATATAAGTACGTATATATATATATATATATATATATATATATAGATATATAGATATATAGATATATAGATATATAGATAAATATATATATATAGATATATAGATATATAGATATATAGATATATATATAATATATATAATATATATATATATAGATAGATAGATAGATATAGATATATATATATAGAGAGAAGAGAGAGAGAGAGAGAGAGAGAGAGAGAGAGAGAGAGAGAGAGAGAGAGAGAGAGAGAGAGAGAGAGAGAGAGAGAGAGAGAGAGAGAGAGAGAGAGAGAGAGAGAGAGAGAGAGAGAGAGAGAGAGAGAGAGAGAGAGAGAGAGAGAGAGAGAGAGAGAGAGAGAGAGAGAGAGAGAGAGAGAAGAGAGAGAGAGAGAGAGAGAGAGAGAGGAGAGAGAGAGAGAGAGAGAGAGAGAGAGAGAGAGAGAGAGAGAGAGAGAGAGAGGAGAGAGAGAGAGAGAGAGAGAGAGAGAGAGAGAGAGAGGATAGAGAGAGAGAGAGAGAAGAGAGAGAGAGAGAGAGAGAGAGAGAGAGAGATAGAGAGAGAGAGAGAAAGAGAGGAGAGAGAGAGAGAGAGAGAGAGAGAGAGAGGAGAGAGGAGAGAGAAAGAGGAGATAGATTTATATATATATATATATATATATATATATATATATATATATATATATATATATATATATATATATATATATATATATATATATAGATAGATAGATAGATAGATATAGATAGATAGATAGATAGATAGATAGATAGATATAGATATATAGAATATATATATATATATATATATATATATATATATATATATATATATATATATATGTACTCTATGCATGTACCTCATGCGTACATGCATAGAGAGCGTAATACCGATGCCACGCGGTTAACAAAATTATACCGATATCACAATACCCTCCGTACGACATCTATATCGACCTAAATCGCTGTAAAGATTTACAGTATCATTATATGACCAATGTTATAATACCATGACATGACACGCCAAACCTGGCCAGGTCGACCTCAGATAACGGCTGACCTTGATAAAGGCCCAGCGCCCGGAGAGGACCCCGGCGATGCCCTCAGCGTCCGACCCGACTCGAAGGTCAGTGTGCTTGCTGCCGATGCTCTTGTATATCTCCGACTGCGATGTCTGAAACGGAAAACAAGGGAACATCATACCAGACATATGGTAATGCTCTTCCAGGCCGGGCGGGCGTGATCCATGAAGACAAGGGGTGCGCACCGACGATGGATTTGGAACAAAGCCCTGTCAGGTTCAGCATGTTCCTGAAATGCTTTTAGTTAAATTGAAGGGTTAACATGATTCGGGTGGTCATAATGCACCCAAAACGTATGAGTGCTGCAAAGGTATTACTGTGCCGTGTAAGCTACACTGGAATGGATTAGTTTGTGGGTGTAATAATATGCGATTTTATGCACGTCCCGCCCGGGCGGGCAAGTTGACTTCCTCCACCGTTTTCTGAGTGCATGTAAAAACAAACGGTCACAAAAGCACGAAATTTTCAGTATCAAGTATCAAGTCAATATGTCAGTTTGGATATCTTCACATATCTTTGCGCAACATCGAGGTTTTGAACTACCAATATCAGGGACCTAGGTCATGTCAAAGAGGCCAACCTACATAAATTGACCTCTCAACTTTTTTTGTGGATCATTTGTCATAGGTCAAACTTGCTGTAGTAATAGAGCATGATACCACCGAAAGCTCACCCATTCAAAATTTCGAAAACATGCGGGGTCAGCTATGCCTCCTCGATATCCGTCTTGACGTTCTACTACAAGCTTTAACAGCATCTATCAGAACGACCGTTTTTTTAACTTTCGTGACCCTCTTGTGACCTCACATTTGATCAAGGTCACACACTTTGTGTGTAATGTAATAATAATGAATTGTGGTACCTTTAAGAACAAAGCTGATATGGGTAGTACAATACGGTGCGGAAAACTGGCCGTAGTTGCTACGTTTTCATAAATTTTGCCTTTTAGCCATATTTCGCGCAGGGCGACGCTGGTCGCATAATGGAAAGGTGATATGCAGTCTATCACATTCGTGTAATCATTGCCACGTGAACATTGTTTTTTTGCAACATTGGAGTATGGAGACCGTGGCTTTAATGGAACGATGAAACATGGAAGAATTACATTCAGATGCAATGATTAGGCTCATATTACATCAGCTGCGTGTCCCAACAAACTATTTTGAACAATCACAGACAAATGCAAAAAACGTTTTGAGATTATGCACATGGCATTAACAAGAATTGATTCTTTGACACGCTGTGGGGCTGCGTATACATTCGTATTACTGGAACCGCAGGATACCATGAATACATTTAGTACACGTGTGACATTTGAGATATATCGGCTGCTTGCATGGAATATGTAGGCACTGTAACAGCTGACTTATGTAACACTTGGACGTGGTTTCTCTTGAAATAAGATGCTTTATATGCTGTTTCTTATCAAAAGCTGGCTCGTAGTTTATGTTTTGAGCATGCTTCAAATTACGCCCGAAGTAATAACTATCCCTTTGTCACACAACACTGCGTACTGCTTGATTGAGGAACTAGCGCGCTTGCGGTACAAGCATGTGCGCGGTTTTGTATCAGTTTCGTTTTGAGCCCGTTAGCAGTCCATCATTCACAAGTCGATGAATCAAGAATGCAAGGAGTCGAACCAGGTCGGCAGCGGTGTAAGTTTCCCCTGTCTTTAGGACATACCATACACCTTTATCTTTTCTACCAAAGTGACATTTTTAAAAAATTATCCCGAATGGTTTGTATGGGTGACTTCGGATTCAGAGTACCTGCTAAGCATAGCTTGTTGCGTGTACCCCGAACCCACCACCCAAGCGTGCCGTCCAGTTCAACAGCTAATTTTGCCTCCGCCCTTTCGCCGGACAGGAATGCGGAGGGTTTTACGTGCCGCACAATGCTGCGACACGGCCGCCTCGGGTCTGGGTTGAGCCTCGTTGGCCAGCTGCCAGCTGGCCTTTCCGTTTCAGTCGGGTCAAACAATGCGCCCACTCTGGGACTCGTACCCAGTGCCGCTGGATTACGAGTCCAGCATCTTTCCCCAAGACCACGGAGGCGACATGTCCAGAGACCTGTTCCGACCCTCTTCGAGCTCCCTCTCCTGGTCAATGGAAGGTTAAATGTAAAATGGGGCTAACACATCATCACGGCGTCACCGAACACAAGCCTGGCTATGGAAGCCCACTCCATGCATTCCTAGGTCCTAACGAGCATTATTTAAACCAATGTTGCAATACCACACCACCAAGTGCTCACGCTCGAAGTGGCACCTTTGATAGTTGATCATGGAAGTATTTCAACTTTGTACACCATCGAAGTCCAGGGATATAGCCAGAAGAGGGCAACGGGGTCCATCCCCCCGGAGCCAAGAAGTGTCCACGCAATACTGCGCAAGTTCGCAGAAATTTTGTTTAAACTCGCATGGTTTCGGAGAAAATATGACGTTTGCTCCCCGCAGAAAACATTTTCCGCACGTGCCCTCCGAAGTCGAGTACCTATATGTGTGTCGTAATATGAAGGGACTCGCAAATATGCTGTCACGGCAGACTTGGCCTGGTGCGGCTCGCTGCCAAGCATCCCAGAAGTGGTTTGCAATTTTTATTTAAGTCACAAGCACACGCTTGAAGATCAAAATGCTGTGGGGCTTAAAATCTCCACAGCTTTTCCAACGCACAATAGTGCACTCTGAAAAAGAGGCTGAAGTTTTGGAACTCCTTTGCTAAGATTGACTTGATAACTCCATGCGTCTAAGCTTGGATGGGCCCGGCATAACGCATCAGGTGCCGGAGCTGAGCCGTGGCTGGTGGGATGACTGAGCCGTGGCTGGTCGGGTGGCTGAGCCGTGGCTGGTCGGATGGCTGAGCCGTGGCTGAGTGGGTTGCTGAGGGTGGCTAGTCTAGCCTTGGCTGACTGGGTCGCTGAGCCATGGCTACCACGATTGCTGAGGGTGGCTAGCAAGATTGCTGAGAGTGGCCGGCTGGGCTGCTGAGCCGTGGCTGGTCGGGTGGCTGAGCCGTAGCTAAGGCACGGGGTCTTGTGTCTGTGACGTCAACGATACACGGCTCGCTGCTCCTCGCTCATCACAGTCTGGCTAGATTTCATCGGCTCATGCAATCTGTGTGTGTTTTTACACTGAAGACGCCCTTCACTTTTAATGGTGGTCGGTCCATCAGACGCATTTCACAGACCCCGGACGATGTGACTTCGCCGTCTCCCGCCGTCTCTTCGCCGTCTCCCGTGCCCGGATGACAGCGGCGCCAACTCCAGCTTGCTGGTGGCGCCATCTATTAAGCTTTCTGAGGGGTGGCTAAGACGCGCGACCGTTTGAGAGTCCGAACGTCCATCACCTGGACAGAAATGCCAGCAAACCTGCTCCGCTCTAGGGGTGGGGGTGAGGGTGTCTTAGAGCACATCCGCCCCCCGAGGAACGTCCGACCGCCACGCCCGCCCTCGCCGTGAATCACGGCCGACCCCACTTCCCGGTGCCTCGCTGCGGGCCATGCTGTACCGCATTACTGTCGTCGCCCATGTCATCCTGCCAGTTAGGCTGTGCCGCAGTGTACCGGCCCAGACCTGTGTGCGGACTGGGGTTGTGGATGTGGACTCCTTGTCTCAAGCGCGAGACGCAACAGATGCAAATATTCCATGGGTTTCTTAACTGAAGGCAACATTAACGTTGAATGCGTATGCAATGCATGATCAGCGCAATGCGTATGCAAGGAAATGACTTATCAGTCACTAAACGGTTTTAACACCCAGCAGCTATCTCTAAACAATACACGGCCCGGCACAGAGCATGTTCTTTAAAAGGTCACCTCCGCATCGATTACGACAGTGTCAGCGAAATCAACGCGGCGCAAAGTATAAACGCTCCCACGTTGCATTGGTGATCCACTGTGTCATGGGGCATGTCAAAAAGTTTTTATCTTCTGTCAAATAACTGCGACGGATGGTTTTTGTTAGTGACCGCGGTTTGGACGCTTCAAAAGCAGGTGCCACGTTTTACTCAAAACGTCTAACTTTCGCTACTGAGTTCCGTTGAAAGTATGCACTGAGAATGCAGCAAGCGAACTGTGCAAACAAAATGGCTGCTTCAAGTGATGAAATATCAAAAGGAAAAATACCACACCTGAAGATATGGGAGCAGGCATCCGGTGTGATGACAAAAGCCCACTTAAGACTATTGGTACGTTTTTAAGTGGAAAAGGCTGTTTAAGACAACACACTTTTCTACTTAATACACTTACTCCTCAGCACTTCATTGATTGATCGAATCATGGGACCATTGCATGCCGTTGAGGCGCCACAAAACTACCCGCGTGAAATTGCCGCACTAGCACTCGCTTGTGGTACTTCAAACTCGCCGAGAGGTGGCAGTGGCGATGCTGGAAGTGTTTGGTAAGCAAATGTTATGTGCTCGCGTTTTGGCCCTGTCTCGTAGAGTTTTTGCATGATTTTGAGTTAAGATGTCTGCTTGTATCCAAATCATCGGTTATAACATTTTATACCTTATTTGATTACAATACTTATTTCCGTAACAGCAAACGACTATATCCAACTTCTCACATTATGCAGCACAAAACATGGTTTGTAATTGAAAGTTGCACGGCTTTTCCTACATTGATTAAGAATCAATTAATGTTCGCTATAGCTCAATGGCAACATTTCTCTAGGTCCTGAACGCCGCATGGCCTATGGGGCAGCAGGGTTGGAATTACATTGCTCTGACGTCGTGCATGTCTAAATGGCCTAAAAATATTCCGCAAGAAATATTCTGTACATCTTGGTGGGCATCAGGGGGGGGGGGGGGGGGGGGAAGGGTACCTCAGAAACTGAAGGGTTTTAGGTCTTTAGACGGGCAGGACTGTTAATTTCAGTGAATGCTTTCCAAATGGCTATTCCAGCTTAAAATATCATACACATGTGAAAGACTCTAAGAACGTCACCCTCCACGAGAAACAGGTTTTGAGAATGCAGCGTGCCCGAGCCATCGCCATGTCAAGGTTAATGCTGGATAAAAATGGTTTAACTCCTCTTAGACCGTGCAGTATCGGTTATTTAAGCCCGCTTCAGACATCGCATTGAGGTCAGATAGGCTGCGCGAGTTATCATTGCAAACGCAATGGGTACATATGTGTAGGTTTAGGGTATAAGGCCTATAACTACATTGATCCGCTTATGTGTATCTACGTTAGCAGTCAGCATAATATGGACGCGGTGTACTCCACTAAAGCTTCAACAATCACTACATTTTCTGACGTCACAACCACGGCGGTGTAAACATTAGTTCGAAGGGAGGGAGCGGTACGTTCTCGAGTGCCCGGCTGCCCGCTGTTGGTCTGCGCCGCCGGCTGCGACTACGCATTCTTGCTGGTGGCCGCCTACCTATAGCCAGGTTCATAAAGAGAAATTACGTCTTGCTTTTAGTTGGCCGAATCAACTTCAGCCTAGCTCTCTGCCTCCTTCTCTGGTTTCATAGACCTAAAAGCCCCCCTCCCCCGGATTAAATCGCAAAATGCTGAGGCTGAAGCGATGTCAATGGCCAAATGATCGTTGGCATGGCAACGATGTTGTTGCGTTGGACCTGACAAGTTTGGATGGCTATAATAAATCCAGAAATATCGCTAAGGGTGGCATAAAAGACGTTTATTAAGTCATTCAGTCAGTTAAGTCATTTATGAGTTAGTTCGGTAGTAAATTAGTGATCAGTATGGCGATCAATTAATAAACTAATTACGGTCACTTTTTCATTCGCTGAAATGCGGACATCCTATAACACTCGATATTGTTCCGCTACCCGCAGAAGTAAACAAAGCTGTTTGGCTCGCGTGTTCGTACTCTAAGCTTTCCTGAAGTACGTATGGAGGCAACATGCGCCTCGATGTAGGGACGCAGCCAGAGCCTTGGCAAGGGGGGGGGGGGGGTAGCACAGGTTTGTCAAAGGCCCCCAAAAGAATCGCCAGATATGGGCCGTCTGTTGTTAAGGACATGTTATAGGTCAGACGCTACTGCGAGACCAATTCTGCCTTAAGTTTATAGTAAATAAACTGACAAGATCATCCATTAAATGACTGTAGGAAGTAAATTGCCGGCGCTGTTCTTTTCACAACGGTCCACTGGACGCTTTTTAAAGCGACAAAACTCAGAATCTTTGTCAGAATTCTTATTTGGACCGTACAGATATAGCAAGGATTCCGCAAATGCACATTGAATATCAAAATGGGTCAATAATTTGCATTAACATGGCTTGGCCACGATTGTTTGGATATGTTCAAGGTTCAGTCAGAGCCGATCAGCGGTACAAACTATGTAACGTAGTTTTGAGCATGCGCACTCGCATATCAGAAGAACAAAAAACTCGACGCATGGCGGTGCAGTCTCCTTAGGTCGCGCAGTATCTACCTCAAAGCTAACATTCGGTGGTGTCCAAAAGGTGGACGAAAGTAGTGATGCATCTGAAAAAAAGTTCCTTTAAGCACCTTAGGATATCAAATCACACAACTAAAAATGTTTTGGCCGCAAGCTTCATCTGTGGGGTTTTAGATTGATGACGATAACGTCTTGGTCTTAATATTGCCACAAAGTGGTGTTGGATCTGGTGGTGGAGCTAAAAGAGTAAACATACAATCTCTATTTTCCGTGTCGCCACAACTGTTAATCTGTCTAGAGGACAGCCTCAAAGTTGTAAGAAAATATCATAGTGCAATCTTTGAGCAGCACGAATTAATTCTGAAAAGCATTCAGCAGCATTAGCTTACGATGGCCAGCCTTGCTCGTTCGACAGCCGCCCCCTGGCGTTACTTGTAGTGGCCAACGCCGTCCGGTTTTATGAATATTGAAATCCAAGTCATCGCTATCCTTGCTCCCTGAGATTGTGAGCGTGTCAGTTAGGCTTGATGGCGCCCTCAGTTGCTGGGGTTATAAATGGCGTTGCCAGCCTCTCACCCTGGCGGGAAGGGCGGTCACTGCAGTTAATTAAATACCGTACCTCTAGTTTCCCAGACGCGCGGTGGTTAACACAGGCGAGTGAACCACACCACTGTCGGCACCCGGCCCGCAGGATCAAACCTTTTGATAATATTTGTTTCATCAGTCGATTTTGCAAAATAATGAGCGTTCTCAGCGAAACATGGGATGGCCTTGTGAATTTTGAATTTATTTCGACTCACTTCATTCAACACCAATGACAACCCTGATTTCTTTCCTGTAAAGGGGCTCCCTCGAGTACAACACTACGGGGCACATTGTTGTTTCCGGCCAGGGACTGATAGGCCATTCTGTCCCACCGCGGTGCGTTTCCAGTCCTCATTCTGGCGACGCGGGGCAGCATCCCTGGCCGATCCGGATGCCCGTAGAGGGATACATCATATCACATTGGTCCACTCTCTGACGCGGGAGGCCTTTATACCCGCACAGTTGTCTCCGGATCGACGCATGCACCACCATTAACGTACCAACATCCCTGATTGCAGTAAGTGGTCACGTGATTGACCCATAGAATCCAGTTTGGCCTAACTAAACCCAATGCTGGAGAAGGATTACAGGACCCACCGTTCGATACTAGGGGCCCTGACTGGCACAGGATCCTTCCATCGCCTCAATGTGAGCGATACAGGAGCACAACCAGTGTAAATCGCAGGTCTGGCCCTGCTCCTGTTTGCAAAATGGGCTCCCAAAGCTCAAACCAACTCGGGGCCGACTGTTCGTTGCTTTTGATCTCTGGCAAAAATAGAGGAATGCTCTGTCTCAGGGATGCCCATCGGTGCAGGAAATAATCTTAATGGCATTTCAGATCATGGCCCTGTGAGCGGGGTTCTTAATGTGACCTAAGCCAGCCTTCGGACCCTTCAGCCATCCAATCGGGCCCTTGATCTTTCGTCTCGAGACCCCTGGACACCTTTTCGGGCCATTTCAAACACGCTCCGACTCGGGCCACTTGCAGGACCCCTGTTCGGCATCGTGGCCAATGAACAACACAGGAGCCCCGCATTATGTCAGGAACCAAGAACATTGCAAATCTCGCCTCATTTCAGCTTCCTTTCTGCTTGAGAAATGGGTCTCGAGGGCTCAGACGGACATGAAGCCGACTGTTCGGTGTTCGTGGTCTCTGACCGACTTGGACCTGCATTACATTATCATACTTGCATTGACATACTACGCTACATACCTACATGAGACCTACATTGTCTCAGTGGTTCCTTAAACCTTGCAAGAGGACCTCTGCCTGGTGTTTCAGCTCACAACCCTACGGGCTGCGATCCTTTATGTGACCTAGAGGCAGTCCTTCAGGCCCTTGTGTCCTCCAACCGGGCCTTTGATCGTCGGTTCCGGTGGGCCACCTGCACCCCTCTCCGGGCCTCACCGAACACTTCCCTTGGTCGGCTCGGGGCCCTTGCAAGCGCAGGGCCCTCTGTCAGGCGCTGTTGACCCCTGACAGATACAAAGCCCCGAGCAGTGTAAAGCACTGGCCCCGGCTTTGTAGTTGATTAGGAATTGAGTCCTCAGGTCCATATCAACATGGAGCCGACTGCATGGTGCGGTGATGCCTAACTGACGTATAGGCCCAAATCTACTCAGGGGCTCACCGTTATTTGAGTGTCCTTCTTTGCAGGTCGGGGCCCCTGAATAAGACTCCGACCAGCCCTTTGCGCCCTTACATTCTCCAATCGCGCCCTTAATTGTTGGACCCGGTGGGCCCACTGGGTACTTTGGGCCTCTTCGAGCACTGCCTCTGGCGGACTCGGGGCCCCTTGACAACACAGGGCCCCTATTAGGCGCTGTGGGGTCCCGAACAATGTAAATCACTGGTTCCGGCTCTGCCACTGCCTGGGAAATAGGCTCTTAGACTATGCCGCCACGGAGCACACTGTGCGTTACTGGTGGTGTCTGACCCAAATATAGACCCTTATCGACTCAGCGGGGCCCTGACGATCACGCAAGGCCCTATGGCTGACACTGGAGCGCCCGGCCCTGCTGGCGGGGCCCTTGAATGGGACCCCCAGCTGGCCTTTCAAGACCTTCGGGCCCCCAAATCGGGCCCTTACTCGTAGGTTTCGAGGAGCGCGAAGTATCCCTCGGAACATAAGCGGGTGGGGGGGGGGGGAGCACGTGCCCCCCCCCCCGCCTGCGCTACGTCTTCGAAGACAAAAGTTTCCTGACATAGCTGACTTTATCCTTTCTATACGTTGTACACCTTATAAACATCCATTATGTCAGTCTGTGTCATAGCAAGGAAGAAAAACACGATCCCGTGACATCCACGGCATGTGGAAGAAAAATAATCCTCATGCCAGCCTGCTAGATTTATCCCCAACGCTTCTTCACACATATTCGAGGTGCCTACAAAGTTACAACACGAACTGCAGCTGCACTGATTTTCTCAGTTATGCGCTCACGCCCGCCCCTGGCATGTTCACGTCGCCTCAGAGCTCAATGCAGGCTGATTCTAGGTCTAAACATCCCGCCCCTCCGCTCGTTATTGGCGATGCGCTGGCTTTTCTATGATTACTACTGCAGATTTTACGACCGGCCAAAGCATCCTTTCAGTTTACTTCAGTTTCGGTGTGGATGTCCGCTCCATTGTCAAATCAGCTGCGTTCGTGAAGCCCGATAGGTGCTTGGTAAGGTGCGGCGTAACTCCTTACTTCAGATTTCCCATTTAAAAGTACATATTACGGACGTGGAAGTGCAATGTTACTCGGCATTTTATGCAACCGTATTCGAAGTAGAAGATTGGATCAAACGTGTGATCGGTGAATTTGTTGGATGGTGGGACCGGTCAGGCACCATGTATTGCTGTTTCTCTATGCACGGTTGTGCGCTTTTAAGACGGTATCCCACCTCCACCGTTTGGCTGGAGATGATATTCAGTCAGGGCAAAAAACGGAACCAAATGCATTGAGCGAGATTACCCGTCCTGAACCCCATGGTACGTTCGCCCAAATCGACAGAGATCCCGCGCAATCAGCGGATTGCAATGACAAGGGGGCCGCTGTGTATCCATCCCAGAAGCAACATTATCCTAAGGTAATCCACACAGACGTATACATTCGGCGCCTCGCCACATGCGCCTCAAGTATACCTACTGGCTGCCGTCCACACCACGACACCCATCCCTGGCAGGCACAAGGGGTGCAGCCCCATCCTCTTCAGCGTCGTATGCGCGATTCCCCACTAAGCTAAGAATAAGTTTTGATTCCATCCATTTCAAACACCCATTAAAGTCACGTTTATGACCCATTAAAAGCATATCAGGCTAATCAGCCTGCCACCGACACGGCTACTGAGACTGCTTCGGGCGTAGCTAAGGTGGATGACGACTTGTTCCCTCGTCTGACCTTCAGGATGACGACTCCCTGTTCGGGCGACGCTCCCTCCCGGCTCGTCCATCGTGGGACAGGCCACCGCTACTTCGGCCACTCCCACCGCTCAGACCCTCCCGCTGCCGCACGTCAGCCTTTGGCGACGCGGCAGCGTGTCAGAGACTAGTGCAGAGGCCCGTCCAGTGAGGCGACGTGGCCTCCAGCGCCTCTGCGCCCTCGCCTCTCACCCACCGAACTGAGCTTTGCAAGGCACGGCCTCAGGGTGCGCCCCTCAGAGACCTGGAGGTGGACAGCGCACCTGAGAGGGTGGAGCCCATCGGCAGACGGCGAGCGCGGCAGGACCTGCGCTTACGTCTTACAGTCTCCCTGGCAGACGCACTCTGAGAAATCGGCCTGACCGACCTGTCTGACGACTCAATCCCTCGTCGCCATTCCCATAAGCGTGATAGCGGGGTGTCTACCCGCACCGAACATCCCGCAATCGACGGTTTATAAGGCCTGGTGCACACCGCGTTGGAAGAGGACGGGCCGTGTCCTGATCTCTCCCGAGGCGTCATACACTAACCGAGAGATCCAGTTACCGCCGTGCGTAACCGAGCATCCCGGACTGTCCAAACCGGTCCCTGGGCATAACATGACCTATGCCTCTTCATGCCATCACACCTGAGATCGAGTGATAGACGAGGAAAAACACGAGTCGGCCTCCTCCTGGTCCGAAAATCGAAGATATTTTGCCTTCGAGTCGCGCTGCCATTAAGGCATTCCTCTGTTTAAGAGCAAGACTGTAGTCGCCTGGCTCCTACTGAATCGTGGCTAAAGCCGAGCGTCATTGCTCGGGCGTGCTCCTCGTTTACCACCATTCGCGGCCGTTGCCATTTTGCGTGACTCAAGCCCCGTAAAAAGAGCAGCAGGATGCAAATCGAGCGAGTTTCTTAGTCCAATGGAACTATATCCGATCGGTTCCCACAATAATTTAGACCACTAAGGTACCCGTTTTTTTAGCCACCGACACCCTCTGCTAGGCTCATGTCACATGGATATTGTCACACAAGGTACTGTCGTGTGTGACTTCTCTGACGAGGGACGCGCAGTGAGAGGTGCATCGTTGGAGTAGGTGAAGTGCAGTTACACTCAGCTGACACTGAAGAGGCTATCGAGGCCATGTGTGACTTCTCTGACGAGGGACGAGCAGTGAGAGGTGCATCGTTGGAGTAGGTGAAGTGCAGTTACACTCAGCTCACACTGAAGAGGCTATCGAGGCCATGTGTGACTTCTCTGACGAGGGACGAGCAGTGAGAGGTGCATCGTTGGAGTAGGTGAAGTGCAGTTACACTCAGCTCACACTGAAGAGGCTATCGAGGCCATGTGTGACTTCTCTGACGAGGGATGCGCAGTGAGAGGTGCACTGTTGGAGCAGGTGAAGTGCAGTAACACTCAGCTCACACTGAAGAGGCTATCGTGTGACGTGTAGCGCCGGTAGGTCCACTTGAGCTCGCGCTGGGCCACCAGGTCCTCCAGCGAGTTGATCCGGTCCGTCACAGTGGGCACGGTCAGGAATGCGATCAGCGTGCCTGCGGCAGCGACGCGGGTCACACACTCAGCTGAGCTGGGGCCGCGGCCGTGACGCGTCACGAGCTCCGGCTCAGGTCAGGCAGGGACGGAGGGGGCTGCGATGACATAAGTATTCAGCCTTCCGTCGCCATATGCGGCCGCGCCCCCGCACTCTTGCTGGGCCACTAGCAGCAGGTTTTGGTGGGCTCAGCGCGGGAGGGGCGACCTGGCATGTGTCTCAGTCGTCCCTGTAGGCGCCTGTGGACGTCGGTTGTGCTTAGCATTAAGAACAGTGCCGATTTCGTAGTACGTTCGAGATGCATGCGTGGCCCTCTGTCGATAGCTGCCGTTTCGACCTCTGATAGCAGCCGTTCCGGGCTCTGATTGCTGCCGTTTCTGGCTCTGATAGCTGCCGTCCCGGACTCTAATTGCTGCCGGTCCGGGCTCTAACTGCTGCGCCCTGGCGAAGAGCCGCCGTTGCGGAGGCAGGGTGACCCGTGGCTGATGTGCCGCTAACCTGTATAGCTGGCGATGATAGTGATGGCGACGAGCCACCAGACGCCGAGCAGCACACGGGACGCCGTGTTGGTGGGGATGACCTGGCCGCCTGCGACAAGACAGCCGGTCAACCTCGGCTGGGCTAGCTGGACGGCACAGTCTCACAGCCAGGGCCTGGGTAAGGCATGGCCTCGTCTGCTGAGAACGGCCACAGACGCGTCAGTGGGTGACGAAACCGGCTGGGAGCCGGCGTCAGTCGGCCGAAACCGGAAAACCGGACGGTCCCGACCGACGCAAGTCGGGGCTAAGCTCGGGCGATCAGCGCAGCTTCAGGCGGGGTCAATCAGGGGGCCACCGGGCTGGTCGGTCGGCCTCAGCCAGCATCAGTCAGCTGCACGCACCTCGTGTGTCATGACTGTCCATCAGTCTGAACAGGTTTTTATGACACCGATGTATTCGAGATGCATCCCAGGTCGAGAATGATAGCGTGACGTAGCTGCCGCTCGAGGGTCGCATGGGAGATCGGACATGTCGGTAGCCGACAATGAGTATGCTCCCATCAAACAACGCAGCAAGCAATCTGAAAACGCTTAAAGGAAGCACTTAGATGAATCGCTTGTGCTGGTTTAACACTGGCTCGTGCAAGGAAACCTCTCGTGACCGAGGTCAGGCTATAAGAAAACTGAAAATGCGGCAAGGAGCGGAGTGTGCACTTAAACTCGACGCTGTTTTTGTGACGCTATGGAGCGAGGCAGAACTATTGATTTTAGCTCCCCATCCGTGACAAATAGCTTGCGAACCCAACGATCAGATCAGAAAACTTCACGAAGTGACTATGGAGCCTAAAACTGAAGGCTACCTGTCGGTGGCACTGAACTTTGCCGTCCCCCTTCCCCCCCCCCCCTCCTTGGGTTCCGAAGGGTCCATAACTGCCGGAACGGAAGCGTATCTTTTAAGAACATAAAATGCAACACAATTGGACGCCTCTTGGCCTTCAGGTCACCGATAACAGCAAAAAGCGACGGTGAAGGGCACATGAGGGGACACAAATCATATATGTCCACTTGCTGGGGCAGTCGGATCGCTAAGAGACCTTCCACGTTGCGCTTGATTTCTTTACATTTACTTGGAGGGCTCGAAGCTATTGTTGGGTCCTTTACGCTAATTTGCCGAAGCACTCTTGAGCGAGCAGGGGGCCTGCATGGCTTCTTCCAATGACCAGAAAGGCTCCTTACGATATGGCCGGGGGCCCCATATGCAGGGGTAGTAAAACCTGCCCACTTGGTGGATAAGATCAGTGACAAAAATGCATGTATCCACGCGAAACTTGTTGCCAAAAATTTTGTTGAACAGCAAATTTTGGTAAAGGCCAAGACGAAATAGTACAGCACTCCATGCAAAACATAACACGATGTCTCCATGTATAGATATTATGCCTCCATAGCAATACATTTCGCCAGAAAACACCAGCAAGCGTTTTCATAAGACTCTTTACCATACTTAACAGCACCATGGCATTTTTGCTATGTTTCATTCTAACCCGGCGACAAAAACATCCCACGATTTCTAGTTGGTCGGCCGACTCGATGATAGGTCGGCGATAAATCTATGTATTTCCTATGGCCCAGCCAATCGGCCGATCCGCGTTTTTTAACAGCCGATCCCCAGTGTCCCGACCTAGACAGCATAAAATGCTGGAAAACCTAAATTTGGGGATTCATCTGGCCGCAAGGGCATGTTTCAATCGTTGCAATGCGACTGATCGGTGTTGGGCGGTGACTTTCAACGCACTGCAATTTTGCAAGCGTCCTTCACATTACAGTGTTATGAATGCCTGTCTAGGGTTTCATTTTTGACCTTGCTTACTTAGTTGGCAGTGACGCGATTCGGCATCCTGTTCTCAGCGACGAGATACATTAACAGTTCAGGGTAAGTCGGCGGGATGATCCGATCAAGGTAGAAATTGACCTGTGATTATTCAACCCACCTTTTCCAGATACCGATAATGCTGTTGACTCCCTGAAGCAGTCACAAACGACCGGCATTCTTCCCTTTGAAAAGAACCGTGAGTTTAATGTTTCAGTATGACGGTGTTCGCCATTAAGGGAAATAACTGGAGGCTATAATAGTTCTGAAACTCCAATTTATGCCATTTTTGCTATTGCCGTTTTTTGCTTTTACACTTTTGTTTTTGTCCTGATTGAAAATGGTTACCGTTCACATAAATCTTCAAATCCGGAGTCTTCCTACTTTTTATTCAGTTTATGGCTCCATCCCTCCCTTAAGCTTGTGAAGAAGTGTGCTAATCTGGGAGGCATCCATATTTTGGGGAACACTGCATAATTTTTCAATGTTCCTAATCTCCAAAACCTTTGCCCTTGTTTGAAATGCAATTATTTCTTCATTTTTTATAGCAATTTAACAATTATTCACGGGTTGGCCTTTTGCTGATATGAATTTTGGTTGGTGGGAATTTATATGATAGCTAATGATGCAGACCATGGGAAGGCAATGCAAGTGATGAAAGGGGTGGTGTAGCAAATGTAGGCAATGAAGAGGGGGCTCAGGTTTCATTGCCATCTCCCCCTTCACCACGAGTTCTACTTCAAGCAGCACGAGGTTTCATGGCATTATGGTCCAACTGGTTGATATTTCGTTGTCTGTGTTGACAATGCTGGCTATCTTCGGATAATAGCACCTCTACTGTAACAGGAAAGCTCTGGAGGCCATTCCTTATGTAGTGCCCATTCATAGGCATATTTTCTTCGCACTTGTGAACATGGATGCAAATATCGTATATTTCATCACTGTTTTTGCTAACACTGAATCGAAGATTATCCTGATGGAACCATCAGCATAACCACCATATAATTTTATACAGGTTGTGAAGGTATACGGCCTACCTTCTGTGCTGCCTACAATGAAAGTAGAAATCAACATAGTTTGTCTGGTTGGGGCATAATGGAAGGAGTGCCAGTTTTTATCCGTGATTAGGGGAGGTAGTGACCAATGGATAGTGGTCAATGACTCAAGTCCACAGAAGATGGTTTTGTGTTATAGCTAGCTTTTTCTCATATATTTTTTGTGATTTTCCAGCTAGAAATGTTGGTTGGTCGGAGAATCAGCAGTGAGGGGCTCAACCTAACATAGACATTGGTTGGTGTCCCAGAAAACATAAAAAACAACACAGACGACCTTAGACTTCCATATCATTGCTTGGATGTTGGCAATGAAATGTGTCATTCTGCTTTAGCAGTTGCTGTTTGCGTGATCTGAAACGCAATTTTTTACACTAGCACGTATAAAATAAATAAAAATTATGGCAGCTAACAATTTTAACCCCTGTCCTGATTCTCCGCTCTCCGCAACGCGGACTGATGGGAGTGGATCCACTGACGTTTGCGAACTAAGAAAGATAAAGCCTCGTAAAAAAACAAATGGTGAACTGTCTTTAACGAGATCTCGTGAATAGTAAGAAGTCTTCTGTTGTTAATTGACCCAACTAGACCAAGTCGAAGGTAAAATTTTCCTGAAACCAAGCATCAAATTTGTATGTTGATATTTACGAAACCATGCAGCGTAGTGACATGGAACATAAGGAGGCGTGTTCCTTGTTTATCTAGGAGTACAGTGCCATGTAGTTTTTCCTGTTTGGGGTCTACATTTATAATGTGGGATTTCGTTCACGTAGCAGTGCCAACCCTCTGCGCGCGGTCCGCAGAATCGTGGTTTGCCACCCGCCGCACCCGCCAGCCTGGAATCGTCTTGCAACGCTCGTGAAAAAACATCGCTACTCTGAAACCAGAATAACTTGGGACACTTTTTTACGTCAACACGCGTGCAGTGTTGACACCAATATCCCAGAGGCTACCAAAGATTTGAGCGACACCGCGCAATATACCGCATTGGTATCCTCAGGAAACCCTAGTGATGGGGGGGGGGGGAGAGTATCGCATCGTCCACCGATGCTCCCTCCTGTCAGGGCAAAAAGGCAGCCGCCTGATGTGAAGTTATTGACATATTTTGACGCAATTTACTTGTTGGGGATCGGCGAAAGGCGCCCGCCAGTCAAAACATGTCGCGCCAGGCTTGGGCATGCCTAAGGTATGGTGGATAGTTTGATGATAGCTGAGATGGGACTCGAAGCGCACACGTGATTTACATAAGGGGGCGTTGCCTCGTGAAACCCCATATTTGACATCATCCCCAGTGCCACTTGCCACTGGGGATATGCCATGCCCTGGCTATCGAGGTCTTTCGTTGTTTTCTTTTTGCAGTTCAGGAAAGCAAATCCAGCCTTAGATCGCGTGTAGACGTGAGACCCCAGCAAGTCCCGAAGATGGAAGAAAACTGTTGTTGTCATTGGACTATCTCATCATTCTAGGCTATCTCATCATTCCATGGCAGATGCGCCTGCTTTCCTAGCAGCAGCACTTTCCCCGACATTTGTTGAAGGACAGCGTATGGTTGAACGTTTCGGTTGTGTGCATGTTATTGTAAATTGCAGCGGTGACAGAACCTTTCGGTGATAGGCTGGTTACTGATATCGCTACTATGTATGGACTTATTGAGCATTTTGTCATAAGATACCGCACAACGCTACTGGCGACAATTTCCCCCCAGAAATTTGGTCGGCGACAAAAAGTACACTTTTGCTACCCCCACCCATATGGTAGCCTGCCGGGGTGCTCTCGATTGTCCAGGCGCCCATAACATTGGTGTCAGGTTCTTTCCACTTGCTCGGAGGGACCTGCGCTTTTACTGGAAGCCACATAGGTTAACGTAACGATTCACCCGATGCCCAAGGGCCCTACATTGGTCTGAGGCTCTTTCCGTTTACCTCATTTGTGGAGGACCCACATTCTTATCGAAGTCACGGGTGTCAATTTGTGTTCTTTTGGGTGGGCCTCAGACCCCGCCCCAAGGGTAAGTTTGGCCCCCGTCCCTCCCCCCAACCTTCTGGCGCCGAGGCAAAGCAGAGTATGAACAATGAGATACCAACATTATATGAATAAAAAAGAAGGTTTCTACTAATTATTTCTTAGGTAAAGGAACAAGGTCCACCATTGTTTCACAGGTAAAGGACTCTTCCTTCACCCACACGGGCAAACCTCGTGTCATTGTTCGGTAACCCCGTGTGACAAAGGTGAGCCCCCCCCCCCCCTCCTCGTGATAGAGAATCGCCAACAACGCTGCAGTGCACCTCTAGCGTCATAAGGCCGCCAAAGATGAAGATGACGATGAAGATGGAAGCACACCGAAAATAAACATTGCTTTACTCGTGACAGGAAGACAGCGAAGATTCAACACCGCACCACTTTGTGACAGCGGAGGGGCATCAAGAAGGCAACGTTCACTTACCTTGAGAAAGAAGACCGCCGAAGATGTACCACTGAATGCTGAAGTAGCGCACCTTGGCGTTCGGTCGGTGGGGGTAGAGCTTCGGTATCAGGTCCTCTTCAAAATGCTCCAAGAACGAGAACACGGGTGCGATCACGAGCAGCAGTACGCTCACGGCAATCCATACCTGCAAACGTCGAGGTCGTCAGTGCTTCGTGTCCCTGCAGCTGCTGACGACGCCATCTCAGTGGAATGAGTCCCTGCAGCTGCTGACCGTGCCATCTCAATTGAATGAGTCCCTGCAGCTGCTGACTGTGCTATCTCAGTAGAATGAGTCCCTGCAGCTGCTGACGACGCCAATTCAGTGGAATGAGTCCCTGCAGCTGCTGACTGTGCCATCTCAGTAGAATGAGTCCCTGCAGCTGCTGACGACGCCATCTTAGTGGAATGAGTCGCTGCAGCTGCTGACTGTGCCATCTCAGTAGAATGAGTCGTTGCAGCTGCTGACCGTGCCATCTCAGTAGAATGAGTCCCTGCAGCTGCTGACAACGCCATCTTAGTGGAATAAGTCCCTGCAGCTGCTGACTGTGCCATCTCAGTGGAATGGGCCCCTGCAGCTGCTGACGACGCCATCTCAATGGAGTGAGTCGTTGCGACCTTCGTGGTGTAGTGCTGTGACTATCGGCTGCATTCATGAAGGCCTGTACTTTATACGAGGTACCATAAGAACGTACATAGTTAGATTTTGCGACGGAAATATTTTTACAACTGTCAAGAAAATCGCATTACTCTGCTAACACACGAAAAACAAGAGGGTAACAAGCGGCCGCATGCATACCGCGTTCCCCGCGAGATGCAAAAATATTGTAACTATAAAAATGCTACGACGAAACGGAATAAAATCTGCGACGGGGCATGCACCTATGGGGCAAATGGCAATTCTTGGGCGCTGTTAACGAATCACGTCCACCGTGCAGACCCACCTTCCATGAGAAGGGCCTTATAACCGCGAACATCTTGCTCTGGGCCTTGGGCGGCGGAATGAGAATGGCTGAGGGCTCCTCGTAGAAGGGGATCGTGAAGTCGATGCCCTCCTCACGCACCTGAGTAATGGTGAACCCAGCCACGCCCAGGGACACCTCCTGTCGGAATACCGGCATTGATGACCGCTCGTTACAAAACAAGACGAACAGTTAAGCTACAAGCGTAACAATCTTTGGTATCTGCTCCATCTGATTATGGGATCCTTTTTAACACCCGCCTTGGTATTTTTTTTAAATTCCTCTCCGGTATAAAGTGCAATCGCCCCTAAATTCGCTGCAGGCGTGAGACACTTCCTGAAATTTTCGAGTTGCTTTGCATAACAGCATGTCGCGTCACCTGCATCTGTGTCATTTCTGCGTCATCTTCTCAGTGTTGTGGCGATGCCCGGAAAACGGCAATACGTTTGTTGTTGTGTGTCAGCCATTTTAAATGAAGTAAGCAATGAAACTCCATTTACCAGATATGAAGCACGCAAACGCTTCTGCCCTTTCAGTGAAATTTCAGGCTAAATATTTGTTCGCCCAATGACGCCCTCGAACTCGCCATATAGTCCCCAAATAGTTTCAGTAGTTCTACGCCAAACACGCCAGGTATCGGCACACCTCTAACGAGCTCTCCTCACCGATCTGTTGACCATGCCAACCATGCCGTTCCACGTGCCGTTGTCCAGGCGGCTCCCCCAGTTGCCGTCGTACGGCAGCTGGAGGCTGATGCTGAAAAGGCGGGGAGTCAGGCGGCGACGAGCACCGGAGCCGGGCCGACACCCGGCCCGTATCGAGCTGCCGCGTCGGCGCCGGTTACGCCTGTGTTTGAAAGACCGGCCACTAGCTGGGCACTGAACAAATATCAGCATTGTGGAAGCGAGACACACGCCGGCGGCCACCAGTCGCGCTGTAAGGCGTGGGCTCCGAGGCAGGGGCTGGCCAAGTGCCGCTGGGCTTCTGTTAGCACGAACTCATTACTGTAACGGTCGCCCGGTAGGTGGCGCGGCGTCCACAAGCACGTCGCCTTCTCTGCCCACACAACTGCTAGTTTGAAAACAATGGGAATTTCCTTTTCTGCATAGTGTTGGTCGTCAGCAACAAAAATAATCTAGTTCCACGCAACATTTCGGCGAAGTATTGTTCGTCTACCGTATTAACGCATTTAATAGATTATTCTCCATGCACATGGCTGCTTCGTTAACATCAGCGCATCGCGGCTAGACCAATGTACGCCTGCAAAGGTCTCCAGTCGTGCAAAACACTTGACCTATCGTTGAACATGGGGGCCAGGTCAGTGAATGGATAATATCCATTCTTGATATCCGTATCCAATACCATCCTCGCTTATTTCAGCATGACATCAGTTTCAAATCGCACGGGATACTGACTGACGCGTGGGGCACCGCATGGTGGCCGAGGCCGAGAGCGCAGAGCATCGCCGTGCGCCGACACTCACTTGAATCCGTACTTCTCCATGAGGGCCGATAGCATCTCGAAGCAGAAGCCGGTGGCCTGCAGTATGGTCTTGCCGTCGGAGGCCATGGTGAGGATCGCGAACGGCGGACGCTGAGGGCGCGGCGCACCGGTCACCGTCAGCGGCGAGAGTCACGCCGCGGCCACGGAGCGGCCGTGATGGGCGATGCAGAGAGGCGTAAGGCAAGTGTTTTGACGTTTGTGCGAGTATCAGTCACTCGGCATGCTGTTCTACAAAGTTCTGATCGTTTCTCGAGGGATGTAAAAAGGAAGGAAGTTCCGGAAGAACTGTATGTTTTCTGACATTTCAAAGACAGCGCATTCCCGGAGCAACGAAGGTAGTGTTTCAGACCGATACTAATATTTACATGAAATGTGAAGAATGCTTTCGCCTCGGTAATGTGCTGTACGTGAAACATGACCACACATGCAATTACTTAAAGCCTTCTTTCATTTTACTTCTACCTTGGAAATGTCAGAGCACTGAAGAACACTCTAAGCGTTGCTAGGGCTGACACTGTCACCGAATGCACGGACTAAAACGCATTTAACATCCTTGTGTTGTAAACCCTTTTGCTATTATATGAGTAAAGTATTGCAGCTATTTCGGTACCAAAATTTGCCATTATATTCGTACTGCATCAGCATAAAGCCGTGTAACGATGGATGCGTAATACGCACGCCTTTTGGAAATGCCATATTGGGGGATATCCTCGCCACGATAGCAACTGACAAGTAGCTGTCAAGCTAAACAAGAGAACGTTGGGAAAACTATAAACATAGGAGATCTGACCCCAAAACTCTGACATAATTTTTCCGTGGCATCAGGTGAGTACATGCTTTCAGCTGCTGCTGTCCTGGCGGGGATCGGGCATGCGGCGAGATATCTGTCCTCCTCAGCGCGCAGACCACATCTTGCGCGTCGCCTGCGTCTGCGGGCCGTTGCCTGTGTGTGTGTTGGGAAGAGGGGGGGGGGGGGGGGGAGGTTGTCGTCGGTCTGGAGCTGATTTCCAGATGTGCATGGGGAGGGGGGGGGGGGGGTGGGAAGCGTCCGCGACCGTACCTGGATGGTGACCACCTGCAGGGTGCGGCCCCGCAGGTACTCCCTAGCCTCCTGCAGCCGCACCATCTCCTGGTCGGCCCGCTCGCTGACCTCCCGGTGGGCAGCCGCTGGCGACAGACGCAGCGCACAGCTCAGGTCACGCGCTGACCGCCTGCGCCGGGGGACCGCCCGCCGGTTCACCGCAGCGCGCGGGCTGATACAGACCCCTGTCTGAATTTCAAACAGTGCGCTTCCGTCGCTTGATATGGCTGCGACTGATGAACTTTTGCGCGCGATGAAGGCACGGCGCCAGGCTAAGGGCATGGACTACAGACAGCCGCATGGAACTGAATGTAATCAAACCGAACCTTTTAACAGAAATGAGGGCAGTGGTGTCGCGAAGGAACATTGAACGCCATTCATCACAGCGCCCCCAAATGCACGGGATAATCTGACGTTTGCCCATTGCCGTTATTTTTATAACATGGCCAGCTTTTGGGTCTTCTATTCCGGTAGCTCATGCACGTAAAACACACATCTCGTTCTTCGTGGCATTTGCAAAACCAATTTTGGGGTAGATTACTTCTATGTGATCATAGGATATTTTCATATATACATATACACACCCACACCCACACCCATATACATATATATATATATATATATATATATATATATATATATATATATATTCTCACATATTTACACACACACACACACATATATATATATATATATATATATATATATATATATATATATAATACCCAGTATTCTCTGAAGGCGGATCTGCCCGGCATCCACAAACCTCTCCCCTCCACCTAGTTCATAGACCTATGGCCCAGTGTTTTGAACAGAGAGGTACACCATTAAAGGTAAGTTTAGACAGTGCGCTGATGAGTGATGCCAGGGCTCTTCTATCGCTATCAGCAACGTTGAATAATGTTTGCGGAGCTCCAAAATCGCTGCAAGTTACAGATACGCCCACACAAAATGCGACTGTGGTGCATCAACATTCGCTAAAACATACATAGCACACAGGTCATGCCTGCTTTAAGCATTAACAGGTGAGATAGGCAGCCCACTTCCAGCAATTTCGCGCATACCTTCTTGCAGGAAAGCGGGAACTCTGGGAGGGGTAGGGGGACAGGGAGCTGATCGCCAACTTTCGGAATATATTTCAAAGGCTCTGTGGGCGTTGACTGGAGAAGACAGTCAGACAACAGCCAACATCTTTTTTTGTTTTTGATCTGTTCGCGAAACCTCAATACCTCTTCCATGGCGGTGGGGATCTTGGTCTGGTCAAGAATGCGGCTATAGAGCGAATGCTCCTGTGCAGTGCCCCTTTGAGAGCTTGCCCAGCTAGGCGAACGTCATGAGAAACGATCGCACTTTGATAATGGGACCACCCATAGCTTATGCGATGCGTTCATATCGATTATAACACAAACGGTACGGCAAACTTTACGGCTTCCCTGGCACACATTAACAACGCACATAACACCAGGTACGACGCCAGGCGCCGTTCCATCCAACGACAGGCACACACTCAATGGGCTACTGATAATTGGTGTCGTTCCACTCCTTGATCCTCACAACCATCTTTCCCCTCTTCACAGGCGAAATGTGCGAGCAGTTTGAGAGGCAGGGAGCAAAGTGCAACAACAATCACGATAGCCAGCAGATTGCGCTCTGAGTATCTTTGTTAGATCATCATGTATCGATACATTTGTGTTTCGTATTTGGTCCCATGGGACCAAATACCATAATATCGCACACGTGATATGGCGAATGGGTGCATGACAAGGAAACTAAATCGCCTCTGGGGTAGAAATTTACAGATATTTTGGTAGAGTTGACATTAGGCCATGTGTTTGGCTCCCGATTTTCGTACTTGTAGATGCCCAATCTTGTACCAATTTAGGCTACGGTCAATCAACGCTTGTGCGAAAAGGGCTAATATGACTTCTCTCCCAGAAAGCAGCATTAGCAGCGGTCCCGGGCAGAACGGAAGCCCATATTGCTGCCCAGTCTTCGTGCAGCAATAAGGTTTAGATACGAATCAACCCTCTGGCCTATCTTACACATATTGCATAGTGAGTACTGACGCACCAATCCCCGACCAGTGATAAGCGTTGATCATACCGTCCGAAGAAATGATGCCACTTGGGAAAAGGGAACTCATGTTCTAGGTGGCAGGTACGTCTTTCAAATGGCAAGTGAGTGAGCTCTCGTTTTAAACCTCCTATATCATGGCTATCACATCTTACCCTCAAAACATTGGTGTCTCATATCAATCCTTGACTAATAAAGCCAAACTATTCCGTAAGTGAGGCAGCAGCTGCCCCAGCAGCTCAGTGTGTGGTCAGTGGTAATATTCGTGAAACGAGTGGCCTCGCGTCCTGGGAAATGCGCCAAAGTTCAAATGGCGGAGTATGCTCGTCAGGGCTTGTGTGATGACGTCATCCATCATTCTGCCGACACTAATGGCGTTCCGTCGCGAAATCGACGTCCGATGCAAGGTGCAGAGAAACACGGCCATGCATGGTCCAGGCCTCTGTTCTGTTGTGTCCCGCAGAGTTGGACTGGCTGAAGATTCTCCCTCTGTAACTTGGCTGGAATCTATTGTAGTAAATGTGGGCGCCATGGATGTTGAATGGCCCAACAAAGACCATTCAAGGCGAACAAAGAATTCGATTCCCACAGTCGAGCCTACGGTACATACCGAGCCAGGGATTGATCCCGCATGACATCTTAGGGCGCCTACGTCCTTCTGAGGGGCCAAGCTCCTCAACTGAGTGCACTTTTCAAATCCGCCAATTGCGCTATTTAACCACAGTAATTAGATTACATAGATGTACCTAATTCGAGCAAAGTATGGCAAACTCATGCTTTACATCGTCTCGGAAATGACCAGGGTTCCATTACCTCCATTTTTTGGGATCCGTCCTTGCGCAGTACTGTAACGCGGTTCAAAGCGTTACAGTACTACACGTCTTGCATCACATAAGTTTCCTCCCCGAATAAGCTATCACTCGTGTGCGGCGGCAGACCCTCGGACAGTAGCGCCGACCGGTTCACGTGCGTGGCCGCCACGGCACGGCGGCACGGCGCCGCCGGCGTCCGAGGCTGGCCGCCGGCTCCGCCTCACCTGTGACGCTGCCGACGATGGCCAGCACCAGCACCAGCCGGAGCTGGCCGGTCGGACCGGCACGCCGCCGGCCCATGTCGTCCCGGCCGCAATCACAGACTGCGGGCGGCCGCTGACCGCCGGCCGCCGGCCTGGTCCGGGCGGGGTGCGCGCACACACCGCCCCCGCCCACCGGCCCGCACAGCCGGACCGGAGACGCTGACCGCTGGCCGCCGGCCTGGTCCGGGCGGGGTGTGCTGGCCTGGTCCGGGCGGGGTGTGCTGGCCTGGTCCGGACGGGCGCACACACACACCGCCCCGCCCACCGGCCCGCACAGCCGGACCAGAGACGCGGGGCCGGTCTACGACGGACTGGTCCCGGAAACGCACGGAGCGGGGCACGGTCACCGGCCGTTACGTGACACGCTTCTTCGCAGCGTGCGGCTGGTGAAAGGAATTGAAACGTTCCATCGTTGAGTTCCAGCGAATGAACACGTTCATAGCGGCGTACTTGTCACCAACATCTCGCTGGGTCACCGTGCGAATGGTGCGTGCAGCTGCCGCAGTGGCTACGTGCGTTTTAGCTACAGGCGCTTGCCAAGCTTCCACGTGAACTTAAGCGCCCAATCCATGCAAAAACTTCCAGGCAGCAGCGTGTGGTACGTCATGTATTGCATCATGTGCGCTGATTTAGCCATTAGATGTTTGTCGCAAACAAGAACTGTTGTGTACAAAAGGAATCATAACAATACCACACCCAAGGGAAACAGCATATACCACAGCATTGTCATTCGATGCTCGCACGCGCAAGATCTCCTCTCACGAATCACCTGTTATCTATTCGGCTGTGGCCATACTCACCCGCCCACTGTTCCCAGGCAGCGGTGCTCAACTGTTATCCCATCCGTTTGCATTTTCCGCAGCACTATCGCTATAGACTGCGGGAGGCTTTCATAAAAGTTAAAACCAAGCGTTAGTATTTTGCACTGATGTGATAAAAAGCAGTGCGAATGGAGCTAAACGCTACGAAAAAGCGCAACCGGTGACATCGTGTGTTTTTTCGTAAAGTGACCACTCAGTATGTCACAAACGTCTTCCCCATTTCCCTACCGATGCCAGTAGTTTTCCGAAAATTAGCACCCAATCCCGCCACTTACCTTGCCACTTACCTTACTTATTTAATGCGGATACCACATGCATTAGTTTCTAACTCGCAGTCTCTGTTTGCCATCATATCACGCATAACGGCACCACGCTCACGCACATGGCCAGACTTCAATGCAAGGCAAACGGGTGTAAGTGACGAACTTGCGTGGTCGGTTGTGCATTGGTGACCTTCGTATGATTTTGCGCTGACCGTTTGATGCGAATAGGTGCCATTGCAATTATAACAATGTCGACTAGATGCAATATACCGCCTGTTATTACTGTTGAAGATCAGGTCACCAAATGACACGTGACCTACATCGCCTACCACATACTCCAGGATATCCCTAACGTATGCATTGAGTGACGAGCATTCAAATCGCATCCACATCAGTCGTGGCGCACGCCATTCGCAAGAACGATATTTAACACGCGACCGGGTGGCCAGTTGAAGACCCCTCGTTTGGTTGGGGGGTGGGAGTGGGGTGGGGGTCAAGTTGACCCCCTCCTGATACCTCGGAAAATAAGATAGCTATAGACACCAAATAAACATGGTGAGCTGAACTATGTATGAAGAAACTTACGTCAAATTTGAGGTTCCACATCATGATCATGGGATTAAATAAGGTCAAACAAGGTTAAACTCCGGATTAATGTCTAAAATGCCCCCAGACCTTCTCACGCAATCGCCGTGAACCCAGATACCTGTTTCGAGAAAAAGTCAGTGGTGGTCATTCAAGGTGCTGACCTTGCTTGACCTTTAAATATCAAGGTGACCGATAAGCTTCAAAATTGCTATTGTTTTCTCTCAAAAAGGCGTCAGGAATTACGCTACATGGAATGTTTGTACACAAATGTTTGCCAGTGTCATTTTAGGTCAGCGTTGTAATTTAAATTCTTAAAAGATCATGAAACATGTCTGTTGCAGTCGCTGTCAATACTAAATTCAAATTGACCACCAAAAAAAAAACAACCACACAGAGCAAGCTTTCGAGTACATAACAGGTCTGTTTTGACCTGTCTAGCTTTCACATCCAACCTTAGGTTATTTCCTTTTTTGTGACTCTAAATGCAGTTGGCCGTTTGCCCCAAAAACTATCTCGGAGATGTACGGCTTCATCTAACACTCCGTTGTCGCAACGGATTGAAGGATATGCTTGAAATGGCCGCGCCGCCAGCCAAGGCCTAAATTTGACCTGTCATGGGTCAGCGACCTCACAAGGTACATCTAATTTTTATCCCAAGAGATTTCCCATTCAGTTGCCTACAACTATGCAAAGTTTACCGCGGTTATGCCACGCCGTTCGGAAATCAATTTGGAAAAAAGCCTTGGGGTCAAATTGACGCCCCACCCGCGCGCGTGTTAAGGGACAGGGCATGACCTCACTGTCTACCTTGGTAACAGGAAAACATCACAGGGTAGGAGCTACGATTCAAAAGAAAAAAATATGAAAGGTCGTGGATGCAAGAAAATATATGTGTTACGGCCACAACAAAAGGCCAGAAGTGTCCTAACTTACCTTTAAAAGATGCAGATCATTGGCGCTTTCAAATAATACAATGGCTTTATCAGATCTAAAAAAAAACACTGAACAAATGCAAACTATTTCCTCGTGCAACTTTTCAGGGGACCTCTACGTATGGTCAGCTATAAATCATGACTTACTTTTGCCCGGATGTAGTACACGATGCAAATGAAGTTATGTGCCAAATGTCTTCAAATCGGAGATATGGCAAACACAGTGTCCTAGAATTGCCGACTTTGGGTGTAAAGCAACACCGTATGACGAGGAATATTTCACTCCTTTTCCCCATATGTTATGTGAATTTTTCACTCCCGCCTAACCTTGTGCAATCGCACATGCCAAACCCCTATTCCCCTTTTCTGAGGTTTTCAGATGTCATCCAAAACCGAGCTCACATGAAACCACCAAGCATAAACGAGGCTCCACAGAACCTGGACACCTATGGCTATGTCCTGCCTCACCTACATCTTAATCATGTCTATGTATGCACAGAGCAAGGGCGCCAGGTACCCCCAAGCCCAAGAACCCAGCGACTCCACCCGCTTGCACGCATTAAGTTTGGTTTGTTACAACATGCATTACAATCGGCAGCTATGTGCCGAATGCAAACTTTTACGCGTGCCCTTTTTTTTCGTCTCACCACCACACCACGAAAGCAGAGCCTGGTGCAAACACAAGCAAGTCCTGGTAGATTATTTTACTCCACGTATTTCTTTTTCCCCGAGGAAACTTGACCACTAAACTGCATCACTTCCGAAATGCAGGAGTGAAGGATTCAAGAAATGCCTTCCAAATTAAATTTACAAGATGAAAATCACGACTTAAGGACTTATTTTGACAAATTTTGAGTCAAATCATCTAATTAAAAAATTTTGCCAGAAAAGCATCAGTCTTTATATTTATTTAACTACTTTTATTTTTCTTGGTATCATACGAGTGTGATACCAATTTCTTCTTCCTTTCTTTTGGATTGTCTTTAGAGGAACCATCTGTTGCTTAAAATGTTAACCAACTTCTCTGCAAGATTCTCCAACTGCAAACTTGTACGTGTTTCATACATGAATCGGATTAATTCGCCAGCCGCCCGAAGCATGTTGCACCAAGCGATTTCAAGTATTTTGATTTGTATGTTGTCAGCATTGTCTGGTGTCAGCAAGCATACACAAATGAACTGAATAAAAATGCAAGTTGAAACCAGCCAAAAATTAGCTACATCATATTTTTATCATATGCGCTACTGTCAACAGATAGGTGAGATGAGATGATGTACAACATATGGGCTACCCTAAGTTAGGTTAAGTTGGCTAAGTGCATGGCAAGTGGCAACAGGAATTGTGCAAGAATCAGTAACTTACAACTGCTGCTGTGATACAAACAGGTTAGACAGGATGAGATGAAGTAAGGCCTCTTTACGTTAGGCATAGTTAGGCTACTTTTGTGGAACACGCATGGTATTTTGTAAGAAACAGTGACAAAATGTTTGCTTTCCCTGACCCCAACTTAACAAAAGCCAGATGTCTATTGTGTTTCACTTGGTGATGGGCTGATGCGTATGATTCTAAGGTTTTTTTGTTTGAGTGTTTTATGCTTGTTGTATTTTCTGTTATTTTGTTATTGAATTCCTTTGCTTCGTTTTGTGTTAAAGTGCTGTGGAAAGGAAGTGCAAAGTGCAGCATCAAATTATTGGTGTTAATAATTGTTTACGCTCACTGAACTGTCATGAAATTACTATGCTTTAATGTATTGTTTCGCTTTAGCGGCTTTAGATGCCAAAAACCAAAAGGTTTTGTCAGGTTTATGATATTACGCCCCCTGACAACTTGAAATAGATGTCTTTGTTGCTGAAGCAACAGTCATGGCTCATAAGTTCCGTCTTTGTGAATTAATTTTTTCACTCCTGCACGGTCTTTTTGCGGTGGAATTTTTCACTCCTACCCTAGTTCAAAAGTATTTCTAGCTCCCTGGTCAAACGTGTCTTGGTGATCTATCGTCGAAGCATCCCAGATGCCAGACGGTGATGCATAAACATCGCACGCTGATATCCGCACGGGAAGCCTGCCGGTGAGCTCAGACTGTGTCGCGGGGCTCCTGCACGCGTCTCGGTCCTCGTGCACCGCACTAACGGCACGGGCGTCTGACACATGAAACTCCGATGCAGACTAGCCGCTCGGCGAACCTCCGAAGCGGCGCAGAGGCGTGACCACATGACACGCGGGGACCCAGTCTCTCACTGTGCGGAACGAAGGCGCCAATCCCAGCAGCTGACACAAAGGATTCCGGACCACCGGTCCCAGCAGCTGACACTCAGAATCCCGGCGCCGGTCCCAGCAACTAACACAAAGGATTCCGACAACTGGTCCCAGAAACTGACACACAGGATCCCGGCACCGGTCTCAGCAACTAACACAAAAAAATTCCGACACTTGTCCCAGCAAGTGACACACAGGATTTCGACACCGGTCCCAGCAAACCACGCACAGGATCCTGACGCCGGTCCCAGAACACGGTTCGCAGGATCCCCGGCACCGTTCTCAGAATATGACATACATGATCCGTGATCCCGATGACAGTCTCAGAACATGACACACAGATCTCGACACCGGTCTCATAGAATGGCGTATGGGATTCAACACCCGTCTCAACACCTGACACACAATATTCCGACACCGGCCTCAGAACATGGCTCGCAAGATCCCAACACCGACCTCAGAATGACACGGCATGGCCCCGAAACCGGTCCCGCCTCCGGCACGGGTTTCCGTCCAGTCTAGGACACCGCCCCGGGCCTCAGCCGTGTCGGGCGGGGCATACTGGTTACGGGCAAACCGGCCCTGCGGGTCGCTCGGGGCGCGTGGCGTTGCACAATTACCGCTGTGTTCCGCTATCAACAGACAACCGATCGTATGGTACGCTAGCCTCGCGCAAGTGAGGTGGCGTGTGAACTGCGAGTCGAGGTGCACTTGCTGTCATTAACTCGAGAAAAGATAGAAACGATGCACACGCACGCTTGGACGCGACCCATCCTTCATTGACGGGTCGTCAACATGCACCTTGCCCAGCTCGTCGTACACAGGCACATGTGGTTTTTTGCCATGCACAGACGGCGGCGTCCATCACGCCTGTCAGGACGCGGCTATAGAAGCAGATGATCTAGAGTGCAGGTTTCAGCTGGTAGTTGCGACGAGGCGTGACAATCTTACAACTAAAAGGGGACGTTACCAGCCCAGACTTTTTTAGCATTCATTCGCCTCGCGTCCTCTGCCCAGATGCCACAGACCTCTTTCCTTCCTTTTCGGAAACGTCCTTAGCAATACCAGCGTGCCTCGTATTATTGGCACACGGCATATTTGCCAGCAGGTACAAGAGCCCGAGCCGCTGAGTTTTACTCGTAGGCGGCAGGGCAGACAGGGTGTCTCAGTTTTGAGGTCACCCTCAGCCGATGATTTTCCTTTAATGCCCTCTCGGTCGAGCTTTTTGGCAATGTTGTGGACTCCAAGCGGAACCTTCGCAGCTGGGCAGGGATCACAGGTTGCAGATCACAGGAGGGAAAGATCGCAGATCGCAGGAGGGAAAGATCGCAGATCGCAGGAGGGAAAGATCGCAGATCGCAGGAGGGAAAGATCGCAGATCGCAGGAGGGAAAGATCGCAGATCACAGGAGGGAAAGATCGCAGATCGCAGGAGGGAAAGGATCGCAGGAGGGAAAGGATCGCAGGTCGCAGATCGCAGGAAGGAAAGGATCGATGATCGCAATAGATTCCGATT
This sequence comes from Pollicipes pollicipes, assembly GCF_011947565.3. Lineage (NCBI taxonomy): Eukaryota > Metazoa > Arthropoda > Thecostraca > Pollicipedomorpha > Pollicipedidae > Pollicipes > Pollicipes pollicipes. The sequence goes on from NW_023596136.1 coordinate 43,851,769, forward strand.
CAAACCTGAACTCTGCGTGGAAAGGCTTCACATTTCTGGAAACGTAACTTCAACCATCTGCACTGGGGCTTTGGTAGCCATCAATTTCTCAGAAATAAACAATGTATACATTCTCGGGTAATCGAGAAACAAACTGTTACATTTCTCTGAAGCAAATGCTCCTTGTGGCAGTTTGGTGAAATGTAGCGCCAGCGTGTCTCACGCGCGCATAATTCAATACGGCGAGTACTCAACACAACGCATCACAATGAGGATAACACCAAAAGGTCAAGGTATGTAGAGCATGGTTTCGCCAATGTCAGCCAAAGACAAATATTCCCGATGACACGTGCCAGCAAAGGTACTGCATTATTACTATGGCAAACAAGTTACGGCGCTGACTGGCATGCTAGCTCATTAGCCGTTACACATTACAAAACCATTACAGGACCTGGAAAATGCAGCTTATACGCTCCACTTGACATATTCTTGACACCAAAATAAAAAAGCTCCGCAAAAATTGGCGACGCGATGAGGATTTTGGTGTCAAATTCAGCCAAGTGGTGCATGTTGATCGCGTAATATCACCTCCGCGGTGGCCACGGGCTACCAATGTTGCATGCGCGAGACCGGCTCCACCCACATGCTATGCCTTAGCCATTTCAGTCCTATACAATGATGTCCATCATTTTCCGACAGGATGAGGCTGATGTTGGAATCAATGCAAGCTACATGCATGCGGCCGGGCTCTTCTTCCATAACATACAGTATCAATTTAAACTGTCAACAATGATAACCAACATTTTCTGACAGGTTAAGTTTTTGTTGGAATCAGTGCATGCCCATGTAACTTCCTGAGAAGCGGTTTGACTGCCCGAATCTGTTCGAACATCTGAAGTGTAGAAGAGTTATGATATTGATTTAAATACCATGCCTAACCTGCTACAATATCCTCCGGCCGTGGAACTGGGACACCACAAACATCGGCGGCTGATGCGTCCATCATCATCGTCATCCCAGGCCCCGCTCCACCCCGTCTGAGCTCAAACACCCTCGCTGCCGTCCGCCGTATATTGCGCGTGGTCACTTCATGGCACTGTACTTCAGGCAGGTCTGCAGCAGGAAGAGGGTCTGGTCGAGCTGCAGCTCTGCCAGCGACAGCTTGTCGGTGACGGCCGCCGCCCGCGCCAGCTCGGCCCGCTCCGGCTCGGTCAGCGCCTCCTCCACCTGCCCGAACACAGTCACGGACACAGTCACGGACACAGTCACAAACACAGTCACGAACACAATCACGGTCATCACGAACACAGTCACGAACAGTCAGTCACGCTCACGGTCACGACCAGTCACGGACACAGTCACGGAAGTCACGAACACAGTCACGAACAGTCACGGACACAGTCACGAGCGCAGTCACGGATACATTCACGGCGTCACGAACACAGTCACGGTCACAGCCACAGTCACAGACACAGTCACGAACACAGTTACGGACACAGTCACGGACAGTCACAGTCACGGTCACAGTCACGAACAGTCACGGACACAGTCACGGACAGTCCCGAACACAGTCCAGATACAGTCACGAACACAGTCACGAGCACAGTCATG
>NW_023596136.1:43853458-43929671 GCF_011947565.3 Pollicipes pollicipes
TTTAGCACTCAAACTAGGAACAGCTACTTCTGACATACTGATATTGCTATGCATGCAACACTTGAACGACACGGGTCAGTTGTTTCAACACGTGTGACAGAATGGGGGAAACATCATGCCACACTTAACATGTGCAGCCTTCGGTCAACGCCCACAAACCCATGATCTGGCTTTAGCTAGCTACGCAGCTGCCGTAGTTGCCTTTACAGCATAGGATGACAATGTTTTTTGCTACAGCGCACCAATTAACCTGTGTACCCCTCCGCACCGTTTACCTTGAGTGTGACACGACTTACTTGCCGGCTTTTTGTGTACACTTACTTACATTTGGTAGCAGCGGCGCCGAAATTGAAAGACGTATAGATGTGGACATCGATTCCATCTTTTCATTCTATGCACGCGTGCATCATGTGCTCGACATATGGGCATGCATTCCCGACAAAACAAGCAGTTGAAATTGACTACATTGAATTCTAATGATTGCTAAAGACCTTGAAATCCTAAAAAGCAGAATATAGTATTTATCTAAAGTTGTGAGCTTAGCGTTGACAGCAATAATCCTCCGTCAGGACCTTAAGGTTGGCAAATTGAACGTGCAGGATGGTGGCGAAACATCTCTATTAAGCCGTGCGCATGGCGCTGTTGAGACGAGCGATGACTCCAAACAAAATGTTCGTTTATTGGGTTTGCCAGTTGTGATGGTGAGCAACGGTTTGGTGGTTGTTGGGGTACCCACCCAAGTACAGGAGGTAATGCGACAGGTAATCCCAACGCTTTTGAAGCGGTTGATGATAAGCAGGTGATCCTAATGTCTGATGCCTCATTATTTTAATTTCTTCCTTATCCGTGCGAATCCCAACAAGTGACTGTCTAATCTACGATTAATAACGATTCGTTATTTTCACTCATTAGGGTATATACGTTGTTTTTTAATTGTGGAAATATTAAGTCAAGTCACATGCATAGTATTAAGCCATAACTGTAGCAAACAAAGTGGTGACATTTTCAGCATTCATTGAGCCCTGGATGCTTGGATCTGTGCTACAAGTTGCATGGATTTCAGTTGTTTATCAGTACACAAACCATTGTCAGCACTGGTTCATCCCTCTTTTTGGACTGCTATTCTTTGCAACCTTGAAAAATTTATGTCAGAAAAATTCAAGCACATCAAGGATCAATAATTCTGAACTTGTAACCCTGCAAGTTGGTCTGCAAAAAGTCTGTCCACAATGGTACAATGCCTGCATGACATGTGGGCATTGAACCTTGCTCTTTTATGCTTCAAATCAGGCCAGACCACATTGCTCTGATTTATTAGATTGCTTTGCCTGACATGAGCATTCTTGCTAGCCACTACCTTTGCATCATCATAATCCTCAAAAGTTTTGACTGGGGTGGCATGAATGTAAACTGTGCAAGACTCTGGATGCTTAGATTGGTGGTGTATGTAGGCTGTAGGTTTTGCCTGAATGTTGTTGCTATATGGCACATGTTTGGCATGATTTATGTTTTAGCAGTTTGGCCTATAAAAATCATGCATATACCTACCTACCTACCTACCAAAGGCATATTTCAATCACCTCTTCCATATTTATGTCAATCACAAGATGGCATTGGGGCATCCAGAGATATAGCAATGCCCTTGTGGTTTGACTGGCATTGCACCGATATCAGCTAGTATGTTTTTTATGTCACTGGCTCTGTTACAGATAGGTTGTTGCTTATACTGCTAACATGTGGAAGGCTTAATAGGACCAGTAGTATGACCTGGGTACCCTGGAACACTTTAGATATGTTGTGTGTAATACAATTTAGGTATAAAGCAAATATTAGCCATGCTGAGAATATGATTTATATCTTGATGATCCTGCATGGTCTGACTTCAATGGCTTATACAAACCATGTTCTGCTATATTTGTATTTCTGTTCAGTTTCTGCATTTTTTTACTATTAGGTCCTGCCAGTCAGCTTAAACCAGTAAAATCTGACTAGCAAACATTGACTGAATATGTGAAGCTTGTTTTGAACATTTCTCTAGGTTTTTGTTGCAATTACCATTGCTAGAAAGTAAATAACAAGAATGTGGAAGCAATTTCACTCAATTTTGGCAGGCTGAAATTGCAACATTGATTTGTATAGGGGCAAATATGGAGGCTGCTGCCTCTGCAGTAAAGGAAGGAATGCTGCTGCAATTATGAGAAAAGATTTCTTATGCTGATAGTTGTCAGCCTTCATTTCACCAGGATCTGTAAGCTAAATGACATTTCCAGAAAACATTGATTTTCTGTTGAAACGTAAGGTTTTTAGCTGTGCTGTGGACACATGTGACAGGCAAAGGTCAGACTATGCCAACAGGCATGAGACACTTCAAGCATATGGCCATGGGCACAGCTTGAAATACTGAGCATTCACAACAAAACCATTTTCTGGACAGCATCTTTTAACCAATATCCCCTGGTGCATTGTAATCCAGAATTTTCACCATAAGAATTCTGAACTCATAGTGCTAAAAGCTCAGGGGTTTGGTGTCTTTCTTGGTTATGTCAGGTTAGCTGCCCTGGAAGTCATACATATAGTTTCACCTTGGACTGAACACAACTTAAATTAGCACACCACAGGCATTGTACTATTTTTGTGTGTAGTTAGATAGCATGGCATGTTCGTGACATTGTTTCTATATGTCTGCCAGTTTTTTATCTGTCAACCTTTCAGTCACTTGCAAAGTAATTCATATAATAAAATTGGCATGAGTGGGCACCATGCCTCCCCAAGCTTGTAGTGCCCACCTCTGAAAGCACTTTGCTACATATGCTCAAGTTTTGTTTGTACCATTTTTGCTTGCTGATAGTCTTGTAGTATATATTGATGTGGTTTTCTTTTTCAGACATAGAATCGCCTGACAATGCCTTCAAGATGTGTGGTACCAACTTGTCAGTCCTGGTATGCCATTGGTGGCAGACACAAGACGAAAAAGACCACGGAATACACACGGTTTTTAGATTCCCAAAGGATCCAGCTGTTCGTAGCAAGTGGATTGAAAATTGTCGACCAACAGCCCCATTTGAAGCCGACCTATACGGGATATGTTCGAGTCATTTTTCTCAGGCAGACTATGATCCATCTTACCTCGTCAAAAAGAACAATCATGCCGACGTCAAACCGCGTCTCAAAGAGGGCGCTATAACTTCATTATATCTTCCATCTTCCCCCCAAAGGTAAGAAAAGGTCATCTACATTCCTGTAAAACGCAAAAAAGATCATATACCAACCAGATTTCTTGCGGAACAATAACTTTCAGGATATTTTTCCCTTCCTCAGCCCGGATCAGACAATATGCGAGAATACCCAGCCTAAAACCATGCGCTATTGTGGCCCACCAGGCCTTGTGTAAATTTTCAGAGTTATCTTATACGGTTCAAAGACGTTGAATAGGAAAACTGCAATGATTTATCGATGCACCTACCAGTATTGAAAGGTTTTACGTGAGGGAGACGTGCGAGAGCTTAAAAACCAGCAGAACGGGTAAGCACAGCGGCAAGGAACGTGGATATCAGCCACTTGAGGTTATCGATGTACGTGCCGGACACAGGTTTTTGTTTTGCATTAGTTGAGTGGGAAATCTTAGATTACGAGGCAAACTGGAGAAAATGAAAGATTATGGATGGTATCTTCATTTCCACAACTGCCAGTGACCAATCCGTTGAAATGCAAAAACGGGGGTTGCCTATAACGAGTGTATATAATCATAAAACCGTAAGTTAGACCAAAAGGAATTCATTAAAATCTTAGGATAACCCAAACTAATGTGACCGAACTGAACCCGACCCAACTCAGCCGAAACCAGAGGGACAGGAAGCGGCCCCGCCAAAACTGACCTAATCAAAGTGCTTGAACGCGTCTTGCCGTTAACGTTTGTCTGCGACCGTTTGTCTGATACCGACATGTTAACAATGGATGAAACATGAATGCGATTTTAGGGCTTATGTCGGCGTCTCGGGGTCCGCATCTGAGTCCGAATCATGTAGGGAGTGGTTGTCAGAGACATTGTATCTCAATTTGGTTACTCTGAGTGTGATGGCAATTCATCGGTAGACAAAGCGATTTACTTAAGTCCCGTGAGTCGAAATTCCAAGCCGGGAATCCCGACTGCCTAGGGCGTTCGGACTCCTACCAACGCGTAGATTCCACATCCCATCAAGCTCACTATCGCTGCGGGATTTCCTCGTTTCAGAGTCTGTTCCCACCTGCTGCAAACAATCAAGAAAACATGTAGCATTTTGACACCTTAATTTGTATGTTGTTGAACGTAATGCAGTATTCTTTGCTGTAGGTTTATACGTATACGCATCAGTGAAGTTAAAAATGAGTTTCATACCGCGGTTTTTTGCTCTCGTGCTCTCTTGGGTCAGGATTTTTCAATTGCAGCGAAACTTGCCAAATATTCCAATGGACCAAATGCCCCATAAAGTTACGAAGGGTCAAATGCACCACCGCTATTTTTTCTCATAGAACACGGTTCTGTAAATTACAGCCCAGCTCGCCCCGCGAAGAGCAGGAAGCCCGAAGGGAAGGAAGTAGGATGGACAATGAAACCAGTAAGCCATCTCGTGACAAGCCGTCGATCCGCGGCGTCTACCCACCAGGGCCAGTCGTATCTCCTTACACCAGTAAGAACAAAAACTTACTCCATGCTGCTCCGTAAGTCGGTGTGCGTATGTGCCAGCGCGTGCAATTGCGGGCTTGTTTGTCGTCGTCTACCAGCGCTCTTTCTTGAGCTTCTCGTTTCATAAAAGATTGTGGCGCTGTAAATGTGTATGTTTTGGCGTTGTAAAGGTCTGAAATACCAATGGTCAACATTCTTTTTCAGAAATAAACGTCCTGTTCCCAGAGAAGAACAGAAGAGGAGAAGTAAACGAAACGTAAACGTATCACCCATCAAGGCCGCTCAGCCTGGTCGGAAGAAGGAAGGCGAAATCCACCACGAGTTATAAGCCCCGTACCTCAAGAGGGCAAGAAGAGCTCTGACAATATCGTCTCAAAATCAGACAAGGAGCATCCACCCAAACAGAGCGTTGAAGCAGGCACTGTGACTGCGAAGGGGGTCGCCTGCTGAAGCCAATCACGTGCCTCAGGAACCTGCGAATAATTTGGAGACGGTCCCCGTGGCGCAGGACCATTCGGACGCGGGAAGCCTGCATTCTGATGGCGCGCATGACCATCCCGAGCACGGCGAAGCTGACCAAGACGCGACTGAAGACAGGATTCCGTATCCGGTAGACGTGCCGATGGAGACTCTGGATGACCCACATAAACGTTTTTGAATGACGTGGTGCGCCCTTTGGCAGTAAAGTGAAACACGTTGACCCGTCGGCGCAGGGCACAGTCCCGTATGCGCCTGGCGGGCCCATGAAACCCTGGATCATCTCGACCCGCTGCGAGGCGGCCGGAATGCGTTCAGCTACAAATGCAATGAAAGGTGCGTTGTCTTTTGCTTTTTTCTTACAGTCCAGTTGTCCGTGGACTTAGTAGAGTGCTGCGTTTTGTTTTGCTGCTGTTAGAGCGCTCTCTCGGCTGTGGAACAACACCTTACGGCGCCATAGGGGACCAAATTGTATCCGGTAATCCATTCGAGTCACCGCATCCAACTCCGTTAAGCTTGGCTCTTAGTTCTGAATGGTGATTGCTTGCTCGTTTAGTAAGTTGTCTTACGTTTTCGTAGTTGTGGTCATGTGTTATGTAAGGGCTTCTAGATATTAGCCATGCAAGCCAAACTTTCCAGTCGTAGGAATTTGAGCGTTTTTGACATATGAGAACGTGACTATTTGTGATTCACGGTATTCTTATCACGCCGCGTATAATGTAGTATAATTGTTGCATGGCAACTAGTTGAAGTGTGTTCCGCATTCTGACCATGTTTTCGGTGACCGACAAAGTTGAAGGGAATATGCGGCATTTCAGGATACTGAAGCAAGCATCAGAAGTGATTAAGTATGCCACTGATAGCTGTTGGTATACTTCTGAGGGGAAAAAGCTGCTCTAGACAACCAAATTTCGCTGTTTAGTAAATATGTTCCTCAATGTGTCATTGTGCCATTACGTCACTGTTTCTTGCACAACATTGATTGAGAGCAAATTGACGGCCGTTATATCTGGAGGTCGTCCTCACGAACGCCAGATATGAACGATCAGACAATAATATTTGTCTTAGTCTTGGTCGCCGCATAGCCGATGCAACGATAGGATTTCAGTGACATTATTATTGTGGCATGGTCATGGTTGGTTGAGTTGGTATTGTGGCATGGTTGAGTGGCGTTTCTATTTTGTCATGGTTGGTCTTAAGTGAAGTTATGGTTGCAAGCGCTCCCGAAAGGCAATATTACACAAAACTCCCCAAACACTCCACACGTTACTTAAGGAGTTGTTCCACATTGCCATAGTGTTTGAAGCTGAAATAGCCATTTGTAGAATCATTCAGTGCGATTCGCATCCCTGCTCTTGTTGCGACCTAAACTGGTCTAGTTTCTAAGCTACACACCCGCGAAGAAGGATTGTTTCACATTTCTGTGGGATTTTGAACTGAAATAGCCGTCCTGGAGATCATTCGGTATAGCTCGCATCCACGCCCTTCCTAAGGCCTAAACCCCTATAGTTTCTGAGCTACAGGCCCGCAAGCTGGGGGGGGGGGGGTATTTCGGGGAGAGTATGTTAAGATTACATTGGCTTCCCCGACGTCATAATAGCATCATTCAAATCCTAAACTATGCGGCAACGAAGACCGAGAAAAAATATAATGGTCGAGTCGCTCATGTCTGGCGTTCGTGAGCACGTTTTCTAGACGTACCGGCAGTCAACTGGCTCTCAATCAATGTTGTGCAAAGTACGATGACGTAATCAAACAGTGACGTATCAGGGAGCATATTTACTAAACAGAGAACTTGTGCTGTCTAGGGCAGTCTTTTCCACTGAAAAGTACATCAGTACTGCTAAGCGGACTTGTTTTATCATATCTGATGCGTGCTTCAATATCTCAGAATGTTAAACATTCTCATTAAGATAGACCCGTCGAGAAGTTATCCCCAAACACATACCCCGTAACACAAGCCCATTTTCCTTTCTTTCACAGCTGAAGACTCCTTGTCAACCGGATGAAGGAGATATTTCAAAAGAAAACTAAAATCCGGCGGCTTGAAGAGAAATGCAAGCGCCTGCTAGGCGACGTTTCCGCCAGGCGTGTGGACCCCGGGCTGTGAGCGTCGATGCCGACACCTATGTGGTTTGCGAGAGGGATGGCACGGCTGTCAGCGGCGAGCCTGTGAGCGTACAGGCTTCCACAGAGGCGGGGGATGAGCCTCTGGTGGTGCTAAGGGAGCAGGCGCCGCCTCTTAGCTTCGTTGCTAAACTGAGAGAGCATGAGCTGTCCGACGAGATGACCACGTTTCACCGTCGGACTTGCAAGAGGCGCTTTCCGTGAACCAGCGTCTAAAAATTCAGAACCTCTCCATGCAGGCGGCATTCCTCAGTTGGGTAATCAAGAACAAACGGCTGGGGGACATGAAGGTAAGGCTGGCACAGGAGCGATATCGGCGGAAAAGCGCAAAGGTGGTGACACGGAAACGATTGAAGGAGCTGCTGCGGCTTGAAAAGTCCGTCAAGTCGATGTTTACTGAAGCGCAGGTAAGGGCCATCACCAGGGACTTCTCTGTCAGCCTCCATGAGAAGAAGAAGGTCGTTCAGTGGGGAGAAGAGGACGTGATCCGGACGCTAGAGCTGCGTGCCATCAGCTCGGACGAAGTGCTGAATCACGTGAAGCGAAACATGAAGATACCTCTGCCGAGTATGCTGACTGTGAAGCAGCGATGTCAGAAGTCCCCCAAAACTGAACGAAATGTACAGGGCAATCACGACCAAAAGGAACGCCGAGCCGCACTGTGGGATGTGCCAGCGCGCGCTGAGCACCATCGATGACGTGGCCGAGGCCACTGTGGGACGACCCAGCGACCTGGCTACCAGCCCTGCAGAACGCGCTGCCGCCCTCGGAGCGCCGCCACGCAGCAGCTCAGCTCACGCGGCGAAAAGGAAGCGAGGGAGAGGGGCGTCGGTGTCGGGAAGGTTCGCCTCGCCGCGGGAAACAAACCTACGAAGCCGATTCCGAGGACAGCGACTCATCGGACTCGATTGCCAGTGGCTCATCCGGGCGTTCGGAAGCAGAAACGCTCGAATTCCGTGCACATGCGAAAAAATGGCCACCAAAGAAAACAAGCATCCCACCCCCAGCCCGTGTTCTCGAGCAGCCAAGAAAGTCGTGGTATTTTTGAGGATATGTTCAACTCGTCTTCACGTATCATTGGGGAAGGTCGTGGTGTTGCTTCTTCAACAATGCACTTCATTGCTCTGTGAAGAGCGTGCGGCATGTGAGGGACGACTCATTTGTCATGGACGGTGAAAACACCGTCGGGAAGCTCTGGTCACGATTGGATGGGGTGATGCGTTGCTAATAAATACATGTGTCGTTCAGTTCCGCAGCATTCGTGTCGGTTTTAGAAACGATGGAAACCAAACGGCTTCAGAAGAGGCTGGTGATGCCGGTTCATTTCGTTTACACGACCTGATTTGATTTTGGAAGGGAATGTTGCAGGTTTGGACGCATCGAGGCAAGCAATGGGTATGCCGAAATACGCTCAGTATTATAACTATAGGTTTGCTGTAAAGCGTGAGATTGCTTTAGATCAGAGCATTTCACCATTCGGTAAGGGACGCGTTATGACCGGGGCAGGCGGCGCGTCCTAAAGCTCAAATTATCACTTTGAGTTAACATTCTGCACTACCAATTGACCACTCAGTAAACAGGCTTTATCAATAAGTCATGAATGCGGTCGTGAAACGTTTTTATGACGCATGGAACGCGTGTTTTGTGGTGGTGAAACGAGTATATCCATTGCTGCTGCTTGCTTTGCCATTATATTTTGGGAGAAAAATGAGCCAGAGCAACGTGATGTTATGTCCCACACATGTCCCACACAGTGTACTGGCTGTTTCACGGAGATATGTCGCTGTCGGAAGGGGAGTACCTGACAAGGCACAATCCGGAGGGGACGAGAAGACACCAATGGAAGCTCAGAAAACCTCGAGCTAGAACTCCCGTCCGTCGTAACCCATTCAGCACGCGGGTTGTCAACGACTGGAACGCTCTTCCACACCCGGTCGTGTCGTCGAACTCAGTTGAACAGTTCCAAGGCTAGGCTTCATACGCACTGGGCTGATATCATGTACGACGTCCCACACCAAATCTTCCCATAATTTGAGACTGGTTACCGGACCGGAAGCCTGGCGAGACCGGGACCTACAGGTCTAGTGGCCGTTTACAGTTCCCGATCACCATAAGGTAACGCAAGATAAGGCAAATTCAAAATACTCTCTCCCTAGCTCTGCATGAAGGCTACCCTGCTTTTGCACAGGACAGCATAAGCCGCTTTGACGTAATTCTTGTCCGGCCTTGGGCCGGAAGCAATTGTCCCTTCACGAAAGTGACAAGACCGTCGAGGGAAAAAAGAGGCCATCCATTCGCCCTCGGAACGGCATTGGGCGGCCTCTGTCCGGGGACGAAGTGGAAAGCAGCGTGAAGAATCTGATTGTTGCTACTGGTGCATTCTGTGGCGTGTTTTGCCGCTTCTTGGTGTAATTGTTGTAACTTGACCCCTGGAGTACATGGAGTAGGTGCATCAGTGGACTACGCTGCCACACGTTATTTTACTGTTTCCAATCAAAACTCGGTTGCGTTCCGCATCTGAGGGCAATGAACAACCGATACGTTGATTACTTTTTGATACTATTAGCATGCTTTCTTCTCTTCTTTTATTTGCCAATCCAGCTGGGCACAGAAAATTCTGAGGCTCATGAGCGAGCATTCCATGATTTTCTTGAAACATATAACAAGTCATATGTAAAAGGCGGCCAGGAATATGAAAAGCGGCTGGCAGCATTCAAGGTAAGTATGGGTTATCAAGTCGCCTTCTGTGGCATTGGTGTCTAAAAGTTTGCACCAATTTTTGTTATCCTATGTAGACAGTTTCCTCAGAGTATCCCTGTATGTTTTTACAACTTGTTCAGCCAGTTGATCACCTCCATCTCTTGTTCCCCTCTAAGTGTTAGGATTGGTATCAAGTCATGAATTGATTGGAAATTCAAAATCCAGAGTGTATTAAGAGGGAACTAGAGGTATATACCTCTGCCAATGTTATATACTCAATCAATGCTCTTTTATTAATATGCATGCAAACAAATTTTGACAAAGAATTGCAGCTTGCACACTGCAGGATCTATCAAAAATGTGAGAGTGGTCTCATGTAGAAATGTATTGCACTTGCAAAATGTTTGAATCCTCATTCAGTGAAGAAATTTGAGTCATTTCTTTTCATAGGAAAGTTGTGCCCCTAGGCAAGATATATAATCATGTGATACTTTAATAATAATAATTAGTGTTGTATGTTTTCATTCAAATCACTTTTTAAGTGACCAAAGGGGTCTCTACACATTCTACTGTTTCTGTCAGGCATATATTGTAGTTTTTGAACATATATAACTCAAATTAAATGTTTTTTTTTTCAAATGACAACTGCTCAACTTTTGAGGAAAAGTTTCCTGTTAAGTTTGTGTCAGTGGGAAAGGCACCATGGGGCTGCTCCCAATGTCATGCAGTACCTGTCAACCCTGTTAGAAAATGTATGTGTTGTATACACCCTGCAAAACGGAGTGTTGCTAAGTATCAGACTACTACACCCCTCAAAGTAGAGGGTGTACCAGCACCAGACTTAAACATTTATCTAAAAATATGTGGATGGTTGTGTACACCTAGCGCACATACTTTAACAGTCATGGAGAAAAGCTGGTGCAAACATGCAACAGTGTCATGCAAAAGCTTCACTTAAATGCCAGCCACATCAAGACCCAGTTCTTTCAACAACTAGGGAGATGTAACCAGGAAGCCATGCAAGAATTTGGTCAGTTTTGGAGATGTTGACATCAAAGGTTAATTGGTGCTCATGATTAGTGTGCTGTGTTTGGATAAGTCAGTAAGTTTGAAAGACTATACTTGGTTCCACCAATCTGATTGTTATGCTTTTAGCACCATACATGAGATTACTTTTATATGTAGCCAACCTATCTGCCATTTTTTGCTCAAAAGGGCAGATTATAGTATCAGCATCAAAATATACTAGTATAGCACTCCACTTTGCTCCAATTCAGGGCAGCAGCAAAATGGACAACTTTACCAGCATAATGATGGTCTGGCATAATGATGGTGTGGCATAGTAATGGCATAATGATGGTGTAATAGTGGCCTGGTGTAATGATGGTGTAGTGATGGCCTTGTATCATGATGGCCTGGCATAATGATGGCATGATGATGGCCTAGCATATTGATGGTGGCTTTGTAGATGAAGGGTGTAGATCAGTTATGCATGCCAGAGGTTTGAATCTGAACCATGGGGAACCATGTTTTCAGATCAATGCCAGCCTTGGCCTGGACAGAAACCTTATTGTGTTTCATCCCACATCAAACCTTTTAAATACAAAATTCACTGATTGGTAAGGGATGAAAGAGTTGACCCCATCTTTAATCCATGTCAGAGACACTGACTGGATTTACCTTTTCACTGCCCAAATAGGCATCATTTGGATCAAAGAGGTTTCTGAATAATGTTCAACACCTACAAATATGGTGTGCATGTTGCATAGTTCTGTTCATTCTCAGTGCGTCCTCGCCATCGCCATGGCTCTCTGCTGGCCTTCCCACGACGCCCTTGCTCTTACACAGGAGAGCCTGGCGCGGGCGCGGCGGCTGAACGCAGCTGGCGCCGATGACGCGCACTACGGGCCGAGCAAGTTTTCCGACCTGACGCCAGCAGAATTCCGGCAGCGGCAGCTAACTACCGGAGCCTCCGGTGGCCGGCGGACACTTATGACCGCGTGGCGCCGCCGGCCCTCAGCCCCGCTACGTCTGCCGGCCGGCCTGCCAGCCCGCGTTGACTGGTCAGTGGGCCTGGTGGATCCAGGGGGCCAGCCAGCCGCAGCTGGCCAGGCAGCCCAGGGAACCACCACCCCAATCGGCGGCCGCCGCGTCCCCGGGGCCGGGGCGTCTGCTGGGCGCCTCCGCGCCAGGCGTCTCTTTGCAGTTCAGTTGAACTGGCAATGGAGGAGGTCAACTGCAAATACACCATTCCTCTCCCTGCATTTGCTTTACCACTGCTGCCTCAAAGATCATGTTTTTGTCTGTGCACTTGTCAATGTGCAGTTTTTATCTGTTATATGCATGTATCTCAGCTGTATGTGTTCAATCAACCCGTTTTGCCCCGGGAGTGTTTTTTACACTGACTCTTATGCTGAAGTTCACCAATGGATTTCATGCTGAGGTTCATGGTAGATGTGGACGTGAATCACTTAGGAATGCTACATGGCCTTGCTGCTCTGCTGTGTTACCATCCACAATCGCTGCTGTTGGTGGCCAGGCTGCCGGTGTGGCACCGAAGCGCGCGCCACGTGTGACCCCTGCGCGGTGCGCCTCGCAGGCGGGACCGCGGTGTAGTGACACCGGTCAGGAACCAGGCCGACTGTGGCGCCTGCTGGGCCTTCAGCACGGTCGAGGTGCTCGAGACGATGCATGCACTCAAGACGGGTAACCTGACCCAGCTCAGCGTGCAGCAGGTACGCCCGATGGCCGGGCCGCGGGGAGGACGTGGTCAGTACGCGCGATAGTTGGACCGCAGGGGGAGGGAAGGGGTCAGTACGCGTGATGATTGGACCGCAGGACATTGGACACACGCTGTTGTCCCTCAGTAGTGCCTGTTCGGTGCGGAGCCGTGCAGCTGGCCATGGCCGGTCCACCCCGCTGCCGCGTCCCGCTGCCACGCCCCGCTGCCACGCCCCTCTGCCACACCCCTTGCCACGCCCCTCTGTCTTCCGTCTGCAGGTGATCGACTGCTCGTCCAACAACCTGGGCTGCACGGGCGGCGACGTGTGCTGGGCGCTGGACTGGATGAGCGCGAACGGGATCGTGCCGGAACTGCGCTACCCGCTGACCCTGCGTGACGACGCGTGTCGTTTGCAGAGGTCAGTGGTGCTGCGTACTTGTGCATGCGTGCGTGCGTGCGTGCGTGCGTGCGTGCGTGCGTACGTACGTGCGTACGTGCGAGGTGGGACAGGTCATTGGTATGGCAGGGCAGGCGCACAGGTCACCGACGTGGTATGTAGCTGGCAGGGTGTTATGAGGAGCGATTGGTTAGGGTGGTGTATTGGTTAAGGTGCTTGTCTCTGGTCTTCCGGTCCTGTGTTGGGAGAAGCTATGGTGGTGTATTGGTTACAGTGCTTGTCTCGGGTCTTCCCGGTCCTGTACTGGCATCCCGGGCACTCGGCTGCCACATTCCGCGTGGTACCTGGTATAGATGTCCCGTCTCGGAATGACCCTGGCAGTCAGACGTTAAGCCACCGATCCTTGTAAGAGTCGCATGCAGGTGTTGGTGGCATATTGCATCAGATGCAGACGGGTGATGTACAGTGTCAGGTGAGCCTGCTCAGGTCAGCGGTCAGTGGCACGGCGGGCGATGGTGTGTCGGTCACAGCCTGCGCCATGGGCAGAGGGTCACAGGCATCGCGCTTCATTTGCCGGTGTCAGTGACACGGTGTGCCATGTGGGACTGCGTGTCGATCAGTATGAGACAGAGGGTGCCGGTAATATAGCTGTTAACGCGTCTGCGCTAACCACTGCGCGTCTGGGAAACTAGAGGTGCGGGGTTCGATTCCCGCGATGCCCGCCCTTCCTGACAGGATGAGAGGCAGGCGACGCCTTATAGCCTCGGCAGCTGAGTGCGTGATGAAGCCACAATAACACGCGACGTGAGGCAGAGGCAAAGGCTTATGTGTCAGGTGCAGCAGCAATTTTTATGACGCAGAATGAAGTCACAGGTACGTGTTATATTTCTGTCTATTGGCTAATGCTGTAATTTACTTGCTGTTGTAGATTGGTAGCCATCCATGTTCAGTGCCGTAACCGCGTCGTATTTCGCCTTTCTCCATAACTCTGCGTACGTCTTACAGCTCCGCTAGCGGCGTACTGCTCCGCGCGTACCAGTGTGACTCCATGGTGGGGAACGAGGAGGGGATGCTGCGACTGCTGGCCACGCGCGGACCGATCGCAGTGGGGGCCGACGCCACCAGCTGGCAGGACTACGTGGGTGAGTTGGCTGGCGGCTGGCGGACCACATCAAACCACCGGTGTCATTCTGAGCATCCTCGAGTTGAGGTCGGCCGCTTGCTGCCTGCGACGCCATGGGTGGCCTTGGCGCCATTGTATTGGTCTGTGGCGACGTAACGCGCATGGATCGGTTTGTATGCTGCCCCTCTGGCGCGGTCAGCCGTGTCTGCGCGTGCGACGCGCGGGTACAACACTGTGCCAGTGCCGGTTCAGGCTCGAACCTTCGGAGATGACGTGACTGGCGAGGTCAGGGCGCTATGGCTGGCGGGTTAGGACGTCGCGTCACGAGCTCCCCGTGCTCCGCCAGGCGGCGTGATCCGATTCAACTGCGAGGGTGAGCTGAACCACGCCGTGCAAATCGTGGGTTACGACACGACCGGTCCCGTACCGTTCTACATCGTGCGCAACTCGTGGGGCGCCGACTTCGGTCTCGACGGCTACCTGCACGTGGCAGTAGGCAGCGACCTGTGCGGTAAGAGTGGCGACTGTGAGGCAGCATTGACGTGTGGATGTAGAAGCAGCAGCGTTGTACTCTGTGATAGTGGCGCTTTGTGTGGCGCAATCTAAACTGGGACGCAGGGTCTGCACTTGGTGGGATTCTGTTGACACTGGTTAGGCAGTCAGGCAGAGCTCTAGATGGCGCTGCATGTCGTAACATCCAACCCTAAACTGTCGATGCGACCATACTTTTGGCTAAAGACAGCTTAACCAAGTGATGATGTCACTGAATGATGGCATTGTCACATTGTCACAACGGAAGCTGGCCATGTTTGAAAAAAACATGGCCAGCTTCCGTTGATACCACGCCGTCGCCGCGCTGAGGAAAACTTGTTGCTAAAATAGCTGTCTGATTACTGTGTCGATGAACTCCCGAGAACAGGCTGAAGAGCTCGCTCTGTGCCGGCGCAGGTCTGTCTGAGGAGGTGGGCTCCATCACACTGTGAGGCTGGCCTTCTCGACGCCGGACCGTCCGGACCCAGCCGGTCCGCCTCGTCGCCAGCCTTGCATGAACAGATCGCCGGCCGGTGCTCTGCGCAGCCTCGGCTCCGGCCCCTGGCGTTGCGCGTGCGCGGGTCACGGGCCGGGTCAGCAGACCTTCCGTTCTGGCACGTCCATTATGGTGCTGATTTACCTCGGTCGAGGTGATCGTATTGGATCCACGGCCAATGGATCAGTGTGCGCCTTCCCAACGGTGTGTGTACTTTCATTTGGGCTGGGCTCAAATGATGAGGGATACACTTGTTTTTACTCGCAGACATTGCGTCCGAAAGTGTGTGATACTCATACTTCTGCTAAGGCGTATGTTTTGGAAAGGACTGGGAGAAAAAGTGATACTCACAAAACTTAGATTTCAGAAGATTCTCGCTTGTTGAGGGGAGCGTCTCATGCATATCTCAAGTGCCACTGGTGAAAGTGTTGTACCGCTGCTGTGTATGTGTGCGCCGAGATACACATCCAATACCGTATCATTATTTCTAGAAATGACTGGTTTAGCATTGTTTAGTATGTTGCATTCTTGCCTATCATGTGCCTTCTGTAGCGTGTTTATAGCGCGTACTTAGTGTTCAATGTGGGTGAATATTATAGAGGAAACCCCTAGAGAACGTCGGGCATAGTTTAACAGATTCTTTGTTTTGTCATGTTTGATAAATTGGTGTACAGCTGGGACCAAGATATGCCTTGTGCATCGCAAGGTTAAAAATACCCTTTTAGAAGGCCGGGCGTGGTCCGTGGTGAGGCCTTATGGGGGCTTAACCGAACACTTAATATAAGAGTGGCATGCCATACCTAGTCGAGCTTGATAGTGTGGGCAACAATATTACTGGCTGTGAATGTACTTTTGTGGTGCAGCTTCCCTTTCTGGCTCCTATGGAATAAGCGAACAGACAGTGTATTTCAGTGTCGTGATTCGCGTCTGGCGTGCTGTCCCGATCGAAGTGCAGAACGACTGCGGTCCGTAATTGCGGCAGTGGGGCCCGCTGTACTCTGCCTCCAGGTTTCGCTGTAATTTGACCGCTCCACGTGGAGCTAGGTCAGTCGGGCTTAGTGAGCTGTATGAAATTAAATATATCTATGAAAACGTGGGTTTTGTTTGTGGGCGGCAGCGCGCGTCCATGTATTTCGCGATGCATATTCGCGGTACTGCGTTGTGGTTGTGCGTTCACCGTTATATAAGTCGAAAGGAGAAGAAATGCAAGACATTTGTTATTCAGTGTATTCGTCTCAACACCTATCTAGACAAAGGTGTCTTAGCCGGCTAATCCGGTAATGTGATGCAACCTGGAACAAATGTAGCCTGCCCAAGACTCGTTGCCTTCTCCCTCTACGCCCTCCTGCATGCGCTTGAATTAGTATGCGTATGATTGCAGAGGGCCTAGGCGCAGGAACAGGTAGGTTGCGCCCTCTCCAACTTTCAGACTGTGGTTATGCTCACCCCCAGATTTAAGCGGCGTAAGCATACATTACTGAGGGCGTGAATGCTGCTGTGCCCTGCCCTCAAGGTCGGCGTGTTTTCTAATGCGTTTGAATGATTTTCAGTTTTCTGATACCCGCCCGGTCAGAGACACGCCTCTGGCAGGGTTGTCTACCTCGCCCACCCTGTCAGAAGCACACCTCTGATAGGGCTGTTTGATACCTCACCGTCCCACCTGATGTCTCTGGTACCTCAGCCTTGGCAACCTGCCCTGGAACCTCATTGGAGGCCCGCGCTGGAGCCTCGCTGCTGGCCCGCGCTGGAGCTGCGCCAGCGGCCGAGATGCTTATATTGATATTTTCGCATGCTCCATATGAGTAGCCGCTGATGAGTGGTAACATGGCAGGTCTCAGTGGCGGCGCAGACCGTAGCACTAACGTCTAGTCCGGTCAGGTCCAGTCCGCCCCTGCACTGCCTATACTGACCTGTCCTGTTCTGTCCTTTCCAGTCCTGTCCTGTCCTGTCTTGTCCAATCAGGACTTTGCAGCACCGGACGCGTCTCACTGAACAGCTGCACTTGAGCTGTAAGGATTTACCGTGCACTGAACCTACCTTGGAAAATCTCAGCGTTCTCAAGATCTAGTCACGCTCATTACTTTCACTCATCGCCTTTTCGTTCTTTTCTGACAAGCATGCGCCTTACAAATTTAGCTAATTCAATTGTTCCCTTCTAACCGAATATGCCATGTCTTTAAACCCCTACTCCTATAATGTCCATGAAGTTGGCAAATTTACTTATCGATTTGTTCAGCGACGTTCCCATTTCTCTGAAAAAGATCTGCAGGTAGAACATGGCACAACATCGCAAATGACCTTTATTTTGTAAGATGTGACCTTCGAGGTCGAAAGGTGGGTCAAAGGACGGGTAACACGACATCACCAGAAAATAACCGGCCAATTTACAAACTGCAGACATCAAAACATTCACAGCGCAAGAACTAGCGACCGTCAAAAAGTCCTGATCTCTCAAGGTCACCCTTAAAGAACAAACGCGGGCTCAAAGACGGGGAACTCATTATCACCACAAAATTTCGACATCAGAATATTCAAGACAAAAAATTAGCGTTCGCTTAAAAGTTTTGGCCTTTCAATGTGACCCTTCAAAGTAAGACGCGGGCTTAAAGGACGAGGAGCTTTATATCACCCAAAAATTACCGATCCATTTTAGGCTTGCAAACAAAACAACGAAATATTGACAAGTTTAAGAGCTAGCGTCCGTCGAAACGTCCTGAGCTCTCAATATCATCTTTTGAGACTAAACCCGGGCTCAAGAGACCATAAATTTCATGCCACTCAAAAATTAGCGGCCGATTTTTAACTTGCAAGCGTCAGAAAATTCATCACTGAAAGAACTAGCGTCTGTCAAAAAGTCTCCACCGCTCAAGGCTATCCTTCAAGGCCAAATGCCGACTTAGGGGACGGGGAACACAATATCACCTAAAAAATTGATGCTCTTAGTGCGTGGCGGGCGAAGGAACTCCCAGTGACGTCACCTAGCGTCTCACGCGTTGTGTGCAAGTCGCCTAGCAGTATTCCCTCGGATTTGGGACCTTCGTCGTTCGTGGGAATATCGTCCCAAGAGCGCAGATCCTCGTAGAACCTCGAGGCCTGGGCCGGCGCTGCCTTGGCTTGGCGCCTGAGTTGTTGGGTAGGGGTTTGGCTGGTCTCGGTGAGTGCTACATATTAGTTTTAAAACTGTGGTAGATGATATCTGAAAGGATTTCCTGCAAATTGTCATCATGCATCAAAGGTTCATAAATCGTAGTACGGGCTCAACGCTTTGCACACATACCTTAGGGTAAAACGAATAGGACAAAAATACTGCTGTCCATGATGTGAAACGGGGACAGTATCGCTGTCATCATCAGCATATTGGACATCATATGCGATGGATCTATGGCTCAAAAGGTGGCAGGGTCTGCTCTTGCATGTACATCCAAGCATCTGCCACAAGTCTTCATTTATGGGGAAGTAGGGAGATCATATGATGTTTCTGTGTGATACATGAAGTTGATGAGCATATCATTCCCCTAGTCGCAAGTCACAAAAAATCCACTCTCTGCATCAAATGTGATGTTTTTGCTGCAAGAATGTACCAGACTCAGGCTGTGCCAAATTTGCTAAATTTTAGATATGCATTGCTTAAATTTTTTTGTTAATTTTTGCTTGAAGCTATCTACACAGCATCATAGAGACTTGATGGTGTAGGTATACATTGGTACCTAACATTATAAAAAAATTACACTATTTGTCGTGTTTAAAGCGGAACATATCAATAATATTAAAACAGGTAGATTCATGCTCCTACCTTCAAACTTTAATAACTACAATAGCAAGCTCCTGAATGCCGCACACACACCGCTGCCTCGACTCCCCAGTGCTGTTTCTGCATTATCGTTGCATAATTACAATATTTCTGCTTATCAAGAACCATAGAAAATGTACAGGACCAAGGTAACACTAATAATGCAATGAAAAATGTTTCTTATCATGTCTACGTATGTTTATGAAATGGACAGGCCAGAATAATCCAGAACATAGCCTTTACTAGCCTAACCTGACCTAACCTAACCTAACCTAACCTAACCTAACCTAACCTAACCTAACCTAGCCTAGCCTAGCCTAGCCTAGCCTAGCCTAGCCCAGCCTAGCCTAGCCTAGCCTAGCCTAGCCTAGCCTAGCCTAGCCTAACCTAACCTAACCTAACCTAACCTAACCTAACCTAACCTAACCTAACCTAACCTAGCTTAGCCCAACAACCTAACCTAACCTAACCTAACCTAACCTAACCTAAACTAACCTAACCTAACCTGACCTAATCTAATCCCCACCTATTAAGAAGTTTTGTTTAGCTGCCATATTCTCATTTTGCTTTTCATTTTCACCCAAAAACATCATATTTCCCCACCATGTTGACCAATGTAGAAACAATACGGAAGACTGCTTGGATATGCAAGAAACATATTTCATTGGATTCTTGTTACCTTGGCCTCATAGTTTTTAAGGTTCTTGGTGCGCAGAAATGTGATCACGCAGTAATGTTGTAATCACACGTAGAAATGGGTAGAAATGGAGCCAGGGTCGCGGCTGCTGGGTGTTTGCGCTCGGATGTTTGCTATTGTAGTTATTTAACTTCCACGGTAAGAGTTTAGATGACCTGTTTTACGATTAATTACGATATGTTCTGCCTTAAAAATGACCATTGATGTACAATGCTCTTTCTTAACATGAGGTAGCAATGAATACCCTGGTCGACATGACACATTAGGTTTGTGGTCTGCAATTGTGTGACAAATGCCAAATGCGGGCACTCAGATTCACTGCAGGCGTGAGCTGGCTATGTTGCTGGAATGTCTTGGCTTTGGTAGATGTGTGGGATGAAAGGGATTTTTTGCAACCTGACCCTGCCTTAGGGCCCCCTCTAACATGTTGACTGGGCATAGGCAGTGTGGAACAGCATACAGTCTCAGCACCATGAAATGTTCCAAGGAGGTAAAATATCCTTAAGTTGAAGGCGGCCTTGGTGTGACAAACAATAAGTCATGTTTGGAAGTTGATCTTGGGGTGCTAGTGATTAAAATAAGGTTTTTTTCTCAACACAGTCTGATGTGAAACTATGCTCATATGATAGGGTGCCTCCATAGCCCATATCCATGACAATGGCACTTTGCTGACATGCCAGACTGCCAAAAATTAGTGGTGCCTATATTCAGTGTGTCAGCGACATCGCAACAGCAATTTGAGCACATGTTTACCTAAAATCTGAGAGCAATTTGATGATTTATATCTGGGAAAGAGCATGTTTGGCATATGACGACTAAATGAAACTTTATCTTTGGTTTTGTTTGACCTTCTTCATGCCACAATGTGGTGTTTCATAAAATTTATAAAATAACTGATCCATTTAAAATTGGCTTTGGTCTTCTGCTGCTGTCAGGCAATGCAGCTGGGCCATGCTGCTCATGTTTTTGCAATGTTCTAGTATTCATACACATTGGTCTATTATGTAGACCTAGTAGCTACATATGACATTGTGGTCATCACCACAATAATGCGTGTGCTGGTGTCATTCCACACCGAATTTCGAGACATATATACAGTGTGTGTTCCAGTGAGGTCTGGGCTTTGCAAATGTCATGTTAGCAGCATTGGCCATTGACTGGTGTCACGTGTTGCAGCGGCGCCATGGCGGGTCCACCGCCGCCGGGCGGCTTCCCGCTTCCGTCGGGCATCCCGCTGCCACCGTTCTGCATGCCACCGCCTGGCATGCCTCCGCCGAGCTTCGCGGCCTTCAGCCGTCCGCCGCCTGCCTTCCCGCCAGGCGGCGCGCCGGCCGCGCCCTCTCCCGGCACGCCGCCGGCGGGGCCTCCCGCCGGCGCCGCCGCCGCCGTCCCGGCGCGCAGCGACGCGCCCAAGACGGCGTGGACCGAGCATCGGGCGCCCGACGGCCGCACCTACTACTACAACACAGCCACCAAGCAGAGTGCGTGGGACAAGCCGGACGAGATGAAGTCGTCGACTGAGCTGCTGCTTTCGCAGTGCTCCTGGAAGGAGTACACCTCCGACAGCGGCAAGACCTACTACCATCACGTGGTCAGCAAGGAGTCGCGCTGGACGATCCCGCCCGAGCTGGAGCAGCTGAAGGCCCGCCTGGCGAGCCAGGACGCAAAGCCGCCGGCCGAGGCCCCCGCCGCTGGCGGCGACGCCAAAAAGTCGGCTCTGGACCTGGCCATGGCGGCCACGCTGGCCGCCATGGACATCCCAACGCCGCCGGTGACCGAGGCGGCGGCCGACTCGCCGGCCGACGGCGGCTCGCGCAGCACGAGCGGCACGCCCGAGCCGCGCCGCGTCTTCAAGGACAAGCGCGAGGCGATTGAAGCGTTCAAAGAGCTGCTGCGCGAGAAGGGCGTGCCAAGCACCGCCACCTGGGAGCAGGCGCTGAAACTGATCCAGGGCGATCAGCGTTACGAGACGCTGCAGCGGCTCAATGAGAAAAAGCAGGCGTTCAACGCGTACAAGACGCAGCGCGGCAAAGAAGAAAAGGAGGAGCAGCGGTTGCGTGCCAAAAAAGCCAAGGAGGACCTGGAGGAGTTCCTGCTAACTGGGGACCGCATTACCTCCATGACTAAGTACTACAAGTGCGAGGAGATGTTCGTCGATATGGACATCTGGAAGGCGGTGGCAGACCACGAGCGCCGCGATATCTATGAGGATGTCGTCTTCACGCTTGCCAAGCGAGAGAAGGAGGAGACCAAGCAGATGCGAAAGCGGAATATGAAGGTGCTTTCTGAGATCCTGGACTCGATGGCGGACATCACCCACCTCACGACGTGGCAGGAGGCGCAGCAGATGCTGCTCGACAACCCGCGCTTCGCCGAGGACACGGACTTGTTGGGCATGGACAAGGAAGACGCGCTGATTGTCTACGAGGACCATGTGCGTCAGCTTGAGGCGGATGAGCAGGAGGAACGCGAGGCCGATAAGAAGCGCAAGGCGCGGCTCGAGCGGAAAAACCGTGACGCGTTCGCGGCCCTGCTAGACGAGCTGCACGACCAAGGCAAGCTAACGTCCATGTCGCTCTGGGTTGAGCTCTACCCGGTGCTGAGCTCAGACCTACGCTTCTCGGCCATGCTTGGCCAGACGGGCTCGACACCGCTCGACCTCTTCAAGTTTTACGTGGAGGACCTGAAGTCGCGCTTCCACGACGAGAAGAAGATCATCAAGGAGATCCTTAAGGAGAAAGACTTCGAAGTGCAGGTGGGTGGTGGCCGGTCTGTTCTGTCGATGCTAACCCTTGTGCACTAGGTACCAGACGAGACTCGTACCTTGCGCTCCAAACCTCTATGTGCTCATGACAAGGGTAAACAAGTTCCATTCTCAGAACTGCTTGGAGCTTTGTAAGGAGACCAGTGTTTCTGTTGCCCGGTGGAACTCTTGCATGCATTCTGACATATCGTGTGTGACATATTGAAGTACATAGAACTGTGGAAGAGGCTGGCAACTCCGCTCATGTTCTTTTTGGGGTTGTTTGTTTCCGCTACTCACGCCCGTCGCCTTTCACATATTCTCGTGTCATCTCGCAGGTGACAACAACATTCGAGGAATTCGCGACAGTTGTGTGCGAGGACAAACGGTCAGGCACCTTGGACGCCGGCAACGTCAAGCTCACCTATAACTCACTGCTGGAGAAGGCCGAAGCGCGCGAGAAGGAGAAGATCAAGGAGGAGAATCGCAAGCTGAAGAAGCTGGAGTCGGCCTTTAAGAGCATGCTGAAGGCGAGTGACATCGAACACGGCGCCACGTGGGCCGACTCGCGCGCCAAGCTGGAGAACGAACCCGCCTTCAACGCCGTCGAGCTGGAGTCGGAGCGCGTCCGCATGTTCAAGGACTATCAGCAGACGCTGGAGGACGCCTGCGGCCACCATCACTCGAAGTCTAAGAAGAAGAAGAGCAAGAAGAAGCGGTCTCGCTCCCGCTCGCGGTCCGATTCGGGCTCGGAGCGGCGCGCGCGGCGCAGCCGGCGCAAGCGGCGTTCGCGCTCACGCTCCGGCTCTCGCTCGCGAAGCGCCAGCTCCAGTGACGCCGGCCGGCGCCACGGCAAGCGCAAGACGCGTCGGCGGCGCCACAGTCGCTCGAGCAGCGGCAGCGGCTCCGAGTCGGAGTCGGGCCGGCCTGAGCGGCGCCGCGAGAAGCGCGCCGCCCGCGACGGCCCGGAGGAGGGCGAGTTGAGCGAGGACGAACTGGAGAAGAAGCGCCGCCACTTGCTGGCCCAGCTGCAGGAGGAGTGAGCGCACGTGGGCGTGAGTGCTGAACGCAGGGATGAGAGTGGTGGCTGCGTGGGATTACGGGAGAGGAAGTGCGGACTCCTGAGGGGGGGGGGGGGGGAGGAGGGAAGTGAGCGTGGAATGGAAACGGAAAAATTTCAAATAAGAGGAAGTGGGTTCGAGGACTCAACTTACGTTGGAAATCATGTACGGCTTTGCATGATGTTCCGCGGTACTGTTTGGTTCTTCTCCCCACCGCCGTGATTTCTGTACAAAACAGTGAAGCACTCGCGCGCCATAAGGCTAACGTAGTCGGTGTACCACTGTGGTTACTGGTTCGGCCATATTTTTCATAAAGTTTGCTCTTACGCACGTATTTCAAATCAATTGTGGTCCCCGCAGTCCACGTTCCAATCTTCAGGAGAATCATCACATTGTGGGTGTTCATCACAGGACCCAGCGCGTCATGAAGTGCACGATCGTTTCTGAGTGCGCACGTATGACATGGCGGGTTGCAAAGGACCGTCAGCGATGTCGTATTTGTGCCAGCTCCTAAGTCATGGCAGCGATGTAAATAGGTCTTTTTCCCATCGCCGTGAGTTCATCATAAATATACCAGATCGTCACCCGGACGGATTTTTTAATGGGGTGGAAAGAGGATCTGAGTCTGGATTTGAAGCTGGGGTCTCACTAAAAACGGCAGTTAAGCTGCCGAAAAAGGGGGAAACGTGGTGCATGTCGTCGCGCACCATTTTATGTACCGTCGGCGACAGCAGAGGCCGTATTAGTGCTGAGGGGCCCTGGCGCTGCCGAGGTTCGAACTGCTGGCCCTGGGCCCTGGGCTCCCACATGGAGACCAGGGCGTTAACCACTCGTCCACCATAGCCGAGGCAAGAAAAGATCTCACCTTGTATGTCTGGGGCCTTTGCATCCATGTTCGGTCACGGCAGTACCCAACCAACTACATTAAATCGTACGCGCAGTCTTGACATGGTAAAGGCGCATCTCTACTGTTAGTGTCTTCAAAATATATTTATCATGCGTAATGTTCCGCACATCTCAAAAACGCGACTTGAATGACCTGCGATCAACAAGGTATAGATGCGTTACTTGTTCAGATATCCATCCGTTTGCCTTTAAGGGGAAAACATGATATCGCTTCGATGAATACTTATTGTGTCTCGCCAAAGCGCAACGAATTATTATCGCATCAAGCTTTTTGTGTGTTTACTGGGCTGTATATGTGCGTGTAACGGGACATGTGCTTCGGCGTGCCAGCCCTGCCTCATCATTTGGCTTTGTTCGATTACGAGCATATGCAACTGCTAACGTTGTTGCCCTACGCATACATCTCAATGGTTAGGGATCTCGCTGTAGTTATCTCCAATGTGAGGCGTATGTTTACTTAACCTTCTGTCAAGAGCCCAAAAACAAAATGTGCGAGCCGAAGGGACGACAAACTCCTGCTCATTAACTGCACCGCCCTGCGGTGTGGCCAGATGTGCATCCGTCAGTAAAAAGAGGGGGGGGGGGGGGGGGGCGGTTAACAAAGGGCACCGGCCGATGGCAATGCAGCATTGAGTTCAATCTTTAACAATGGTTCATTCAGCTCTTTCCACGAAACGAATGCAGTCTTGCCTTGCCGCACTTTCTCTCGGGGTCTTACGAACATATTGAGAATACCGTATGGGGATGTGAGCGCATTGGCTACTGGCACTATTCCAAACGTGACTGCACTCTAACACAGTTTGTAGCATTGCTCAATATCTGCATGGATGCATCCAACCTCCGTTGAACTGTCGAAAATAATCATTTGTTTAAAATCTAGTGGCGCAAAGTTGCATAAAATAGTCTTCAACAAGTACGTTTTAGGCATACATAGGAAAATAACACCGGCACTCATCGTTGCAGTCGCCGCGGACCTCGCGGCGTTGGCCCCGCGGCTAGCACTTGGAGGAGGTGGGGGTTCAGCGGGCGGGTTAAAACAATCACGTTTAGGATAGTATCATTTTCAACGCTTTGTGAAATAAACTTGAATGCGTGCAGAAGGTATGGGCGCAAAATGACCACTGCAGTCGACGCGCCCGTAAACTCCAATGAACAACAACAAGCAGAAAGTATCCCGAACCACAGCTTTCACCTGTGCGATTTTAGATTGACACTCGGAACAGACACGCACAGCGCCACAAACTCACAACGCAATGTATGTAATCTCGATGGTTCGTGCTGCTGTTGTCGGTAATCTTGTTGAGACAACCAACCACGAAAGTACACAGGTGAGGTTTCCGGGTCAGGAGCTATAGGCCCTCCATCCCAGCCTGCGGTTCCCAGCAGCTGCTACTCAGACGATGCGGGACCGGAACTCCCTGGTCGATCCGGAGGCCCTCAGAGGGTTACATCATACACCGGTACCGTCCCTGATGCGAGAGGCCCTCTGACCTGGGCACGTTGCACAGGAGCGACGAAGGGACCGTCACTGGCGCAGAGCAATACCTTGCCATCGCACGAAGTTCAGTCAGTGACACCGTGATACCAATACGGCATGTCAGCCCCTGGTTGAAACGGTGGAGAGGGTCTCTCGTTTGATACTCGGACCTCTGAACGACACATGGCCTTCCCACTGTCTCATTTTGAGTGCGAGCCTTTGCACCGTCATCCATTACGGAAAATCAATTGTCAAGAGGGTCCTGACCAACGCAAGAAGGCTGTTTGACATTCGGTGTCACATTTCTGCCTCTGCTCAGCAAATTTACCCCTGGCCGGTTTGGAGCCTATTCCCAACACCGGGTCCCCTATAAGGCATTGCAAGCCGCTACCAGCACAGGGACCCTTCGCTGATTTAGGGGTCCCAACGATGCGGAAGGCTTCTGATTAACATTGGAAAGCCCCAGTTCTGCCCCTCCTTGAGAAAAGAGCCCCAGGGTCCACCGGTGCGGAACCGACTGCTCGGCATTGGTGGTCTCGGTCAGCTGACTGATGTAAAGGCACCTCACTGTCTCAGGGAGACCCCTTAATTAGGGCAGCAGGCCCTCCGACTGACTTCTGAGAGTTCGGCCTTTTGACTGGGGTCCCTTCGTATGTCAGCCCCCCCCCCCCCCCCTGCCTGTCCTTCGGACTCACAAATGGAACGCTTGATCGCCGGCTCCGAGGACGTCAAGGGAGTGCTCCACATTTATATTGGGGTTTGAGCCTAAATAGCCATATTGAAGACCTTTCGGTGCAGGTCACAGCCTTGCTCCTCTTAAGACGTAAGTCTCTGTAGTTTCTGAACTGCACACCCGCAAGAATGAGGTAGATAATTTTGGAGAGAATTTCAGTTACCTTGGCATTCATGGCTTCATGATAAAGTTATTTAAATCTTTCCATTTCATAAGCCATGCGACGGTCAATGCCTATTAAAACATAATGGTCAAGTTGTTTATATTTGGTGTTCGTGAACACGATTTCCAGATAGAACGGCCGTCAGTCGACTGTCAAGCAATGTTGTGGAAGGTACAATGTCATATTCAAACAATGTTGTATCGAAAAACACATTTACGAAACAGAGAAACTGTGCGGTCTAAAGTGGCTTTTTCTACTTAAAAGTGTGCGAATAGCTATAAGTGAGCTAGTTTCATCATATCTGATGCTTGCTTCAAAATCTCCAAATGTGAAACATTCCCTTTAAGAACCTACGATGGGTCACGTGCCCCAACCCCACTGATGGTGGTGACCTTGGTCCTTCGTAAAAATAAATAGTTTTAGTCAGTGTACGAGAATGACCAGCCTGAGATGTAAAGCAACACCCCGTGAGGAGTAATTTTCCACTCTTTTCCCCATATGCTAGGTGAACTTTCACTTATGATGTCATTCAAGTCTGAATTCATTTGAGACCGCCAAACGTAAACAAAGCTCTACAGAACCTGGACGCTTATGAGTGTATCCTGACTCACCTACATCTGAATCATGTCTATGTTTGCCATAGGCGTAGGAATGTGGGGGGACAAAAAGTGGGGGACAAGCTCAGGTTGTACGTAGGGAACTTTTTCAGGAAAGCAGACCCGATGACCGGGGGGAGGTGGGGGAAGCAGAGATGGATGTTGCATTGCTCTTTATTAATATGTCATGGCTGCTATGTTAGATATGCATCTATAGCTGTTTCTCACTTTTGCACAATCTTGCCTATTCGACTCATATGTCATTCGGCAAATAAGGGTATCCAGCTTCCCTAGCTTATTCGTTCATTTTAACATTGTCTTTCCTGTGAGGCCAAATTCCACGAACGGGTAGGCAATTTGAGTCAGTGAGGAGGCATCTGCCTCCACAGGGTAGATGCCAAAATAAGGCGTGGACAAGGGCTGGTGAGAATTTGGAAAATGAATTGATACCTCACAGTGCGACGGGTTTTTTATGCACCTTCATTTCGCAGGCTGTTTCTCAAGAGATAAGATTTGTCTCAGCATTTTAGGCGGAAACAGATCGAGAGGCTTGCAATTGCCAAAGACACTGTCAAAGCCATAAAACTGGAGATTCTCTTTTAAAAATCAAGCCACATAATGAAGGCCCGTCTGTCATATGTTCCTCATCTGGGCCCTGCTTCCGTCCGCCGTCGGCGGTCGCCGCCCTGGCCAGGCTGTCGCCCGCATGACTGACTGTGAACTGATCGCATGGTCGCTTTGTTGCATATTTCGGGATCAGCATTGCTACTGATTGGTGTGTAAGGCATATGTTGGACACGTGAAACAATCTGTTTCTTTCCGAATTATCCTCTCTTACATCAGACTACCGCAGAAAAAACCTCCGAGAACCTGCCTGCCTTAGGTATGAATCAGCCCAAGGGACATTTCATCGCACCACTTTCTTTTTCATTTCATTTTCATCATTTAACGTAAACGATTTTATTTGCTTTTGTGTGTAGCCACGGGCGTAGCCAGAACAGTGCCGAGGGGAACACAAGGCTGACAAAAGTCCCTTTGTGGTGACCCCCCCAAATCCTAGATATATATCGAGGATTTTCGTATATCCCCGGATATTGCTTACTTGACGATTATATAATCCCCGGATATAGCTGCTTGTTCATGAGGAACACGGTTTTTGTTATTTTATTTTTTTTTTATTTTGTTATTTTTACCTTGCAAGCAGAACGCAAACCAGAGGCTACAGTGATATCAATTCTGATTGTATTTTTAGGTGAATGAACTGCAGAAATTAGGCGTTAAACGACCGCATAGAATAAATCACCGGCACCCTTAACTTACAACGGCTTAGTGGACTGTCTCTAAAGAGATGAAATTCAGGGGCTTTGCCAGAATTTGTTATCTGAGCATTCCAGACATTAAGGACATCACGAAGGTAGATTAGAGTTGAAAATTTGCTTGCAGATAGAGTGATCAATAATGTGTATTAACATGGCCAAGTCATCTTTGCATCGAAATGCTCAGCATTCAGTCAGAATCGATTAGTGATACAGTTTAGTTTTTAACACGCGCACTTGCAAATCTTGCAACAAAAACCTCGACACCAGACGTTCCAGTCTCCGGAGTCCGCGGAGCATTAGCCCAGTGGCTAACTTTTCGCCTTGGCCCACCGGAGGACGAAAAGGATGACGCTTCTGAAATAATTACTTTTAAACACTTAATTCGATTAATATTACAAGTTGTGTGGCGTAATCTTGCGCATGCGCACTCGAAAATCTTAGGCACAAAAACCTCGACACCTGGCATTGCGGTCTCCGTAAGCCACACAGCGTCGGCTCAGCATTTAATACTGAGCCGTAACCAACGGGTGGACGAAAATCATGACGCTTCTGAAAGGAGTGTCTTTGAACGTTTCATGACATCAACACTTGTATTTAGAAGGCAGTCTGGGTGCATATTTTACGTGAGTGATTTTTAGCCCTTAAAGCCCTTTAAGGCCTTAGGGCCCTTAAATCACCGCGAAGTGGGGCTGGAATCTGGTGGTTGAACTGAAAGAGTAAATATAGCATCTTTATTTTCCATGTTTCCGTAACTATCAATTTGTCCAGAAGACAGATTTACACGGTGACCGCCGTCTGGTAGCACTTGCAGTGGCCGAAGCGGTTCGGTTTTACGGAAGCTGCAGCCCAGGCCGTCGTTGCCCATGCTCTCGAGATTGCGGGCGGGCATGTTCAAACCTTTTGATGTAATTTGCTTCACTAATCCAGTCTGAAAAATGAGCGTTTCCAGGCGAACATGGGATGGCCTGGTTGGTTTTTAAGCTCATTTCAACCCACTTGATTCAGCAATAATGAGACCCTTACTCTGCTCAACAATAATGAGGTCCCTTATTTCTTTCCGGGCAAGAGACCCCTTGAGTAGAACAACAGGGTTACCTCACCGTTTGCAGTCAAGGACTGAAGGGCCATTCTATCCCATTGCGAAGTGCCTCCTGGCTGTCATTCTGGCGGCACGGGGGAGTATCTCCTGGTCGATCAGAAGGCCATTAGGATATATAATATCACATTGTTCCCGTCCCTGATATGGGAGACCCTCTGACCCGCGCAGTTGGTCCCTGATCAGCACAGCAATTCTTACTGACGCAACAACATCCCTGATCGCCGCAGATGGTCCGATAATTGTCACACAGACTCCAGTTCTATGCTTTTCTGTGTTCTTCAGAAATGTTGAGGATCCCCAAATGTAGATTGTAGATGAAAATGGGTCCCAAATTTGTATCAACATCGCTAACCCATGTTCATTTTCGAATGTTAGGACTCAGAATTGATTACTGATAAAATATTACGTCATATGGTTTTGAATACGCGCGCTGGCAAGTTATAGCAACAGCATCCTCGACCCCCGGCGTTGCAGTTTCCATGGGCCGCGCAGCGTCAACCTTGCGACAGTGACGCTTAGCGACGGCCAATGAGCAAACGAAAAAAATGATGCATCTTGAGAAAGATGGCTGTTCAAATATCAAATCAGCATGCATGTTTAATGTAGCGCAAAAGTAAGCTAGACGCAACATTAATCTGAAAAGTGAGGGGGGAGCAGTAAACACTGCTGGCTCCCCGACCCTGAAAAGTGAGGGAGGGGGAGGGAGGAGGCCATAGCCCCCCTGGCCACTACTGTTTTTACACCCATGATGTTTGTGCAGAGCAAGGGTATTAGGTACCTTCGAGCCCGAAAGCCCCAGCGCCTCCAGCCGCTTGCATTTATCAGTCTTGGTTTATTTGCAAAATACTTCCCAATATGCAGCTGTGTGCCAAATACAAGGTTTTCACGCATCTCTTTGGGGCCACAGCAGGTAGACACCACACCAACAAAGCAAGGCCTGGTACAGACACCAAGAAAGCCTGGCAGATTATTTTACTCATCGTAGTTTTTCCGAAGACACTTGACCGCCAAATTGCAACACACCTGAAAGGTAGGAGTGGAAATTTTAGAAATGCCTTCTAAATGAAATCTAAATCCTCATTGTTATCGTCTGAGCACTCGTTTTCATTCATTTTTGGTCAAACAAGGTAATGACAATTTTTTAGCAAAAACTCTAGGCTTTTAGGTGTATTTGATTACTTTTGTTTTCTTGGTCTGATGCAGGTATGATAGTAATCCATTCTCCTTACTTTTTGATAACATCTAAAGATACTATCTAGCATCTAAAACGTTAATCAATGTCTCTGCAAAGTTTTCCAACTGCAAACTTGCAAATATTTTATGCATACATTGGATAAATTCCCCAGCCGCCCAAACATGTGTGATATGCAGCCAAGAGTGAACAATTCATAGGGTATGAAGGAGGCAGTTTGAAGCAAGTAAAGCATATTTGCCATCACTTTTGTCTTGCTAAACCGCTAGTTAGTTGGCCGTTTTTTGGTTCAAGGCGTGACTCAACAATGATAAATCTAAGCCATCCCAGTTTTCACAGATTTTTTGTCAAATGGGCTGACTAAAATTTTTCACAAAAACTATAACTCATTCCTATCAAGCTGCAAGTTCTTCACCGCGCAGTCGCACTTGCATTTTAGAGATTTCCATTCTGAACGTTGGGTTGTCAGTAACTCGCCCAGTTTACTTTAGTTAGCCCAGTTTGCCTGTGAGTCTATGCGATATTGTAGCTGATTTCCTTCTTTTGAGTGCACACATCTGTAGGCATTTTTACATGGGCATTTCTGGTCGAATGCCGTTAAATATCTATAATCGCAGCTGCCGTCGTCAAGACGACGGCAAAATCTTCTAGAGCCGTCATCAGCTGCTGCGGACTAGAGATACCACTTGAATGTC
Source organism: Pollicipes pollicipes (assembly GCF_011947565.3). Classification (NCBI taxonomy): domain Eukaryota; kingdom Metazoa; phylum Arthropoda; class Thecostraca; order Pollicipedomorpha; family Pollicipedidae; genus Pollicipes; species Pollicipes pollicipes. The sequence continues at coordinate 43,885,166 of NW_023596136.1, forward strand.
TTAACTCTCACATTGCGGGCGTGCAGGCCTAAAAGGTAACACCTTGACTGGTGTGAGTGATGTGAACACAAAGGATAGTTGTGATTAGCACAGCGGGCGGCCAAGGTCATTTACCGAGAACCGCATTCGTTGAAGTTTGAACTAGTACGTCATTATAGACCATGCTATAACTCTGTTTCCCAAGGTGAAAGTGCACTTTGAAAAAGAGTTACTGCGCTATGCGCCACAGGGCAGAAGTCAGGGCCACATTATTACATTGTATTGCATTGGTGTGATAATTACCTCATGTTTTGGAATTTTCCCCTGCGTAGATTGTCTCAAGCTTTCGTGGCATTTACTTAACAGTCATGACAAAAACACAGAACGCGTGCGCTGAAAAGTGTAAGGAAAACTAAAATGATTACTTTCATAATAGTAAGCAGGAAGTCTGATGAGGTTTCTCCCGCCTGAGCGGCTACTTAAAATCGAAATTCTGAGACGTTGAGAGGGATTTCGAGAATACCGATATTACCGATCAAATCGAACGCGTCTGATCTAGCGATATGTGAAATAAACAAAAAAGTGGTACACTCCCTTTATCAAGCCAATAGCTTTTAAAGCTAGGCGTCGGTGCGCTGATCCGTTTCCTTTATACTTAAGGTCAACGCAGACTGCTTGCTTTAAGCGAACTGCTTGCTATGTAAACAGTTGGGCGTCTTTTATTAATTCGTATTGTAATACTCGTCCACGTCTTTACTGTAATTGGTTTCATTTAGCTTCTGTCCAAGTCTCCGTTTTTGCGCTTTCGCTTAGCCCTGCCCTACACGGTAGCGTAGAGTCACAACCCAGGCCCGGTGCTGGGCGGTCACAGTGCAGGATCGTAATACGGTGAAGCATGGCGCGTGACTCTCGGCCCCACCTATATCTGTTGGCAGCGGTGCCTTGTCCCGTTGGTCGTGCGAAATGTAACCACTGCATCCATGGCCCTGCTAAAAAAGCCGGCTCCAGCCAGTTTGAGGCGTTATTTGCTGAGCAGCTCGATGTGTCGAATGATGCGGCTGAGCAATCGTGAAACTGCTTTCTAGCCAGTGCGGCTCGGACCTTTCTCCTGAGCAGAGGAGAAGATTGGAATCTGTATTGGAACGACACGCCCCCATGCGTGACTGATACATGGGATTTCCTAATGTGGTTACTCATGGCATAGACAGCGGTGGCCACCCTCCTCTTCGTCAGTCTCCCAGACGTGTGCCACCGCACCTAGCAGATGAGCTCCTTTCCCGGATCAGTGATCTCGTGAACCAAGGCGTTTTAGAGGAGCCTGAAGGCGAATGGTCATCCCAACATGTCTGGCTTAAAAGAAATCTGAAGCATGTCGAGCGGTGCCTGACTTGCGCCGCCTAAACAGTGTCACAGGTATCAGCTTACAACTTTTCGAGGGTAGATGACTCGCTGGAAGCTCCGTCTAGTTTGGACACGTTCTGTTAGGTAGACATGAATGGTGCCTATGTTCAGGTCTCAGCGGATCACAAGGCTAGAGATAAAACCATAACTACCGCTCCGTTTGACACTATCGTAATGTACATAAGGGTTTCTGGTTTATCGGAGGCGGCGGCAGCCTGCCTTCTGGACACTGTCCTGGTTGATGTAACCCCGGAACTGTGCCCATAACTTCAATGACATTATTGTGCTTGGGTGGGGCTTTGAGGACGTGCTTGCGAAACTACATGCTGCCCAGGAACGCCACCATAGTGCTGACCTGACTGTTCATCTGCAGGAGGATTCGTTCTTTCCGAAAAAGACGATTTTTGGGACATGTGTTGTCTGCTGATGACGTGTCTACCGACCCGGAAAAGGTCAAAGAGGTGTTGGACTGGCCCAACCCGAGAACGTAAAAGTAACTGAATAGTTCTCTTGGCCTGAATTCCTATTTCCGGAGGTTCGTGCGAAACGTCGCTGAAATCGCTGCCCCCTTATTTCGTCTGACTCACAAAGATGCAAAATTTGCGTGGAATGAGGAAACAGAAAGTGTTTTTGATCAGCTGAAACGTGCCTCATCCAGTGCACCTGTATCGTCGTTTCCACGTTTTTCTGGTGCTGGTGCTGGCAGGTTCCACTGCTGTGGTGCACCAGTGGTGCTGGTGCTGGCAGCACCACTGGTGCTGGCAGGTTCCACCGCGACACAGACGCTTCTGATCCTAGCATTGGTGCAACTCTGTTTCAGGAACAGGATTTGAGAGGATTGTGCCATGGTTTATACCTCCCAAAAACTGAGTAACAGCAAAATTACAGCACAACCCGTAACGAACCCTTAGTTTATGTCATTTTCTTCCAACATTTCAGACATTGATCGGGAAAGAATCGATCCGCGTACTGGCCACGCCAGTTTGCGCCGACTTCTGACCCTAAAAAACCAGAATTTCAGCCAGATGGTTTGAAATCACTTCTGCCTTTGATTTCGACGTGGGTTGTAGTCCCGTGGTTGGAAATATTCCTGCTCATGTTATGAGCAGGTGCATTCAAACGGCGTGTGACGCTGGGACCCAAACTGAAGGACCGAGCATGCAGCATCGGCCAACTAATGGCTGAATGGCTTCTTGTACCATGAACAGGGTCAGGATCCTGCATCTATAAGATCGCCAGGTATCTGCTGCGAGGCACAAGAACTAGGTACACTTCAGTACCCCCAGGCATCGTCGCCCTGTTGCGGTAATGGCACCGTCTGAAGCTCACTGACTGAGTTGTTTTCCGCCATGTTCAGTCCCTTAACAGTTGATACCGGGAGTTTTGACATCCCTATATACTGAGCCAGCTGGTAGCCATTTTGGGTCGGACGCATTGACGTCTACAGCCAGACGTGAATTCTGGTGGATTGAAATGGAGTCAATCATCAAAGCTTTTTGCAGCTGGTGTGTAAAGTGCAATTCTCGAATTTTCTCAGTTCCGCGCCACAGTGCTTTCATGGATGAACTTGACTCTGACGAACATTTCGACACTACGTCCATTGATTTTCTGTCGGGCCTACCAGTGACACCTCGAAGAAGCAAAATATTTTGGTGACCTGTGATCACTTCACTCGATGGCGCCGGGTGCTCCCTGTTCCCGATATGAAGGCTCCAGCTGTAGTTAATGCTATCATTAACCAGTTTATCGCCCGTTTCGGATGTCCCCTCCACATTCATTCTGACAATAACGCCAACATTTCAGGTGCTCCTCTGACAGAAGTTTACTGACTGCTGGGTATTAAAAAGCCGCATTGTTCAGCGTTTCACCCAGAAGGGTATTCTAAATGTGAAGGGATGATGAGAGCCATCCTGGACATGCTCTCAAAGTACTTAGGAGAAAATTACTACGAACGGGACGTTCATTTGCCCCGCTGATGCTCGGATACAGGGCCAAAATGTGCCTCTCCCTCTCGGACACTTGTCGCACTACCTTATGTTCGACAGAAACCCTAGACTGCCAGCATCGGTGCGAATCCAGACACCGTCAAATGTATCACGATCTCTGAAGTCAGCCGCCCTTAAATACGCCACGATCTCTGAAATCAACCGCCCCCAGATGTTCCACGATCTCTGACGTCAACCGCCCCCAAATGTGCCACAATCCCTGAATACCCGATGAACCTCACCAAACGGCTGAAACTGTCACACAAGTTCGCATGTGGGGCTTCCAACAAGCATCACGCGCAACAAAAAACTTCTTGACAAAAAAATTGACCACACATCAACTGCAGGCCGGCGATGCCGTCCATCTTTTAAGAAGCGTGGCTCAACGTGGACAGTACTTCAGATCTGTCCGGTCATGGAGGTCCGCGGTGATCCTTGCCATACTGTCCGGTCATGGAGGTCCGCGGTGATCCTTGCCATACTGTCCGGTCATGGAGGTCCGCGGTGATCCTTGCCATACTGTCCGGTCATGGAGGTCCGCGGTGATCCTTGCCATACTGTCCGGTCATGGAGGTCTGCGGTGATCCTTGCCATACTGTCCGGTCATGGAGGTCTGCGGTGATCCTTGCCATACTGTCCGGTCATGGAGGTCCGCGGTGATCCTTGCCATACTGTCCGGTCATGGAGGTCCGCGGTGATCCTTGCCATACTGTCCGGTCATGGAGGTCCGCGGTGATCCTTGCCATACTGTCCGGTCATGGAGGTCCGCGGTGATCCTTGCCATACTGTCCGACCTAAACTACAGGGTGAGAGTGTTGAGAGGAAAAAAGTGGTACGCTGTTCACCGCCAGTGGTGAAAATTAGCTTCTGATTTACCTGATATAATCGGTGACAAAAACTGACACTTTTGCAAACCAGCTGTCGACAAATTTGCGAAAATGGAAGCAAGTTCCAGCAGACAAGACTATATTACAACAGATTATCTCAGCCCGGCGAAACTCAGAGCTTAGTATTTGTCTGTATTTGCTGTCGTTTGCTGCGTGAGCATGTGTCGAAACGTTGATGTTTCGCCGCATGAGCAATTTGAGTTATAAAATGCTGCCAAACATAGAAGCTTCAATTATGATAGTTTTTAGCGAGTGACAAAAGCATACTACAAACTATGCTTTATCAGTACTGATGTCACAGAATAGTGGTGACACAATGTTTTTCCAATGCCATCAGATCAGTGCTTTTCACATTTTTTTTTGTCATTTCACATACTAAACAGTAGAAGATACCAAATAACTAGGCTTATTACTAGTCGCAAGAATCGTGGCTGGCCACAGCATCTTGCGATTAATGTGATCAGTTTGCTACGCAGCGTCGTGCCATCTCAGACAGATGGGCTTTATTGCTCGTCACGCGGTAATGCGTTGTGTTCAGTGCAAGGCTTCGGGCTGCGGTTGGTTGAGTTCCTGTGGCGAGAAGCTGATTGGCTAGAAGAACGTAGCCAATCGTCAGTTGTTTAAGGTAATGCCGTTAAAAAAACCCTGCCAATTTGGCATTGCTGTTTGTGGATACCTGAGCTGAAGCTTCAGGGGTAGTGGAGGTCGTTGGAGCGACACATGTCAGGGATTCATCCGGGGCTTCCTGCTACTGGGATGAAATGCGAAGCATCCACAGAGGAGCAAAAAAGCATCCACACATGCGCGCACGCGCTGTGGACGTCATGTCTGTACTAGCCCTATGCTCATAACGTGCCGAGCATAGGACTAGAACGGACCAATGCTCGGCATCTTACCTCGGTTTTGAGGTGAGATGCCGAGCATCGCTGGCGCAGGCCTCTCACATTTTCCGTTGCGCCTCAGACTTGGTGCATTGATCGGTGGGCAGGCGTAAAATAAAACGCTTTTAGTTGTCATCATATTGTATATAAAGCTAAATGAAGGTGCTAGAAGTGTTCAAAAATGTCGTTTGCATCTGTTGATACCAATATTGTATGGGTTTTGCTCTAAATAATTGGGATCATGTCAGGAAATGCGAGTTCTGCGACGGGAATAATCATAACAAGATGATGGAGGCCGCCAACGATTTCAGTTGATTGTACGATGATAACACAAAAAAGTGATATTGTCTCAGGTGCTTGTAGAACCATGCTATCGGTAAATCTAGGGCCACAGGAATGCAGTTTTGCAAAATGCGTAGGGGTACGGGATTGAAAGCGGAAGGGGGGGAGGAGGGGCTGGAAAAGATGTCTGAGCCTGCCTCCAAAATGCACTTAATACAGTTTTCACTCCAGATTTGATGCAATTTTCTCCCAGCTGGCAGCAGGGATGTAATTCGTCAAAATAAGCTTTTGGGGTTGAACCCCAAAATTATGATAATAAAAAAATAATGGATACAAATTACAACTTAGGTAGGAAGCTTTATCCATGGTTAGGAGGCACAATCCCGCTCCCCTCAAACTGAATAGGAGAATACACACCTATAGGCTGGTTATGCAAAGTATGCCTTTGCCTGATAATTTTGTTAGATTGGTCTCAGCCTTCATTCAGTATCTGATGTCCAGCAAATGCAACTTTAGTGCAAATGAACCCCAAAACTAAAATGGTTGATAGTCATGCCGCATTGCATATAATTTGTCTTTGCTTTTTGTGACTTATTGTGTTTAGAGATACCTTGCAACAGTTTCTGAAAGGTTTGACCCCTGGCAACAATATAAGACGGTTCCAGATTTCGTCGGTGACAGAAAAGGCACCTTTTTCACCCCAACTCACCACAAAACCCCCGACCCGATGACCCCTCAGTCCCCCGACCCGATGCCCCCCGACCCGATGACCCCTCAGTCCGTCTCAAACCCAGACCACACCATTCCAGACACGGCATTGTTGTTGTGCCCTGTGGCTGGGAAGCACTCGCCGTATTCGTCACGGTCGCCAGCCACCACAGTCACCAAACTGGGCGACGCAAGTGAACGACTCATACGTATTTCCGTTCGATTAAGCTTCTTGTCCGGCCGTGGAGGACCGGAGGCCTCGAAGGTTACGGAGGAGGGCTCAACGCCGCTGTCCGCAGAGCCGCCTGATCGTCCCGATGCGACGGTTGTGCGCCATGAGATAGTTCCAGCTCGAGGGGTGGTAGAGTGCCTCTCCCCGTCCTGGCTCCGGTTTAGGTTTCCCGACTTTCTACCAGAGCTCCGATGCAGCCAGGGCGTTTTTGTCTGTTAGTATTGTTAATGGCTGTAAACTAGACAATCTACCACGTTCGATATGTGAGACGTCGGAGGTTTGACTGCTTAAAGCGAGGGAATTGAGTTCCACGCATATTTTGGTGCGTTTCCTGAATGCGTGCCGTGAATGTCATGTCTGGCAATGCTGTAGCATGCCTGTCGATGTCGCGAAATGTCAACAGATTTGTCCTGCTTACGGAGTACTGCGCTCAACCATTGTCATGTCATCCAAAGGCTCGCACGTGCTGGCGTGTTCCTGGTCACCAACCTTTTTCCAAGCCTAACGCGTTTCGTATGTTATTTTTTGTTTTGTTTGTGCCGAGTGCCATGATAGTGTTGGTGTGAGACAGTGTTGGAAATTCGAAAAATTTTCCTGGTAGCGAAGTACATATTGTCTATAGTGAAGTACAAAATTATCCAAGTGCTGTGGGTCATTACAGCTTTATTTGGGTTATCTTTGAGAGATAATAGTACAATGGGTGGCACTCAACAAAAGCGCCACTTTCATATACAGCATTTTATGTAAAAGCACTTTAAATGAAAAAAAAATCGACATTAAACATGGCACACTAAAACAACACAGTCTCACACTCTGTACTATGAAACACACGTGCATACCCATTGATTTACAATTTATGAAAGGCTCTGTGCGTACACCCTCCAAAACGGAGGGTAATTACGCATCGGGTTCATACACTCTCCAACATGGAGGATGGCTACACACCGGGCTTATACACCCTCCAAAATGGAGGGTAGGTACCATACGCACTGCCAGACAAAAATGATACACAAAAAGTGCAAATGAAAATGCTACAGACGGCCACCTACTCATGCTCCACCACGATCACGCTACTCACGCTCCACCGCGGTCACGCTACTCACGCTCCGCCAGCTAACTGGCTTTAAAAACGGCCAAACATTCATGCCCTCCACACTCCCACTCCCGGTCAACACACGGGGCCTTGCACGTCCCACCCGAACAATAGAGACAGGCAGCACTCTTAACCGATTTACCGAGCCAGCGCAAGCACAATGCCTGACAGACCCGTGTAGGCCGGCCAAAAGGGACCGGAGTCAGCCACTCCGCTTACTCTGGCGAATAATGCAAGTTTTTATGGATTTTGATGCGCATTAACCTATGTCATTGTGAAATATGACCATTTATGTTGCAATTAATGGGTGTTTTGTCCTAATAAACCCCTCTCCTTAACTTGCCGGGCCAAAGTTGTGGGTTCATGTTACTCTGGTGTCCTGGTGTTTTTGCCGTAGTGAGATGGCTGTCTACGAACAGTTTTTGGCCATTTATAGCAACGTTTTTCGACTTAAAATGGTATTTCTGTAAAGCCTGAATTACCAGCGTTAATTTTACACCCTTAAGTGACAAATTTAACTTGGTTTAAATCCACAGCTGCCGAGACATTTTTGTACTCCGGATACCAGGCAGTGGCCGAAAATCCAACCACATGGCGGTTCTGGATGAGTACAAATAAGTCCTTCACAATCGTGATGCCGATCTCTATACAGCTTCCCTCCAAATGTTTGCAAATTTTTTCAAGGCATGAGCGCGAGCAGAATATTTGTGCTCTTTACAAATCAGTCACGAGGAGGCGAATCATTAAAACCAATTAGAGAGTTTTGCTGTGTTCAACCTCCAGCCTGAGCTGGGAGGCGGGCACAGGCCGCTGACTAGTTGAGACGTTTCCGACGCTGAGTTGCGAGTGATTCTCTTATTTTCATTGCCATGACACAGTAGTGGCGCGTGGGTAGGTGGCCGTCTGTAGTAGGTGCTTGGGCGTGCGGTTTTCCATGAATGTTCGTTGCATCCTTGGCAATTAATGCGGTTCATCGTCAGTGGTAGGTTAAGTCATGTTCAAGTTTGAGTTGGTCTGCGCGGGGCATAGGAAGTGAGAGCCTTGCTGGTCTACAGGCCGGCGCGATTCTGACACCCGTTTCTTTTTCCCCGGTATTGTTCAAAGGCAATTCCATTCAACATCCACACGCTTTATTTTTCACATTTCCATGCATGGCTTATCATATACCTAGGTGGCAACACAGGCTGCTTGCTATTGGGCATCTTAGTCTGGTGGGTGCAAAATTTGTGCCCTTGCAGATATCAATACACGGCTCCTAATGGAAGCAGCAAGTCTCAAGCTGTTACACCTGGTTTTATTTTGTCCTGAAACAAGGTTATCAAGGTAAAACAAGTTAAAAAGGTTCTGAGGTAAATTGAGTTTTTCCAAAAGCTGTTCTTGTTGCATCATGATGGAGCACAAAATACTTCATTTTACATGGTCACATTCCTGGAGTACACAATCTCCTGGTATACATCATACCAGGAAACGCCGTCAAGTTTTCCAACACTGGTGTGAAGTGCTGGTGGTCTCGTCGGTGCGCTCGAGGGTCCTCTCAACATTGTTCCAGTAGTTAGCCCTGCCTGGCCAGTTGCATGTGTTCGGTTTGCGGTCGTGATGCCGTTTGGTAACGCGGCAGCTATGGTGTCTGTCCCGAGGTTGGGCTGCGGCAGCTATGGTGTCTGTCCCGAGGCCGGACTGCGGCAGCTACGATGTCCGTCCCGAGGCTAGGCTGCGGCAGCTATGGTGTCTGTCCCGAGGCCGGACTGCGGCAGTTATGGTGTCTGTCCCGAGGCCGGACTGCGGCAGCTATGATGTCCGTCCCGAGGCTGGGCTGCGGCAGCTGTGGTGTCCGTCCTGAGGCCGGACTGCGGCAGTTATGGTGTCCGTCCCGAGGCTGGGCTGCGGCAGCTGTGGTGTCCGTCCCGAGGCTGGGATGCGGCAGCTGTGGTGTCCGTCCCGAGGCTAGGCTGCGGCAGCTATGGTGTCCGTCCCGAGGCTAGGCTGCGGCAGTTATGGTGTCCGTCCCGAGGCTGGGCTGCCCGCGGCTGTGCTGCGCTGTTTGCAGCCGTTGCGCCACCGCGGGCTGTGGCTTTGATTGTTGCTATTGTTCTGAAAGTAGTTCTTGCCTTATGTGCGTATATGCTGGTTATTTATGTGTTAGCAAGGTCGGGTATATTCGAGTGTGATAGTGATGGCATTTACACTTTATTTGAGCCCAAATTGTTTCCTTATTGTAAATTGCTTCTTATGCTGTCAGGTAAATGTCTGGGTAACTGCTATTGTAGCACTGATCCATATCCCTGCTGTGATTGATTTCTTCTCGCTTCTGTCGTAGCATCTGTTTTTTGCGTTTTCGTCCAGCCCTGCCCTGCACGGTAGGGTAGAGTCACAACCCAGGCCCGGTGCTGGGCGGTCGCAATGCAGGATCCTGTGAAGCATGGCGCGTGACTCTCGGCCCTATCTACATTTCCATGCAGCGTACAGCGCGAATTAGCTCATAAAGTGTTCACACTCTATTCCGCAATCGAGCTATGTCTTCGTGAGTCGGAACTTAGGTCAACATTACATTGCACTGCTAGTGCACTGCTCTGTTAAGAGGGTCCGAACCAGCGCCATATGTAGTTAGCCGGAGTTGGAAGTCATTCCGCACCAGCGGAAACACGCAAAAGTTTGTGTGACGTTACTCGCTGGTCGTCTCGCGAAGCATCATTGGGCTTCTGGCTTGTCATGAATGTTGCATCGTCAGTGAACGTTTGGGAGTCACTGTGACGACGCTCGCTCGGTCCCGAAGGTGGATGACTTGAAGACTAGCGTGTGATGTGCAGCGGTCACTGGACAGTTGCGTTACAGACTTCAGCGATTTTGCCGTCCGAGTTTCGAGTCGCGATTTCCATTACAAGTAAAGAACAACTTATTGACGCCTGTTCTTTAAAGGTGAACAGTTGTTGATCCTGAGTAAACATAAACCTCAACCCAAGCCAACGAGCATTTCATGCTATGTCAGTAATCCATGCTTGCCAGTGTTTAACGTGTTTTAGGGTACCAGATGTGATATGTTGATAACTCAATCGACTAGCATGCAAACTTTTGTTTGATCTCGCTTCGACGGAATCAAGCACAGGTCTGCTCATTTTAGCCCGACTAAGTTTGGCATGAGTCTCGAGCCCGCTTCCAATAAAATATGTCTCGATTCTAGAATCGGCTTCGATAGGGCGAATTCTGACGGCGGCTGTATAAAACTTGGTACTAAAGCATCAGCAAAATGTACATAGGACACCTAGTTTGACAGCAGGCAGCTTGAAATTTGGTGTTGCATCTGGTGCCATTCCACTTGATGTTATTTCATCAGCATACTCTGCTACGCACATTTCTATTTCAGTCGACTCACCAGCACCGGAAAGGTCAATTACGGCAACGGCTCACCGCAGGTGTTCGATGCAATCAGGCCGAACCTGACCCAAGACCCATATTCATTCCATAACTGGTGCCTAAAACTAGACTCAAAGTCATTCCATAATTGTTGCCAAGTCCTAAAAGACTGCCGGACGAGTCTGCGCCATACAGGTAGTCCCAAATATAATGTCGGTGCGGTTCAACCGTGGCCAACAACCTCGCCGCCGGTAACGAGCAAACAACTCTCACGACCACTTCGCCCTCCCACACACCTGGACGTAACGTTGCTATCGCAGGCTGTATTTAGATGCTCCATTAGCAGCCTGCAGCTCGGCAAGGGCGGTGAAAGTGACGCGCCGCGGCTGCCAGCCCGTGCTGGCGTGCCGGGCCGGGCTGACCGCGGACGGGAGGCGGACAGGTCGGATGGTCGAACCGAAGAGAATGCGCATAAATACCGAATTAGGCAAATGTTTCGAGGTCGGGTACTCACGCTTCACATGAATAAGCGACGAATTCCCCACTCTGAATCAAAAGGGGAACGTCAGGTCGCTGATGGAGGTGGTGCAGAGGTAGCTGGGCGCGTAACTGATCGCTTGCGCCGGATGCAGAAGCCGACGTTGGGGAGTACGGTTGCGCAATATGCGTGGGTGCCGCGAGGCGTGCGTGCCGGCTGGCAGCCACGTTAAAATGCTCGGCTCGCGCTGGTGCCCTCGACAGCGCGTGTTGGCCACAAGGCCGACCGGAGGAGGGTCATGAGAGGCCGGGAAGTCCAGTCACTTCTTCCGGGAAAAATTACGCGTAACACGTAGTTCTCAGTAGGTCATACGGTCGCTTCTCGAGAAATCACGCCACCCCACAAGGTGCTAGCTGAAATTTACCGCGTTTTTCCTCAGGAGTGCGTCATAGGCAGGCAGTAACAGTGTGTGCTACGCTGCTAAGAGTTACAAAACAATTCTTCTTGTTTTATATAATAAGACATAGATACCAGAATCTAAGCTTTTCAGACACGCTATAATGCCGACTTCTTACGACCAAAAAATGAGGCGTGATGCCAGCGAGATCTGTGTGAAGCGAGGGAATTTCCGCGAATCATTACAGTGATAGTTTGCGTCTGGTAAATATAATTTTGTCCGCATGCTGCATCATCTCTGCTCCCCATATTTTAGCTGGAAGCTTACTCCTGTTGCCACAATTCTTTAACTTGTGAAACGTTATTGTGCATCTGCTCCTGAGTCGCCGGTCGTCTTTTTCGTTAGAACAATGGCGGATGCAGGATATACAAATGTGGGGGAGCAAAATGTCGGTTTCGCGCGGCGTTAAGATGCGTACAACACATCAACCGCCGCTCTGATATGATATGTTGCACCTTGTGCTCATTACGTAGCTCAACGTCTCCGTCTCTGCACCATTTAAACTCTGCCAGGCTGTCACAGCCACCTTGTGGAATAAACGGCCCGCTCAAAAATGCCCCGACTGAAACCTAAGTCGTCGTTCCGCAATATATTTTGGTGGACTCGCTCCCGTCACCCCGTTCGACAGCTTCCGCAATATTGGTGCTTGATCATTGAACCTGTTGTCACTAGTGGGTTAACAACTATCCCATGAGCAAACATACGCCGACTTGAGAACAAGTGTCAGTTTGTGGTGGCATTAAGCACCTTGAGTATCTTCTGTATTCGCTTTGAGGATCAGTAGGCTACAAAATGCATGGCGAGGGGTATAATATAACATAGCTAGTCATAAATCTAAATTTAGTCAAGCACTAGTGTTTGGAGGGAGGAAGTCATCAATCAGTGTATTCATCTAAAAAACCCGTGATGTTCTGTCGTCTCACACAAGTTAAGCCTAGAGGTGACCATGGCGATTCAGAGTGCAATAATTCTATCAGGCTACAGCAAGCTGCAATGCGGAAAAAGTAATGACATACAATCACTCTTGTTGGACCGTTTTGGCGATTAAGTGGGAGAGAACGCCAAAGGAGGGCCGAATCGGCCGCCGCATGGGAAGAGGGTCCAGTCGTAGTAAATCATACCAGTTATCCTTTTGGTTCAAGGGATGCTACACAGGCTTAGCCTTGCAACAGCTTGTTTTGAGTTTCTTGCACATGCCGTTCAAACACATAACACCTTGATTGCCATGCATCGTGTCGTGCTGTGTAAAATACTGGCGTAGAGCATAACTGCAACCATAAACGTCCACTCACCGTTAGTTTTGCACCATCCTTGGCCAGGCCCGATCCTGCAGGTGACGCTTTTGACAGGCTTACAGCGTTGCAACCTCTAATAGCCGCAGTGCAGCCGCAGGGCTGAATGCCTTGGTGCAGTATTGAACAAGGGACGAAGTTGATTAAAAAATGTTGCTCATTTTCAGAACATTTGCGTGCACTCGTGTAGTCAAACAGGAACTTCCTTCAGCCGAATGTGTGCGTCACACTCAGGGAATGAAGTTGGAGTCAACTGGGAGCCCATAGACCTGTAGCAAATAAAACAGCAAATCAAGCAATCTGGTTTTAACAAAACATGTGGGCCTCTCAGTCCGCTATCCACAAAAGGAAACGACATACCGAATATCTCTTGCTATACTATGACACTCCATTGGGATCGATTTCGGAATTGAACAGTGCGTCCTTAGTCGTGGCTGAGTCGATTCATAATCATGCCATGCCACTCGGAATCAGAGTCGGAATCAATCTTGCACGCTCCAAATCGGAATCGAAATAGTTTTCCCAGAATGAAACCCAGCACAAAATTACGCGTAACGTCGTGAGATAACCCCATTTTCGACTTTTCTATTTGATTAACATGGTAAACTAAGACTTTGTTGCAAGAGCTCTAAAAAACCGGCTAAAAACAGCTCAGGATATCGTCAAGACAGAAAGGCAGCGACACGAGAGACCAGATCTGTTTGGCAAAGGGGAGAGCGCAGTCGTGCTGGTAAAAGTCTGTGTTGCTGTACACAACCGGCCACGGGCACAAGAGCTCAAGCCGGAAATCTGCTGGCTTCAGGTGTTTGTAAGATTGATGCGAGATCTTGGCAACCAGACAACATAGCAACTCAAATCCCAGGGTCTTTGTAGATGACTGTATCTTGCACAAAACCCCAACGATCGTAGCGATGTCTGACCCCATAGCAACGCCAGTTACTAACCTCAAACAGGCAATGTTAACACGTGCCCGGGGGGCCGGTTGAATTCGACGCGCTCGAGAAGGAGTCAATGTGAACCCCCGTCTAACATTTAAATGAGACGTTCTATAAAATTTAACTTGACGCTTCCAGTACTACCATCTAACGCTACCGTTGTGCTTATTTTAGTATTAAAAAGTGTCATTCACACGACTTCACTTTCCCTTTCAAAGCTCTTTCAAAGTACTAATAACACGCTCAAAAGCGATATGCTGACAGGTAGGTGACGCGTGGGTATAATCTTTTACGAATGGGTATCATGTGGACCTACAGCCACCTCACGACTCGTGGTTGGATTTGACAAAGAAAAGGTAAAGGCCTCTAGACCAGGTCAGTACAGACATCAATTATCCTGGATGCAGTTGGCTGGGGTCCTCGTCTCACGTCAGCTTCATAGCCCATCGCTCATCAACCCGTACCCCGGCGGATGATGTTCTGGAGCGACTCTCATTACGTCACCACACGTTTAGGAGGATGTTTCCTCCACGAAGGTTTTCCCAGAATAACTTCCGAGTGACGCAGTGCAGCCGCGTTGGATAGCAGTAGAATGCGTAGCAGCAAGCGGTGCATAACCGTAGGATGATATCCGATAGTTATGCTTTTCAGTAATATAGGTATATATCCAGCCAATGTGCATGCGACAACGTGTAGGTGCTCAAGGAGAAGCGAACAATTTTGTTGCTTTGTGCTTTATGAACATTTCACCACAAAACAACCAAGGAAACCTGAAATTAACACCTTCATTTCAGTTTAAAGCGAATTTTGGCTGCCTCGTTTCTGAAAGTTAGGTAAACATATTTCAGATCAGTCAGTGCCCCCATAATTTCGTTTCAGCCCGCCTATTTTTTTGGTAACGGCTCATGGACAAAGTGTGAGCCAATGATTAGCTATGAAGTGTTTTTGGCTTTGGTGCTTTGCAATCTCGTAATGTGTTTTACATTTTTAAATCTGACGTCATGGCTTCGTGTTTTACAATTTATTTGAAGGACAGAGCTTAGCACCCAGACATAACAAACGCACGTCAGTATTTTATCATTAAAGTTTTTAAATGATCTTGTAATTTTACTTACATATATATATTATATATATATATATATATATATATATATATATATATATATATCTATATACCTGTCATATGATAACCATTATATCACTTCTTATTACTTCATTATTTATTTAAACATTTTTATAATCAGATTTTAAGCCCGGCAGAGTTTTGGTATGTACCATGTTGTGGCAAAAGATTGGATCTATTCCTTTGAAAGCACAATTTGAAAGCACAAACGTGACTTAATTGTCATGCATTCCACCCCAAAAACACTTACCACTGCTACTGATGACTTCCTGAAGTCAACCTGAGGTTCAAATTTTTTACGTTTTGATGAAAATGTGTGCTTGCAGCCATTTCATACTCGGCCTATTGCTACAAAGTGCATTGCATTGCACTGTGCAGCCCAATCAGAGCTACAGTGGCTATGGAATTTGGGTGATCACACGCCAATCGTTACCTAAAATAGTACAAGCCTTATAAGATTATCAGACGTTGGAAATGATTTATGATTTAACTTGAGAGCAAGAAGTTAGTTACTTGGAAATTCCGTTTTTCAACGTGTGATGTGCAACACGCGAAGGTGTAATTTCCGCATAAAGCAACGCGAAAGCGTAATTTCAACAAGGACATGATATGCCTATCGGCATATCATGTTCTTGAGCGCAGGCAAGGGAAATAATGGGATTTAGCCCCTTTCCCTCGCCGGGTCTGATTCCGGTGCAGTTTTGCACCACGATATCACTGAACATAATTTCACAATGTGGTGATCAGAGAAACTGTTTTTTTTAAAAATTCTCAGGACTTCCATGAGCAGTGATATGCAGAGCGTAGCAACTGCAATTTGATATTAAAACTAGTGGATAGCCGAGTGAATATGTACAATACACAGCAGAAACTATCACTTCACCAGTAGGGCACCAGAGCAAACCAACATCGATAGCTCATCGAAGCGCCAGGTACTGGACCTATGAGCCTTTGTAGGGGGTCTGTTAGTCTATTCAGAACACGTAGGTGCTGTTAATAGGGCTGGAGCACGCTCGTATAAAAAAGTTATTTATCGTAGATCAGGGTATTGGTGTCATGGTATCATGGCGTCATGGCATGCATTGTGAATCATGAACGGCCCCCTCCCCGCCCGTCGCAAATTCTGGCTGAGTTCCTGCACGATGACAGTAAAACAACGCATTGGTTCTTCTGATGATAAGTGAGTTTCATCATAATCCACCACGGAAGATAAATAACAGAAAGGCTCGAGCGATTATAGTGATTTAAAGGTATGTAATTTAACTGGTAATTAAAGGAAAGTTCACCAGAAAGCTATTTTACATCAACGCTAAGACACGTCCAGCCTGTGCCCAGGGAATAGCTAAAAGTCGTTGCCAGCGATATAATCCAAAAACGTAAGGCTAGACTGAACTAATCCTATAAGCATCGATCAACGCTTCCATCAGATCTGATTGTTGAGGGTGCTAACACCAGTCGCTCTGTCCCGGAAGGCCTTTTCCTTATTGCAAATGGCCCACCCTGGCATCTGCTCACGAGTTCGGGTGCGTTTAGTTCATCTGGACGGGGTTGACGGCTACGTGTCACTGTGTGGAATCTATGCTGGCGGGCCTCTCTTGCTGTTCGATGACGGCCCGACAACAAAAATTCCACGCCACGTCACTTCACAAGGGTCCTCTGTCTGGTTTATGACGCGACAGCATTAATTCCAGTTCTGTTTTGCCAACAAACAAAAACTGCGACGTATGATTCCAAAGCAATGCCAGTGGAGAACTTTGCCACAGGCTATGTGCCAAGCGACCGCCAGAAATTGTCTATGATTTCAAGTGAACTTTTTGCCATTCGGCACTTGAACGCACCGTAACTCCTCTGAGCTCGCCATGAAGTATTGCTATTGCGTCGTTGTTTCTCCACATTCTGGACAATTCCGACACTCCATAACCCCGCGTTTCTTCAGACCACGCGCCCCACACCTGCGTGTCGTCTGTGGGAACGCGTCACGGGCCACCAGTGTGCCAGTTTCGCCGCGTCACCAGCCAACGGTCAGCATCGGCCGCTCTGCGCTGACGTCAACCGTTACGTCACTCTCGCAGCCGTCAGCTTTGTAGGCGGCGCTGCTCCCCGGCGGGCCGCGAGGGCACGCGACGGCGCGCGCCGAGTTACCTCACGGGCGGGCGGCGCCTGGTGCCGCTTGGGCAACCGCACGACGCCTCTGCTGGCTCGACCCCGAGAGCTGGGAGCCCTTCTCCCGCGCCCCGATCAGCGGTCTGAGGTTGAAGCCTCCCATACAGCCGCTCGTGCCTTTCCGTGCCGGGCGCCCGCGTCTTGGCTTTCGTCCCGCCTCGTGCCGTTTCCACACGGACGCTATCGCATCGGCTGTGATGAGGACAATCGGCCCAAGGCGCATCTGACGTGCAGCCTTTTGCAACAGCCTGACGCCACGAGGCGCTGAGCCCGGCCCACGGGCACTATCTCCCGCTGACCTGGAGTGGCCAAAGTTGGCACGGCAGTGGACGTGGGCGGTGTTATCACGAGCAACACGACACCAGTACGTGACGGCGGCACGCTAGACCTCCGTTATTGTTCCTGCTTCCAGGTTTCCTCACCACCTTGTTCCTTGCCGCATAGCAAATCATAGCTTTGCGATATGTTCCGCATAGCACCTCGCGAACTCACAGTTCCATAGCGCATATTCCGCGAACAGACCTTCTGCAAACCTGCACTGTGGACTCTAGGGCGCGCTTTCAGATCTAACCTCTTCGACAGTCGCCCCGTTCTCAGCCCTTGATAGTTCGCAATGTCAGCACCAGCCAATGAGAAGTTTCAAACAATGCGTAGATTGCTCCACCTACTGGGTCGCTCCACCCGAATTGCAGTAGTCCCCTGCGACCCCGCCTCCAGCCTGGTCCACTCCCCGCCCAAAAGCTCAGCCACATTCTCCCGGGATGAATTTTCGCAACCACATCTGACCCGGTTGCGGGAGGCCATAGATTCGTACCCTCAACCACTGAGAGCATGCTGCTTTTGTAATGAGTGTCTTGTAAGGGCACCATTGCCCCCGTTAGGACATTTCAGTTTCGGTATGGTTGCATCGTAGCTATGACACGGATGGAGCAATGGCAACAACAGTGAACAGCAACGGGAAGGTTTCTGGCAATGACGAGAAGGAAAGGAAGGAAGATTTCAAGTTTGACGTATCGCCGAAAGGTCATCATGTCAGGTGACATATGTGTCATTATCAGTTATTTGTAATCACATCGCAGACTAGGAGCACGTCCACTCGATAGTCAAATATACTTTCAAGTTACAAACGATTTACTCACATATAAATGATTTACAAGCGAGCTGCAAAGCGGGTTGCAAAATTTCCTGCGAGATCTAAAGAGACAATAGTTGAATGGGTGGCCTGACCTGACCTGACCCATGCACCTAACGCTTCCGGGAAGACTACAACCTTGCAACTTATAGGAACAACAACCTTGCAACTTATAGGAACAGGTGATTAGCTGTTTAACCAGACGATATAAGGCCATGTAGAATATAAGGCCATTCCACGTTAAACCGCACATGAATCGGCACTTTTGACTCCCGCCATTTCGATTTTGTTCAAATGTAAAAATCGCATAAATCCAAGAAAACGATCATCACGCATAAATTTGAAGCTCCCGATGACTTGTGAGGTTAGAGTGCCAGGCCGTATTTGGATACAAGTTTTCACTGACCTTGGATCGTTCAGATGTGCACATCTCAGTGGCAAAATGCCACGGGAAGATGCAGTTTCCCCCATTGATTAGCTAAGTGTTCCGAATGCTTCTATACCACGCAATAATTTTACGTAATTTCACTTTAACCTTGTATTTAATGAGACCAGATTGAGCAATTTGCGTTTTTACAGTGCTTGACTGCACTGGGTTGTACGAAAATTCATTTTTTCGTACGTAAATTCGTCGTACGTACGATCAAATAATTGTAGGGATGTGCGAGAAAAAGTACGAGACAATTTCTTCGGATGTTGTTATTGTTTAGAAAATGCATTCCGAATGGTTCGCATGGATGACTTTGGGTTCACAATACCTGCTAAGCATAGCTTGTCGTGTGTACCCTGAAACCATCACCCAAGCCCAGCCATCACCCACCCAAGTCCAGTTCAGCGGATAATTTTGCCTCCGCCCTTGCGCCAGACAGGAATGTGTGTGTGGGGGGGGGGGGGGGCGGAGGTTACCTGCCGCAAAGTGCTGTGACACGGCCGCCGAGGGCCAGGGTTGATCCCCGTAGGCCAGTTGCCAGCTGACCTTTTCATTTCAGTGGGGCAAACAATGCGCCCGCTCTGGGACTTATACCCAGTGCCGCCGGATTACGTGTCCAGCATCTTTTCCCCAGGGAACTGAGGCAGCCGTGGTCGTGGCTCTATTGATTAACGTTAGTAATTAACAGAGCCTTGCCGTCTTGTGCACAGATGCTCTGTGACCATATACCATGATTGACGGAATATGAGAGCCCGTTTTATTCAAGCCGGTGAAATTTAGTCCACACGATGCATTGAATTCCCGCTCCATGGCTACAAAGTTTCAATTCAACCTAACCTGACCTGGTGTGACCCGGCCTTAAAGGTCAGTCATGACCGGGCGACGAAAAGCCACAAATGTACGAGATAAAATGACACTCAAGACGTAAGTTTAGCTGAAAATAGGTAACGACGGACCATACAAGCGTTTTACGCTACATTCGTGACCTTTCTGAGCTCTTAACAGGCTACTGGCCTCAGCTGGACTAAGCTGACCTTTGATGACGTGAGACTATTATCCAGTCATTTTGAGACGGTGATTTTGAGTCCGGTATGCATTTTTCACCATTTGCACCCACTGGTGTTCCTTGCATGGCCACCAGCGGCTCTGAGGTCGCTACATTGTACCAAAAATATGACAGGCTAACATATAGCGTTTATAATAATTTCTAGATTGTTTAGCTGCTCGAACTTCCTAGAGTCGTTTATTGCTATAAGCCTGCGTGACGAAGACCATGCCTCTACGCGATGGTGGGCCAACATGGCGCATCTGTTTCGTTCTCGACGCATTGTGGGCACCCACCGATCTACCCTTTATGGCCCAGGCCTGTTTGGTCCAAATGGGGAGATCATAGTACTTAACAAGCGTCAAATTTGACCGATTAAAGAACAGATCATATGTCTGCACCTAGTTCTCGGTTGTAGTCTTTATAGGCCGGTTTTCCCTGACAATCTCTTCAGTGTGTTACTCACTTCGTTGCATGGTGTATGACGATCACAGCGAACGATTACAGTGAGTTCGGTTAGCCAAAACAGTCCGGAAATAATAAATATGCAGTGCGTTGTTTGCTGTTACGACATTTGGTTGCGAGAGTAGTATATTTAGAGCCTCTGGTGGCTGCTAAATGAACACAAGGAAGTGCAATCGCACAGAACGGATACCAGACTGGAAAGCAACGCCTCACAATGACCTGCAATCTACCGAACGTCAAAACATGTCATCCGAAACAAACCTCAGATCAGCAACATTGGTAGGCCTCAGAAAGGTCACGAACGTAATGTGAGCCATTGATATGGCGAGGTGACGTTCGCATTGACCCCACCTTGTCTTGTCAGTGTCATTCGCTCTCGTATAGCTCAAATAACTTGGGACTGCCCCTCAGTATGCCTGAGAATAACGCTTTTGAGGAAAAAATTGGGGTGCTCAGGTCTAGCCTGATGCTCCCATTTAAGCCAAGTTCAATGGTGTCATTTATTCAATACTTTGAATGTTTAGGCGCGCGAAAAGCTTCAAGCTTGGCAGTTCAAGCCCATTTTTGTTTTCACAGAGCCAGCAATTTATGAAATGTTATGATGTTGTAAAAACGCTCGTTTACAACGGCTTGCACGCTTGAAACAAAGCCCTTACCGCTGCCATATCATACCGATCCCACATTTTTTACCGTGACATCTAGCTGGTATATCACTTGACCGAATCCAATCCATGCGGCGAAAGTGACTCACTTGTGTGTATATTAATGTGATTGGAGCTCATTTAATCGTGTCCTCTGACGCTCCTGACAACACCCGAAGTCGCACCAGGATCTGTTGCATTATCAACTTTGTCCCGGTAACGAGTGCATTATACCGAGCTCATTGCGTAAAACCACGCAAGCTCTTAGCGTAGCGAGAGGAAAAAACACTCACGCAAGACCGGATGTTCCTGACCGTGGCCAGCTCCACCTGACCCAGACCGGACCCAGACCGGACCCTACCGGACTCGAATACGGGGAAACCCGAAGGCCGCCACCTCGCCATCGCCCCGCGGCCGCGCGCCGCCAGCCGCGCGAGCTACGCGGCCCTGCCGCAGCAGGCCACTACTCCGCGGCGAGTGAGAGTGGCGGCACCTTGACCTCGACGGTGTGTCAACAGTTCACTGACTCGTCGGCGCCGCGGTACCGGCGATCCGATCCGGAGTAGCCGACCGTGTTCCGCGCCGGTGCGGGTCCGTCCCGTGACCTCCGGCGTCACCGCCAAGGCCCGACGGCGCGCCGCGCATATAAGCGCGCTGCTGACCCAGATGCAGTCACTCTTGTTTTCGGAGGTGTGGTGCGGTGACGACTACAGGTTGACGCGCTCAGTGCAGGTGAGAGGCTGGCGGCAGGGTGGGAGCCGCTCAGCGGGCCCGTGCTGGATTGTCGGTCGGCGCGTTTGCGGTCGGGCGGTCGACGTTCAGGTCTGTGACAGGCGGGTGTTGAGGCAGGAGCTCAGCGTGTACGCACGCCATGGTCAAGGTCGCGATGGATGGTTTATGTGTGGTCGCTGTCGGTTTCAGCCGGTTACGATCAACGTACGAGTGAGTTTACCTCTCAGGCCTGCGATAAGTTTGAGACGTTATTTGGGAGCCCGTTTAAGATGCGTCTCTTGTTTCGTTGTCGATGGGCAAAGACAACTTCATGATCATTCTATGCAAACTGGTACGATATGTATTTGTTTATGCGTTTGCTCTGGATGGAACCAAGTCCATTCAAAGCTACATATCTGAAAGCTTCATCACCTCCAAATTTTTTAACAATCGGCAGGACAATTAATTGTACGACAAAACAGCCCAGACCGCTAGCAAATAGGCATCGCGATTTACTTTACAGATCATCAGATAAAGTTCCGTGTCATTACGGCTTAGTCGGCCTACACGACCAATCGCAATGCTGAACAATGTGCAGTTCTAGATTATCACATAACTCTCGCTGATGCTTACTAGTTAATTATTAGAAGCACACCTTATTGTCATGTACCGAACTTTGCTTGAAATTCACGGGAATTGTTTGATGCCGAAGTGAGCCCCTCCTGACAAGCGACGTCTCACGCGAGTGTATATGTTTTGCACTAACTGCGCTATTTGCACCACGCAAACAAAACAAAAACAATGACGTGCCACACTGGTAAAACGCAGGGTAAATATTGACTCACTGCTTCACCAAAATACAACAGTAAAATCAGTAGCATTGTTAATGTACCTTGACGCTGCTTATAGTAAATCCAAAGGCATAATGCAAGCCGTTTTGGAGTGGCAGATACAGAATATTGAGGGGCAAAACAAAATATTTGGCATAAACGAAGCACTGAAACGCAAAAAGCAGCGTTTTACTCCCTCCCGTCGTGAGATATTTGTGAACACTTCTATCAATAACCTGGATCTGCGGCGGAAGCTGGGTACACAAGCTGTTTAGGTAAAATGCATGTCTGCCGCCGTGTTGAGATGAGCACTAATAACCACCATGGTAGTTATTTCCGATATGGCTATAGCTAGTACCACCCTATGGCTTGACGTATCCGCCTCCGCAATATTTGAACTCATGTACGATGATACAGCTGATATAGCTGCCACAGCTACTAGTGCTAAATGACTAAACATCAGGAGCTGTTTAACAGATTTGTAACTACTAAAGCTAGCAGCTGCCCAACGATAGTATTCATAGCCGGCCTAGTATCAATTACCAGGATTGAAAACTTTGGGCCATGGTCCTAGGAATGCTTTGCCTTGGAACGACCCCTGCTGCCTCATTGTCAACATCTGCAGAATTGGTGCATGTCGTCGCCGATAACAGACTTTCGGCAATCGATTAATAGAACCAGCCCGATCATTTAGCTTGTCTGAGAGATGTTTGCATCGAAGCGACAGAAGCTACTTCCTTCCACCCCCCCTCCGGATGGGCGCCGGTTGGTGGCATCACGGGCACCAAAACTCTGCAAAGCATGCTATTTTAGGCATTCATATATATATAGATATATATATATATATATATACATATATATATATGTATATAAAGATATGTATATATATATATACATATACGTATATATAGCTATCTATCTTTATATATATATATATATATATATAAAGATAGATAGCTATATATACGTATATGTATATATATATATATATATATACATATCTTATATTATTAATATATATATATATCTTTATATATATATATATATATATATATTATATATATATATATATATATATATATATATATATATATATTATGCATATATAGAGAGAGGAAAATTCTAATCCTCATGGTTTTCAATTTTTACAGCTTGTCATCCTGTTACGTCATACTGCTTGCATGCCACAGCGCATCAGTCCACCTTCGTGATCCTGGTTTTGCAGACTTCACGACTGTGTTGCACACGGGGTGTGGCGAATTATACGGCGCCAGCCCGCGGTTTGCTCAGTCCATTATACCAGCTCAGCCCAGCTGGTCATAAACAGGTTACGCGACGTTGCAGGCATTGAGTTCCATAAGCGATGCCATTCGTTATCGTGCCAGAAGTCATGCAATCGTTTAAGGAATCGTTTGAATTTGCTAATCAGAGTTGGAAGATTCCGAATCACCAGTGGCGAGTATGATAACATGTGTAAGATTTAAAGATACGCCTCATCGATTTAAAACTCTGGCAGGTTGTGCATCAATTCAGTCTAAATCAAACCCAATGGCTGCGCTCAAATAACTTCCGCGGCTGTCGCATCTGCCTCTTAAATCACGTCGTGTCAAAAACACCTACAATCTTTATCGATTTAAAACACATCGTGGGGCGACAATCCCCCTTCAGTGGGGAGGCGCGCCAGTAACAACTGACTCAGAATGAAGCGTGACTCGATCGGTTGTGGTTCCCGAGTCGTGTCATAAACCAAAACCAGGCCGACCGCCGCGACCGCAATGCCGCACCTGCACACGGCGCGTGTCACGGATTGCCACAGGCGTGTGACGCAGTCACGTGTGACTCTTGGGACGCGCTGTGCACGGGAGTGGTGTCATTGTTGGGCTGGCGTTAGTGGGAGGGCTATTGCGACCTTGTGAACATGTGTGCATCTTCTCAATAAAAGCAACTCAGGCAACGTTAGGTCGCCGCCAGGACCACGATAGTAATAGTAATACAGAATCAGACAAGAAATTCAGGATTCATGGTTGGCACAGACACATGGTAATGCTCTTATGCTTGATGCTATCCAGGTGGGGTTTACAAGTTCAAAAGCCATTAAAAATGTGACGACAACGTGATTTAGGACGGCTGAGTAGAGCTGATGAGTAAAACTGTTGATCGGTTGAAGTTCCGGAATTCGGACCAATCCAACCCATGCATCTTACCTTGGTGCGCCTGGTCTTACAGCTCAGCTCCACCTCCCAGTATGAGCAGACCCATCCCATCTTTGCATGAAGATCCCTCCAAAAAATCAGGCTCCCATATTTCGGCCTTTTCCAGAAGATGAAAACATAAATTTCTACTTTGTACCTTCCTCAATGAATTACTCACTCACTGTTCTTACTCACTGGTGCCAGTGAATCGCGAATCCAATCGAATCCCGGCCCCGGTATTTTGAAAAACGCCCCGACGCAGTCAATAGTAGTTCATGGATTGATTCTAAATCCGCGTCCCAATCCCATCCTATCTTTAAACCACTGCAAGCACGTAACCACGCGTCGTAGTGACCATTTTTGGAACGAGTCGTCACTTGACTGACAGTGATTAAGCTGGGCCTAGTCAAACACACCTATTTCTTGCAAACTTTTTGAAAGTGTTATGCGCTTGGATCGAAAGTTTCGTGTCAAACCCAGACGTCAATCGCGATGCGGTTCGCATTGTTGAATCGTGAAAACTCTTGGACAACTGATTTGCCGTTTTGTTCCCTTTCGGCGAGCATCGATTTTGATCGTGAAGGTCTGCGGGAAATCTACGATATTTTTGAACATCATGCAATGCTAATTGCAGGTCTAACTGATTATATCGCTGCACTCGCTCCAACCGAAAGACTTGCCTGTTGCTGCGTTCAGTTTTACTTCATCTTTAAGCTTTTTCGACCTTTCACATGAAACCAAAATCACCAAAAGGTCCTTAAAACGACTGAAGGGCAATAAAGTACCACTGTTAAGAAGTACTCCTGCAGATCAGTTCTTGGCCACATAAATGATTTCGTGAAATTCCGCTTATGGGGCTTAATACTGGCTACGAACAACAGTTTTATCATCGAGCCGTGATCCGCCTTATCGCGATGCTACTAAATCTAATTGAGCCCACCGGCACGTCCCTGATACTTCTGTTAGCCAGGGTTTAGCTCGATGTTTCCATGTTTAGACACCAAACGCACAAATATTTATTGAAACAATATATTCACACCAGCCAGGACGGAGCTCGATGCACAAGATACTGGTAACATACAGACCTAGCCTTAATATGTCCATGAAAACTATATTTCCATTCCGAGTCACCAAGAACAAAAGTCGTCTTGTTTCGCAGTTTTGCGGTCAGTCGGCGGTCAGCCTGCTTGCCCAACAGCGGCAAACCAATCACGCAACCCACCACAGCGCGATCTGGTGAGGCAACCAATCACGACGCGATCTGGCCTTCTCACTGCCGAACAGATGCAAAAGGGCTGCTGCGTGGGACGACGTGTCGCAGAAAGACCGGATAAAGCCGGCCGCTCGCCGGCGGTGTCCCCACGCCGTGCATGCGCGGCGGATTGGCCCAGTGCCACTGCGTTGGCACCACTCTGCACTCTTGGAGCTGCCGGAGCCGAGCGCCGCTGTTCGGAGCCGGTTCGCAGGCCGTCGCGGACTGCTGATTCGCCGGACGATGCTGTCCGAGCCGACCGCGGTGCAGCTGCCGGGATGGGGCCGCCTGCCGCTTGCTGCTGGTGTTGTTAGGCCGCCAGTGGCGTCTGCCCAACAGTGGTACGGCCTCAGGCGGGGTGCCTCGTCCTCCACCGGTCAGCGCAGGCTACAGCTTGGCCAGTGGGATATGACCCTGATTGTTCGATGTGTCGAATATGGGTTAGAGAGCTTTCCCAACAAGTGCATAACACTAGCATCCAGTGGACATGAATTCCCTGGCTGTCTTTGTTGTCTATATGCGCTGTCCATAACCCTTCAAACTTGGTTGCTGCTGTGGGTAATACAGATCACCACTGTAATAGAGTGGGTTCCAGATTGGGTCCCGTCATTACCCAACATCACATCTTGGGCAAGAAGCTCACTGTTGTCTTGAATCCTCTTAAGAACTGGAGGGAAACGTGGTACAGATGGTTGATACAGATGATACAGATGATGCAGACAGATTGATACAGATGATCACGAATCCCATCCCACTTCCATCAAGAGATGTCATAACGACACCAGATCTGTGGGATTTCCACCAAATATCACAATTCTGCCTGAGTCACTTGCTCGCCACGACAGCCGATCACCAGCTCCGCCTCTGGCGAGTGATCCATTACCTGTCCCCAACACGCGGCGGCGGCCGCTGCTGGTCTGGCCGCTCGACCTTGGCGCCCGCACCGAGGACCGGTCACCCTCACCGGGCCGTGTCGAGACCCAGCGCCGGTGACGTCACACAGCGTCACGCGCCACGACTCTGGTGACTAGGGCCGGACCCGGCTCGCTGCCCACCGGCCGCCAAGTGACCTTCAGGAGGTCATCGACTTACAGCGCATGCGTTCTCCGGATATTGAACCAGGTCATAGGTGGCGCGGGCCGCGCGCTCTCTGTGCCCCACTGTACTCGCCTTGAGGTGAAGTGCTGAATAAGGCCATAGGGATAAGGTGCATCGGTCCGGTTAAACACCTTCGTGCCATGGGCGCATTAGGTCAGCTTTGAGAGGCGCTGTAATCTTGATCGGTACCCGGTACCGATCAGGTACCGGATCGGTATACCGGTACATCACGCTCCGTTTTTTGATTGAATGATTTTTTCTTACTCTGAAGTATTCGACCTTGACTATGCCAGGGCGTTGATCTGTTAAAGGAAGGAATCAAACAATTATTAGAATATCCTGCGAGATCATGACTCATGACCACGAGCATGTTCACCCTCCCCGCATTGTGAAAAGCGCTGCCCTTAAACGTCGATTAAGCATAGGTATATATATATATATATATATATATATATATATATATATATGTGTGTGTGTGTGTGTGTGTGTGTGTGTGTGCGTGTGTGTGTTGAGTGGATCTCATGGAGTTTGAGTATATTGTATATTACATCTTTTATACATTGAGTATATCATATATGAGTACATTTTATTTTTCGGTATACAGAAGTCGGTTGTCGTCAGCATAAAGACACATCACGTTGAAAAATTGTGGACCAAGACCCGTCCTGTTGATATCATGAAGCACATGTATTCCCCTAAACAAGGCACGGCTTTGCCGCCCGGGGCAGACATACGATTGCACAGCAGCATATCAATGATGGCCATGTCAGAACTCGCCTGTTGTGAAAAGTGTCCAGTCTCCTGTACCGTCAACCTGTATTGTCGCAATGCTTGATGGGCATCTCTTGATCGTTCACCAACGGCAGCACGTCGCAGCAGTCGCTTGCCCCAGTCGCAGTGATCGAGGATCTCGTGCACAAAACGACTGCACCAGCCTCCAAAACGGCTTGGCCCTTAACTATTGGGCTTAAAGACAACGGTTGGAACGGCCCGCGTTTAATGATCAAGGCCATCAGTATGCTCGCAGTCATGATAGCTTCAATATAAACGCTGGGATTTGGTCTGTCCGGTACCGTGATTTATTGTATAGTAAAATTGCATCAATATTTTCCAAAGTACGTGACTCCATCACCTGCCGGGACAATCGTCCGCCCACCTTCCCTGCC
Source organism: Pollicipes pollicipes (assembly GCF_011947565.3). Taxonomy (NCBI): domain Eukaryota; kingdom Metazoa; phylum Arthropoda; class Thecostraca; order Pollicipedomorpha; family Pollicipedidae; genus Pollicipes; species Pollicipes pollicipes. The sequence goes on from NW_023596136.1 coordinate 43,913,375, forward strand.
CGTCCACAAGCCCGGGGTGGTCAAGTTCGTTTGCAGGTTGATGTGTTCCGCTTGCGCTTGTACCAGCCTTTGGCACAGTTGACGCACGGGAGAGGGGGGGGGGGGGGGGGCATATCAACTGCAAAGACCGCTCAGTGAAGAGCAATGTTGCAATAACGTGCATTGCGTACGTGCTGTCAGAGGCGGCGGAAATGGCGCGGGGGGGGGGGAAACGGGGCAAGAATGTACAGTCCTGGTGAAGAAACCTGGCATTCATTCGGTTGTCGCTACCTGGAAGAAAGAGGAAGAAATGGATTGACTTCTATCTGTACACGGTATTTGGTGAGACCATATTCTGGCTTATCTACGGTCACACATAAAATGCAACAACGTAACCATCTGCTGGTGCTTGAGGCAAAATTATTGAAAACAATCCGGACCTCGAAAACATCATACTGCTTAAGATGACCACTACCGAACGTTGAACAGTATACATATGTTTTAGGTACATCCGTCGACTGGCATATTGCGGATTAAAAAAAGAAAACAGAAAAAGATGCAATTGTGCGTAGGAATGGGTAGGATACCAATGCGCAATATGACATTTTTGTTTTGGAGATCGCAGATGGCCATCACGCATTCAGCAGTCACATGCACGAACTATCTGTTTATAATTCCCCGAACAACTACACTCCCCTGACCGCTGGTTTTATAAGAACACCGGGTCAAGGCCAGGGCAGAAAGGGCACTCGGCAAAGCAGCTCCACTCCGTCACCTAGGGAGTGATCCACGGGCTGTTGGTCACGAACAGAGGGCCTTTGTGACAGCCAGCATTTTCCGGGACGCCCATACGCTGGGGGTCACGAGTTCTGGGGTCACAAGTGCTGGGGTCACTCTGGGGTCACTGGGGGTCACGAGTTGCTGTTCGCGGCCCACCCTGTGAATACAGCAAGATGCCGTCCCATACCCTAGCTGCACGCACCACAACAAGATCCGTCGGTAGATGCACCCAAGGAAAACACCTTGATTGCTCGGATACATGCATGCGGCCGGGGGGGGGGGGGGGGGCACAGGTAGCCCTCGGTGCCCCCGAGGCCACGCAGTTTAGGCCACAGGTAGTCCTCGGTGCCCCGAGCCGCGCGGTTAAACCCACTGGTAGTCCTCGGTGTACCTAAGCCGTGCGGATGGGGCCACAGGAAGTCCTCGGTGCTCCCGAGCTGTGCAGCTGGGGCCACAGGTAGTCCTCGGTGTTCCCAAGCTGGGCAGCTGTGGTCACAGGTAGTCCTCGGTGTTCCCGAGTTGTGCAGCTAGGGCCACAGGTAGTCCTCAGCGTCCCCGAGCGCGCGGTCGGGCCATCAGCGCACCCCCAGCCGATCGCACGGAACCAACACGGCCTCCCTCCCGCGCCGCAGGATGAAGCTGTTGCATCTGGCGGTGGTGGCGTGCGCGCTGGGCTGGGCGGCGTCTCAGGACGCCTACACCCAGGGCGTGGTGAACGGAGCGACGCTGGCGTTGGCCGGCACCGCTGTGGTCGGCCTTGGCGCGCTGGCCATCAAACAGCATCAGGTGAGAGGCTCGACGCCGCCGGCAATGGAGCAGCACCAGAAGAGAGGCCTGACGTCGCCGGCAGAGAACAGCACCAGACGGGAGTGCTTGTTGCTGCCGCAACATGAAATTGTTTCAAGATAAAACGTATGATTTTATCGCTGATGTGTATAGTCTTGGTGGATTGGACGTGTTAACCAAAAAACGTTGCAACAACAACCGAACAATACCTCGATAGTGACATCACACTGTTGCCTGGTTCTTGACATAATGGTTTCAGTGTTCGCGTTTCCCAATGTTCATCGATGCCACCAGACATCTTATTACACATTTGAGCGCTTTCACAGGTACTTCTGCGCATATTCTCCGAGCTCAAATTATGCTAAGTTAAGGGGAGTGTTCCATATGTGTATGGGGTTTTGAACTGAAATGGCGCTATTTAAGATCATTCTGTGCAGTTCACAGCTCTGTCCCTCCTAAGACCTAAATCCTCCAGTTTCTGGGCTACACACTCGCGAAAACGTGAGGACTTTTTCGGGTTGACTTTTCCAAAGTCTCCCCAGGCTTCCATGCAGTCATAATAACGCCATTTAAATTTGTCATTCCATAAACCATATCAAGGTCAATGAAAATATAATTGCCCAGTCGTTTATATCTGGCGTTCGTGAGCACAATTTCCAGATGAAACGGCCGTCAGTTGGCACTTGCTCAATTATGAAGGGTACCATGACGTGATCATACAACAACGTTTTGAGGAACGTATTAAATGAACAGAAGTTGTGTTGCCAAGAGGAACCATTTCTGCTTAAAGTGTACCAAAGTGTTGAGTGAACTTACTTAATCATATATAATGCTCGGTTCATTATCTTCAAATGTGAAACATACCCTTGAAGAAGATTCGCTGCTTTGCCTCCATCTTAGTATCAACCGTCGTCGTCTTTCTATAGAGCGAAGAAATTCGCGTGCAAGTATGGTCTTCAGAATGGTGTGCATTTATGGATATGGACTTCTTCACAGAGTCGGAGGAGGAACAGGTACCGGTACGCTCCGTACTACGGAGGATATTACAATGGCGGATACGGTGGGATACAACGGATACTCCCCTGGCTATTACCAGCCCCAGTACTACGTAAGCTCCATTCGCATCCCGTCGCAGAACCCCTTCACCATTGTACTAAGTTTTGTGTTATTTTGTTTGCTGAAAGACAGCGTGCTTGGTTTGTGGTCGGTGCAGCTCCATGAAACGTCATTAGCTATTCAATTATCTCATGTGTGGTGAAGTTGCAGCGTCATATCAATATGGTCAGCAAATGGAGTAAGGCATTTTTCAGTCACAACTTGTTAATATGATGCTACTCAGTTCTGTGACTATCTGCGAAAACGCAATCTGGGTACATTTGAGGTGGGTTATCTTGATAGCGAAAATGTCTTGAAGGCCTACGAGAGCTTGACTTGTTATCTTTACCCACCCAGTGCCACGGATCAGGTTTAGACACGTCGCAGTACTGCATTGTTGTCATGGATGGAAATCGTCAATTTTTTTCGGGGAACGAGCCCCTCCCATGCGACACTTATACACTTTCGGTGTAGTGATCCTGCATGCATTAACACGGGAATATTGCGTGATTCCCAAAATAATTATTCATAGTTTTCGCCTCTGAGTACCGAATAAAGCGGGCACAGCAGCTCAGCCCCACGAGCTGTGTTTTTCGTATCTGCCAGTGTGGCGTCGCTGGAAACGCGCCCGCCTGGTGGCGCTGCCGTCTGCCGCAGCGCCGCCGCCGCTCAACTACTGGCACTGGCGAGGTGGAGCAGGACTTCGAGAAGATTATGGGTCAGGACAAGGACCAGTGCGGCATGCGCGTAGTCTGTGAGCTGGAGGCCCAGGCGGCCCTGGGGGATGACGTCGACGACTTCGGCAAGCTGATCATCAGCCCTGTTCGGGTGAGCTGACGCATCATCTATGACCTCCGTTTGAAACAAGCAACTAGTTGGTAGCCGGCCATGAACCGCGGCACACTTTGCTTCAAAAAGTGTCCCTAAGCAAACGTAATACGCGGTGCTCTCCTCTCTTGATGGCGCGTCATTTCTGTTTCGCAAGTACAAATATCTCATAAAATTGGCCACACCAATAGCTGCCTGCTGCAAGACTAGACCGGACTAATCGCACCAGGAAACAAAATCCCCTTAACGTCCAGAGCACCTGATTTCTTACCCAATATCCGGACTCCCCGAATAAAACCTCAAAAGGTTTGGTATAGCCCAAACAAACTATGCCGCCTGCCGACAGCTCGAATCCGGCACCTGTTCCCACCTCCGCCCTGGACACGGCACGGGGCCGGTACAACTACGCCGCCTACATCGGCTCCAAGAGCGACCCCGAGACGTGCGCCGAGCTCTACTCGACCTGCCAGTTCAGCAGCAAGTCGATCCTGCAGCTGGTGGAGGCGTCACAGCAGCCGAGGCTGCTGAGTGTGGTGCCAGCGCCAGTCGCCGACGCGCAGTGAGGCTGAGTGTCTCTGCGTAGTGTTCTGACTGGCTGACAGCGCGTCTGTATGAGAAGGTCTCAGCTTAAGCTCTCGATGAGCCGGTATTCCGTCGACCTCCAGCGTGTCTTTGTATGACAAACGGGAGGCGGGTGCGTGATGTTGCAGGCTGGGGTGGCTCATGTGTGTACATAAGCACGGCACTTTAAAATGCGTTCTAGAAACTGCACTATTTGCGCCTTAATGCTGGCTAAGCCAGTCATGTTTTACAATATGCTGAGCACGAGCTGCTCTTATCTGTCTGAGCGTAGTTGCGCAGAAGCTTAAATTATGAAGAGGGGAAGGATTAGAAAGCCAATGTACGATTGGCCCGGATTCTCCTTATTTACGTCGGGCTGGCGCGACTGCAGCGAGGGCTGACCATGCTGCCCATATAAGCATGCAACATTGCACACGTATCTCCGTCTATGTGCGCGGCGGCTGACTGCATAACCATATCTCGTCGCGTATACGCCGCTGCGCCCTGCAAGTTTTTCAGCGATTGTTTTACTGTTCGATGCTTATCAACGCTATTGTTCTGTTTTAGAAGTCCATCTGCTCTTTGTGATGCGACCATGCCATTGTGTGTTATGAGTTGGTATACTGTTTTGTCCGTTCACCCTATGGCTTTAATGTTTTCGAGTACATTGCTTCACCTGGAACAGGCATGCGGTCCTTTGTGTGCCTAGAACGCAGGCGATTGTGGGGTACTAAGGCCTTTCACAGTGCTTGCAGAAGCGCTTCACGCTTTTGACCGCACTTGACAAGTCAGGAATATCCATCCACTCAATGTGACGTATTCGAGCGAGTATGCATGACCGACCAATGATCGCTCCGCTCTGGTGCCAGCAACTCTGAATCTGAGCCACAAACTCTTGAACCTCAACTCTCAACAGCCTGTCCCGGCCCTAGCCCGCATCAGCCGCCACACTATCTACAAGTTAGCTATTTGCAACAACTGACAGCATCTTCTTGCTGTTCTCAGCAACAAGGCATTCCGATGTCGTCAAATGTTTTGCTGTCTACCATGTGAAACATTTTGCACACAGTCTGGTTGATAAGGCATGATTTTCCTGCTCCACTGCAATCCGAACAGCACATTCGGGAGAATTGGGCAATGCCGACAAGGAAAGACGTGTTATCGTCCGTGATGTCAATTTATCACCTTCACATTGAGATATGTGGAGTCGATACAAAGCTGAAAAACAAGCAATCTAGCTCGCTCCAGCCGAATGGTTCTGACATTGCTCTCTTTAGCTGCAATATGGAGGTGATGCCAAATCAAGGTATCGAAAACACCGGAAGGAGCAATGCATGACGTGATGCTAGGCTTTATTCGAGATTCATCTCTTGCAAACGAGCAACTTAACACCACATTTAATGCCCATAACCTGCAATGAGATTACTTCTCAGCTCTAGACGAACTTCACTGAATGGAGGGCACGCAAGGAGACAAGCTCAGTGCCCAGGAACGCCACCAAGCCAAGCCCTCAATCGCTTCCTCTTATCGCGGCGTCAATAATGTCAGAATATTTTCCAACTTAACTTCCTGCATTTTCTTTAAATCTCAGTCTACCCTGAATACAACCAGGCGCTAGTCATGAATCCCTACGACCCAATACACTAAACTAGGTCTCTCTGAGCCGCTTAACTTTTAAATCACTTTCCGCCATTTGCTCAGTCATTTCTTGCAAACATGTTTATAAACTCTCGCAGTCACCTTATCTTTGTCGTCGATGATCCGAATACATCCAGGTCTTCAATTCCTGTTCTTCGGATCGCCCAGGCAAATGGATGATAGCTTGCAGTACAGTCCTGAGACATCAATCCTTTACTTCTGTTACCCACACACATGAACCATTCCCGTTACAATCCCAAAGACAGGAATGATTGGCTAGGCGAGCCATGCTTGGTAAAGGTAACTTACGACTGCTAATGGTAAATGCCAGCACGGTCAAAATCGATAAAAGTTCTCGTCCGCATTAGTATGAAGTTTATAACTGAAAAACTTATTTTCGCGATGATTCCCCTGCAGTTCACATCTATAGTATGACTTATAATTCTCCTGTTTCTGAGCTTGATGCACGCAAACTTTGTAGCCTTTATGCGCCGCCTATTTCAACCTCACCCAGACATGAGACCTGGCGCCATAGAGACGTCACGCGAATATCCATCTCAATGGCTTTATTGCGCTCGTGGTCAATACATATATGATCACGTAGCAAATCACGTTTGCAGTGATGCAGCACCAAGTGTCCCCAGAGGAATGGACGGCAATTGGCTAACATTTAGAATGTGTTGCTGATTTCGTGTCACGACTGCATTTACGTTGTTCGAATTTAAGCCCTTTAGGCCAGTCATGACCATTTCAGGACTTTGGGAGGAAGCAGAGTGGGAAACGGTGGGACAGACTACATGCACCTTGGGGTCCATCCGCCGACCTTAGCCTGCACAGGGCCGCCTTTACGAAGCTTGAGCTTGACGTTCGGTCGGGGTCCCCAAGAAGGGGTACTTGGGGCCCGCTCATTGCTCGCGCATGCCATCTGCTCACGACAAACTGGGCGTCGCGAAGATGCAGGATAAAGCGGGGAAGGGGGTTACAGAAGGGATGTTCAATCACGATCCGCTTTTTGTCATAAATAACACAGCTATTTGGCAACCGCTAAATATGACGGAAATGAGGCCAAGAATCGATAACATAAGAAAAACACCGCAACCCAAAATCCAAAAGCAAGTGAAAAGACATGCCATCATGGGAAAACATAGAAGAACACGATGAGAAAAGCCAAAACACGCACAATTTAAACCACCACCTTGCAGCGCGTAGACGTACCACAAGTGGGTTACGCCAAGAACAACAAGCCCGTCCTAACAGCGGGGAACTCCGAGACGGAGAGTCTGGCGGCGTATCTGACGTTATAAAAGCGATCCTGACGTAGCAAAGCGATGACGTTTTGAAAAGCACATAAACTTATAGGTGTTATCTTGTTAAGAACATTTGTACACTTAAAATACGCCAATATCTGGTGTTTTACAAGTGAGCTTTATCGTTCAGACCTGGTGCTTGTCTCAACATGTTCAAACGTGGAACAGCCCGTGAAGTAAGGGATGTCACCAAACATCATGGTATAGTCAGACAGCTGTCCGTAAACGGTATGCACAACACAGCAGCATGGCTTAATAAACCTTAATATAAATAGGACTGGAGCGATTGCGTTTTTTCCTCCCGCACAATTCTTAGGCCTTACGGCTATCATACCAGCGTGACAACCAGCTGTTGCAGAACTGTGCAATGCAATCTTATAAAGAGTACACGATTTAACCGGAAGGACAGAATTTGCCAAAATATTTTATAAGCAACACTGGGGAACGGCAACTGGCCCTCAGCTGAGGCACCGCAAAAAAAGAAATTAGCATCAGGTAGCTGCAAGTAATTATTCTGCCACCACTGCTCCTGCAGCCGAGCCTAGTCTCTCAAGGCCGATGCTGCCCTGCCGCATTCCCTCCGTTTCATTAGCATGGGGAGCGTGACTTCTTCGTGACTTTCTGCCTTTGGCGAAAAAGCTGCTCTACACCAGTTGTCCTCGTTCTCAAATCTCAGCTGTTGAGTATTTCGGCGACACGAAACCATCATCGTACGGCGGAGGAGAGAACGGAATCTGACATTGCCGAAACACCGGGCAGATGTGTAGCAGTGGGCCACGCGCGCTCGCGGGTACGCTGGATCCGCCCATACTAGCGCGTTTCTGAAGACTGGTGTTAGATCTCGGCAGTCAGAGCAGATGAGGGTGTAAATCATGAGCTGAGTGCCATGAACTGCTGGTGCGCGGCGCACAGTGCGCCATCTTCTGGCCGCTTGCTGAACGCAGCCCTGTCCGGCCGCTAGCCGCTGGCTCTCGCCGTGTTCGGCCTGGAGAACCAGGACACGAGTGAGGGACTCTGGAGCAGCAAGCGTCACCTTTGCAGCATCTTACCCGTACACGACTCCAGGAAAAATTAAGAGGCATGTATGGCCGTTCACTCATTATTTTCTTATTCCTTTTCCTTTTGGCAATGCATTGCATGCGAGATGCAATTTAATTTCAGATGATACAATTGATAATTGCGCCCCATTTGCCAAATTCGACTGTTGAAAGCTGGAAGGGCTGAACAACCCTTACACCACTCTGTCCAAATTGCTAACCACGTTTTAGTAAACCTAGTCGCTTCCTTGCGTTAATAGCCACACATCGTTCACATGGTTCACGGATACAATCTCGATTACACACTGACAATACACATTTTCCCTAGTATGATCCATAGGCAAATAACAGACGTAGATAGAGCCCTCCCACGGTCGATGGAGGTGGACACGTTGATGAGGATGTAGTTAGTGGATTATAAGATGTTCCGACAGGCGGTGCGCACGCTCAGCTCTGTTAAAAATTCGTCGACCGAGAGCAAAACTAGGGGGCATGCAAAAAGGTCGTCTGTACTGGTCTGTGTAGCTACAGCCAAGGCAACAGCTCCAGCAGTCACTAGCACTGGTCGGTCTCCGATTCCCCAGAGGTGGTGAGAACGATTTAATGAGAGCGATTTAATGACAAAATCCTGTGAGGTACCCTGGACAGCAGTCAACCTGATTTGAGGTCATCTATTTGACGACACAATGATCCGCAGATTTCAGGCTACTGGTCTTGGCTGGCCATAAGCAGTCTATGCTCCCATTTCTCATAAATTCTGCCCGTAGAAACTCTTCGGCCTTAAGTATGAAAAAATTGGGGAGGGGCAGCTTTGGACAGGCAAAAATTAAGCCCTCACCTTCTGTGCAGGCCCCTTGGAACCGTTTTTTGATGACAACATAGATTGGGGCGCGTCAGGTGTTGCCACTGTGAAACGATGGTTATAGCACCTTGTAGGCCTTGCCAAATTGAGCCCTTGACTGCCGGTTAAAACTAAAGAGATTATGGTTGACCGGCTCGCTCACCTACATCTAAGCGCTGGCCTCAGAGCGTGGGGCGCTTGCTCTCCGTGACGAAGGGCATGAGGCTCCGCGAAGCGTTAAATTTTGGCGCCAGAATTATAAGTGGAACCAAATTATTTTGAACAGATATCTCCCACCCTGGAAATTCTCGGACGCCTCAAACTTAGCAAACTTTCAGCCGAGCTCGACCTTCTAGCTCTCCGGCACCTTCGAAGGTCACCAACAGTACCAGAGAGGTTTACGTACCGTTGTTATAACTGCGCTCTGATTCGTCTACCCGATCTACACGAGACCTGAAAGCCTTCTGCTACAAACCCTGCGTGTCGGAACTGACCTTGCCCGCCGGGCATCTATGTGCCGCGCCACTTGTACATGTAATCGTCTCACGCCAAATGTTATGGCCCCTAGCATCAAGGAGACATTTTCAATCGGGTGTGTCGAACTGGCCTGCAGGCTGGTTGTGCAGATTGTGCAGCCTTGGTACTTTTCTTCATTAGGAGTGGCACAATCAGACGTCCAATTACATATGAATTAACCAATTATTTGGTGGCTATGTTTAGAACATATAATGCCCTGGAAATCGAAAAACCACATTGTGGATATTTTTCGAGCGCATGCATGCATGCCGAGCCCATCGAAAAGCGACTCGGAAAACTAGCGGCGGCTTCGGCGATTGGAGACTGAACTGTGCAAAGGTCACGACAGGGTGTCTTCAGATCGGCACAGTATGTACCGACTGCGGGGATTGGTAACGCGAATACTTCTTACTTGCCAAAGAGAGAGTGCAATTGAGAAAATGCACAATTATAAGCAGTTGCTTGTACGACAATGTTTAGACGCGACTGTTGATTAAGGATAGCGTTCATTGAACAAAGTACTCAAGCAAAGGCTGGCACATCGATTCGCGATGTCACTACGCACAGTTTGTACGTAAATGTTTGCCAGAGAGTAAATTCTCTTGACGATAGGATTACCCAACACATCGCATGCAGCTGTGCACTGGGACGTTGGAATGCAAATCTTCATTCTTGGTGGCAGGTGTCAGATGAATGATCACTGCGGAAGTCACTACATTGGTTCGATTCGGGAAAGGAGGGTGGGGGATGGCGGTGGACGACGACAGTGGTGTGGTTCAGGTCAAGTATTATCACTAGCCTGTCTCTTTGGCATTAACTTTAGAGAGGCGGTCAACACACAAACTCGAATCAAATGAGACAGTGCTAGGAGACCCTGGTATGGCGGGGAACCACGTGCACTGCAAATCACCCGCAAGCCGTTATTCTCCCCCTGTATCCCCCAGCCTGACGACGCCTCTGTCGACGACTCTGCCTGGCGCCCTCCTGAGCGCGCCACTGACGCCAGCTGACTGACGCAGCGGAATACTGTCCAGAAAGAATGATGCACCAGCTGGACCCCCTTTGATGCATCCCTTTTAATCAGGACCTTGTTTGCGTCGGACCCAAGATTGCGAGAGTATCACTTTTAAACTGTTCACTGGGAGGGGCTTGAAACTGCTCACTTAAATTCAGATATTTGACTATCCCGGTAAACGGAACTTCAGTGAAATCTGAGAGCTAACGGAGGCATAAATCCGAGAGCCGACGGTGTATAAGTCTGAGAGCTAACGGTGCATAAAGTCTGAGAGCTAACGGTGCCTAAGTCTGAGAGCTAACGGTGTATAAGTCTGAGAGCTAACGGTGCATAAGTCTGAGAGCTAACGGTGCATAAGTCTGAGAGCTAACGGTGTATAAGTCTGAGAGCTAACGGTGTATAAGTCTGAGAGCTAACGGTGTATAAGTCTGAGAGCTAACGGTGTATAAGTCTGAGAGCTAACGGTGTATAAGTCTGAGAGCTAGCGGTGTATAAGTCTGAGAGCTAACGGTGTATAAGTCTGAGAGCTAACGGTGTATATTGGGTGCCCTGGTGATCAATCTGCTCGGGAACACTTCCCATTGAACTGTCATCTGCTAGTCCGGAATAAATTATTTTCATGGTCCGCTATGGGCTTAATGTCCAGCACTGTCGGAAAGCGGTGGCGCACCCACAGAGCAGCGTGAAAACCTTTATAAGCTCTGAGTAAAAAAATGAAAATCACTCCAGCCACGACATCTGAAAACACTTTCGAGTGTCACCATGACCGTTGTATTGAGCCATCATTTTGTGTACGGTAGAGTGGAAGGGGAACGTGAACCCCCTGTTTCAAGTGTTTTATCATTCATCTTCAACATGTGAGGTTCAATAAATCGATCACGGAATGAATAGCAACCCAGATAAGAAAACGATTAGTTATTTAATGTAGCACTCTGACCCATTGATTTTGAAAGCTTCTCCTACCTAGCAACGAGTGCACTCATTCATTCATTTCAACTTTTACTTTTGTATTGGCAGTTTTCTATTTTATTATCATGCATCTCATTTTTAACATCATCATTTCCTTGGGAAGGGGATCGCCGTTCCCTGTCCAAAATGAGCCCTATAGCGGCAGCAAATGCGCCGCGCCAGTCACAACTGGCTCCGCGCTACTAGCGCCACCTGTAGCCACCTGTTAATGTGGTGTTGGGCACCTGCGCCAACCTTTAAAAACGTGTGAAAAATGCTGAGAACACCAGCAAACAGGCTGCAGCACACACATCGCTTAAGTTAGATGCAACAGGTGTGCGCGTTAGTTTGCTAAAAGTATTCATGTGCCTTAGCATTATGTCCACTGGGAGGCGAAATTCCACAGGTGGGGAAACATTTAAACTCATTGGGGGGAGGGGGTATCTGCTTCTACAGTTGACATGTTAAGATAAAGCCTCCGCCCAGGATGGTCAGAATTTCACAAACTTTACGCATACCTCATAGTGCCCAGATTTCCTACGTGCCTGAATTTCGCTGACTTATATTGAGGAGATGGGCTTTTATCACAGCATTTTAGTCGGAAACAAATTTAGAAGCTTCAGATACTGCTGGCCTAAAGCAGTGTGACGAAAGTCATAAACAGAGCTTACTCTTGCAAAGAACAGATGATCACAGAATGAAAGTCCTCCTTTCCGATATTCCCCCACCTTGGCCTGGCTGCCGACCGCCGTCAGCGGCGGCCGTCACTAGCAGGACTGACCGTGAACTGATTGTCTGTCTCCTTTGTCGTATGTTTGGGGATCGATATCTCTTTTTTATTGGTGTTGAAAACAGGTGGTACGCCCGATGTAGTGCCTGTTTGCGAATGTTCCTTCCGTACACCCCACCACAGCAAAGTATAAAATGCTAGCACTTCCGTCTGTCTGAGGCATGAACTGGTCTGCCGGTTACTGTCTTGCATCTTACAGAATGTAACGGCTGATCCGCTTTTGCATGTAAGACGAAAGTGCAGATCCTTTTTGAACAAGCTGTGTACATCTTCCACAAGCATTTACCGTAACCCGGCATGTCAGGGGCATAACGCGCTTTATGAAATGCCCGTCGTAATATCTTCATGAAATTACCATGCCCATGACGCTGAGCGTTTGAGTCGCTAGTGAAATGTTTCGAAGTTGCCGGCATTTCTGTAATCTCCATTAATATTCTATTTCCCCAACATATATCACTTTTAGGTGCCGCATGCAGACGCAACATGAGCATAGGGTGTTTTAACTAACGGCCCGACTAAACAGAGCATGGAATATATATAGCGCTTTCATCTCTGATGTTTTATCAAACTGTGAATGAGTTTAACTGAGATTTCGCCCCATTAAATCCAACTGCTTGCACTGGCTCATGCTTCGACCGTGTAATTTTCAGCCGTTTCAAGTGCGCATTCGGGACTGAGTCACTGCGGATTATATTGCCCCACATATTTATATATCATGGCTGTTCTTGTGTTCGACTCCAGCAAAATGGCATACAGATGAGTGCGAGTTCCAGAGGTCCATATTTGGACGTACCGGAACTCCCCTGAAGGCTTATTCCGAATGGATTGTGCCCATAAAATGACTGAGAACCACATGGCCAACGCATCAGAAACTACCGCATGTATCTCTGGCCTGCGACACGGAAACACGGTGGACATTAGCTAGCGATCATTCAATCGAACACCGAATCGAACGTGGGTAAAGCTGTCCTCCACATAATCTGTGTTCTTTTAAGTCGGGGCTTGGCTGGAAACGTGCAGTTCTCCTCTGGAACCTCATAAAACTATTCATATGATGCTGATCATAAAACGCTGTCATGATATAAAGACCCTGGCTTTGGCTCTGAATGGCCGGACCACGCCAAACGCTTACGACGTATGCTCGTTGAACATCACAAACATATCCTGGAAACACTGTAACTTGTGGGCAGGCAGAATAAGCAAGGCTATTCACAGACAGAACGTAGCTTTGTGTACTAGGGTGTGCTGGAGGTTTTCTTAATATATCTCCATTTGCTCGCTGTACCTAGCAGCACTCGGTGTTTGTATTTACAACTCGTGTTGAAGAAGATGACCAGGACACTATATGCTGATATTTGTTTAAGATTGCACAAGAATAAGCTTAACACATATCAATTCGGAAAAGTGGAGGCGCCAAAAAAGGAAAATGCCGCCTTTTTGTACTTTTCACATCTTGTTAGGATTAAACGCCCCCCGCGGTCTGTTCGGTCACACCAATTTCTCGAAATTCTTCTAAAAAGGTCAGAATTATAATTAAAGTAATGCATTCGGTGAGGAAATCTCATTGGGCTCCCTGCTCACCGCTACGAGAGCGATGCTTGTGATTTGCCTTGTCTTTCCCAACGTGTGTGATTACGGAGTACGTCGGTTTGGCTCAAATTAAATGGTGAATATCGTGAGTACAACGTTTTGGTTCAAACCTTAGACATCGTATGTACGAAAAAACCAAGAACGTGTATGGGCAGCACTTCGTTTCATGACCACAAATAGCACGTAACAAGCCAGATGCACTATTTCATGACATACTGGGGCAATACCTGCGTGCTTCTTCCCACTCATCGTACATTTATTTGGTGGGTATATTTAGTTTGGTGGTGAGATCAACACAATTATCTGTTTGAACGCAATTTTATGAAAATGTATTGAGCCAATTAAGGAGAACAAAAAAAGTACATGCGGATTTTGGCTCTCCACTTCATCTAAATACAATATTCAGGCCTCCTGACTTCTCACATTTCGATGCTGCTAATAGAGTGAGCCTTAAAACAATTTTTGATCTATTTTGATAAGCCGCGGATTTAAAATCTTGAAGACCTAGCTAACACATACATTTTATGTTGTAAGCGTTTACTCCTCCACCCAATACGCTGATGTTTGTATCCACATTTCGCATCTGGCAGTACCCAAGACCAACAGCAGGTGCAGAATGTATGTAGTGTGTGTTGGAAAGCCGAAAGCGCATGGTTTGTTCCAGCATTACGTCCGTGTCCTAATGGGCAAAGCGCATCTAGTCGTTCTGTTATGACTGGTGTATGCCGTCCCCCAGGGCCACCCCGACGGCCGGGCAGGATGTCGGCGGCACGTGCCCGATTACACGCACACGCACAGCCGCCCACCACCCTCTTCTCGCGGCCGAAGGGGCACGCGCAGGGTCAATGCGGTGTTATTACCACCACGCAATACGCGTGACTTCAACATTGCGATCACTGCCAAACAAAACTCGCTGGACATAACTCGCATCGCGATCCAAGTAATCTCACGTCAATACCAGTAGCATCACGTCATTATCAGTAGCATCACGTTACCATCAGTAGCCTTACGTTATCATCAGAAATATCACGCCATCAGCCATCAAGTTATCATCACTAACATCACGTTATCATCAGTAGCACCACGTTATATTTCAGACACAAAAGTTTATAGGAAACGTGACGTGCCATTAATGTAAATCCAGGAACACCGTCTAATCACGGATTGGCTCTTTGTTCCACCACCAATACTGCCAACCGCTTGTTTTGAGCAGGTTTTAATTACGGCAGCTTATTTATGATCTGCATCGGCTCCCTGCACGGCCTGTGCCTGGCAGGGACTCCCTGCGTGCCCTGTGTATGGCAGGTCTCCCTGCGCGGCCTGTGCCTGGCAGGTCTCCCTACGCAGGCCGTGCTTGAATCGTGACCCTTACATCGTGATCCGATGATCAAGGCTGGTATTTTTGTGTATGAAAGTTTTTAAAGCAATGTTATGCATTCGTTTTTGATTTGATGTTTTTTCTGCTTTGGCACTCAAAGCCACATAAGAACCGTTTGGTGATCGGTGAAAATAGACATGAGTACATGTACTCTGATGTTTGATTCTATACAAACTGAGGCTGAAGGCCTGGAACAGACATCTCAAGAGCAAAATAAAGTGACGTCAAGCGGCATTGACATTGTTGCATTGAACAACATGAATGCACGATACTAGACGAGCTTTAGTGGCTTTTATAGCCTTAAATTTGACAAAAGGTTAGTTTCCCGTGAATTTAAGTTAAGCGTCTACTATACCTTATGAAAAGGGAAATAACTTATGCTGGTAAACGGTACGCTTTTTAGCATGCATCGTATACTTATTCCAAATGGTTGCCCTTTGCTAATCGTGCAGCGAGGTGGACACTGGGCGATGAGACTTACTAATACAGGACCAAGCTGAACTGAACATACCAGGATTCGTTAGCACCCTCCCCTGCCTTGTCGTGCGCCACGCCACGCGACCCCCACACTGCAGCGCGCCGCCATATAAGCGTGCTGCTGACCCAGATTGAACCACTCTTGATTTCGGCGCGGTGGTGTGGGCATTGTCTTGGACAACGCGCTTGTGGTCTGTTAGTCAGTGTCTGCACCTGTGGCCGGCGATCAACTGGAGAGGTATGGACTACCTGAATACCCACGGCATGTGCATTGTCGTGGTTGTGGTATATATATATATATATATAATATTATAATATATATATATATTATATATGTGTGTGTGTGTGTGTGTGTGTGTGTGTGTGTGTGTGTGTGTGTGTGTGTGTGTGTGTGTGTGGTGTGTGTGTGTGTGTGTGTGTGTGTGTGTGTGTGTGTGTGTGTGTGTGTGTGTGTGTGTGTGTGTGTGTGTGTGTGTGTGGTGTGTGTGTGTGTGTGTGTGTCCTTCATCTGGTCATTATACTATGCTTGTGTTGGAACGCCAAGATGCTAAGGTGGATGATTTCAGTCACTCTGCTGTACATTGTCTTATGATGTGCTGTTGTTTTGGCTCGAACGCTGGTTCTCTACCAAATGGGCATGTTTAAGCTTCTTCTGTCTAGAATATTTAGGATATCACTGAGTGCGGGATGCATCTAAGGTATCCGATTGGAAATTAAAGACATCAAAAACC
>NW_023596136.1:43930501-43982033 GCF_011947565.3 Pollicipes pollicipes
CAATAATGAGGTCCCTTATTTCTTTCCGGGCAAGAGACCCCTTGAGTAGAACAACAGGGTTACCTCACCGTTTGCAGTCAAGGACTGAAGGGCCATTCTATCCCATTGCGAAGTGCCTCCTGGCTGTCATTCTGGCGGCACGGAGCAGTATCTCCTGGTCGATCAGAAGGCCATTAGAAGGATATATAATATCACATTGTTCCCGTCCCTGATATGGGAGATGCTCTGACCCGCGCAGTTGGTCCCTGATCAGCACAGCAATTCTCACTGACGCAACAACATCCCTGATCGCCGCCGATGGTCCGATAATTGTCACACAGACTCCAGTTCTATGCTTTTCTGTGTACTTCAGAAATGTTGAGGATCCCCCAAACGTAGATTGTAGATGAAAATGGGTCCCAAATTTGCATCAACATCGCTAACCCAGGTTCATTTTCAAATGTTAAGACTCAGAATTGATTACTGATAAAATATTACGTCATGTGGTTTTGAATACGCGCGCTGGCAAGTTATAGCAACAGCATCCTCGACGCCCGGCGTTGCAGTTTCCATGGGCCGCGCAGCGTCAACCTTGCGACAGTGACGCTTAGCGACGGCCAATGAGCAAACGAAAAAAATGATGCATCTTGAGAAAGATGGCTGTTCAAATATCAAATCAGCATGCGTGTTTAATGTAGCGCAAAAGTAAGCTAGACGCAACATTAATCTGAAAAGTGAGGGGGAGCAGTAAACACTGCTGGCTCCCCGACCCTGAAAAGTGAGGGAGGGGGAGGGGGAGGCCATAGCCCCCCTGGCCACTACTGTTTTTACACCCATGATGTTTGTGCAGAGCAAGGGTATTAGGTACCTTCGAGCCCGAAAGCCCCAGCGCCTCCAGCCGCTTGCATTTATCAGTCTTGGTTTATTTGCAAAATACTTCCCAATATGCAGCTGTGTGCCAAATACAAGGTTTTCACGCATCTCTTTGGGGCCACAGCAGGTAGACACCACACCAACAAAGCAAGGCCTGGTACAGACACCAAGAAAGCCTGGCAGATTATTTTACTCATCGTAGTTTTTCCGAAGACACTTGACCGCCAAATTGCAACACACCTGAAAGGTAGGAGTGGAAATTTTAGAAATGCCTTCTAAATGAAATCTAAATCCTCAATCTTATCGTCTGAGCACTCGTTTTCATTCATTTTTGGTCAAACAAGGTAATGTCAATTTTTTAGCAAAAACTCTAGGCTTTTATGTGTATTTGATTACTTTTGTTTTCGTGGCTTATGCAGGTATGATAGTAATCCATTCTCCTTACTTTTTGATAACATCTAAAGATACTATCTAGCATCTAAAACGTTAACCAATGTCTCTGCAAAGTTTTCCAACTGCAAACTTGCAAACATTTTATGCATACATTGGATAAATTCCCCGGCCGCCCAAACATGTGTGATATACAGCCAAGAGTGAACAATTCATAGGGTATGAAGGAGGCAGTTTGAAGCAAGTAAAGCATATTTACCATCACTTTTGTCTTGCTAAACCGCTAGTTAGTTGGCCGTTTTTTGGTTCAAGGCGTGACACAACAATGATAAATCTAAGCCATCCCAGTTTTCACAGATTTTTGGTCGAATGGGCTGACTAAAATTTTTAACAAAAGCTATAACTCATTCCTATCAAGCTGCAAGTTCTTCACCGCGCAGTCGCACCTGCATTTTAGAGATTTCCATTCTGAACGTAGGGTTGTCAGTAACTCGCCCAGTTTATTTTAGTTAGCCCAGTTTGCCTGTAAGTCTATGCGATATTGTAGCTGATTTCCTTCTTTTGATTGCACACATCTGTAGGCATTTTTACATGGGCATTGCTGGCCGAATGCCGTCAAATATCTATAATCGCAGCTGTCGTCGTCAAGACGACGGCAAAATCTTCTAGAGCCGTCATCAGCTGCTGCGGACTAGAGATACCACTTGAATGTCTTAACTCTCACATTGCGGGCGTGCAGGCCTAAAAGGTAACACCTTGACTGGTGTGAGTGATGTGAACACAAAGGATAGTTGTGATTAGCACAGCGGGCGGCCAAGGTCATTTACCGAGAACCGCATTCGTTGAAGTTTGAACTAGTACGTCATTATAAACCATGCTATAACTCTGTTTCCTAAGGTGAAAGTGCACTTTGAAAAAGAGTTACTGCGCTATGCGCCACAGGGCAGAAGTCAAGGCCACATTATTACATTGTATTGCATTGGTGTGATAATTACCTCATGTTTGGGAATTTTCCCCTGCGTAGATTGTCTCAAGCTTTCGTGGCATTTACTTAACAGTCATGACAAAAACACAGAGCGCATGCGCTGAAAAGTGTAAGGAAAACTAAAATGATTGCTTTCATAATAGTAAGCAGGAAGTCTGATGAGGTTTCTCCCGCCTGAGCGGCTACTTAAAATCGAAATTCTGAGACGTTGAGAGGGATTTCGAGAATGCCGATATTACCGATAAATCGAACGGCGTCTGATCTAGCGATATGTGAAATAAACAAAAAAGTGGTACACTCCCTCTATCAAGCCAATAGCTTTTAAAGCTAGGCGTCGGTGCGCTGATCCGTTTCCTTTATACTTAAGGTCAACGCAGACTGCTGCTTTTAGCGAACTGCTTGCTATGTAAACAGTTGGGCGTCTTTTATTAATTCGTTATTGTAATACTCTGTCCACGTCTTTACTGTATTGGTTTCATTTAGCTTCTGTCCAAGTCTCCGTTTTTGCGCTTTCGCTTAGCCTGCCCTGCACGGTAGTAGAGTCACAACCCAGGTCCGGTGCTGGCGGTCCACAGTGCAGGATCGTAATACGGTGAAGCATGGCGCGTGACTCTCGGCCCCACCTATATCTGTTGGCAGCGGTGCCGTGTCCCGTTGGTCGTGCGAAATGTAACCACTGCATCCATGGCCCTGCTAAAAAAGCCGGCTCCAGCCAGTTTGAGGCGTTATATGCTGAGCAGCTCGATGTGTCGAATGATGCGGCTGAGCAATCGTGAAACTGCTTTCTAGCCAGTGCGGCTCGGACCTTTCTCCTGAGCAGAGGAGAAGATTGGAATCTGTATTGGAACGACACGCCCTCATGCGTGACTGATACATGGGATTTCCTAATGTGGTTACTCATGGCATAGACAGCGGTGACCACCCTCCTCCTCGTCAGTCTCCCAGACGTGTGCCACCGCACCTAGCAGATGAGCTCCTTTCCCGGATCAGTGATCTCGTGAACCAAGGCGTTTTAGAGGAGCCTGAAGGCGAATGGTCATCCCAACATGTCTGGCTTAAAAGAAATCTGAAGCATGTCGAGCGGTGCCTGACTTGCGCCGCCTAAACAGTGTCACAGGTATCAGCTTACAACTTTTCGAGGGTAGATGACTCGCTGGAAGCTCCGTCTAGTTCGGACACGTTCTGTTAGGTAGACATGAATGGTGCCTATGTTCAGGTCTCAGCGGATCACAAGGATAGAGATAAAACCACAACTACCGCTCCGTTTGACACTATCGTAATGTACATAAGGGTTTCTGGTTTATCGGAGGCGGCGGCAGCCTGCCTTCTGGACACTGTCCTGGTTGATGTAACCCCGGAACTGTGCCCATAACTTCAATGACATTATTGTGCTTGGGCGGGGCTTTGAGGACGTGCTTGCGAAACTACATGCTGCCCAGGAACGCCACCATAGTGCTGACCTGACTGTTCATCTGCAGGAGGATTCGTTCTTTCCGAAAAAGACGATTTTTGGGACATGTGTTGTCTGCTGATGACGTGTCTACCGACCCAGAAAAGGTCAAAGAGGTGTTAGACTGGCCCAACCCGAGAACGTAAAAGTAACTGAATAGTTCTCTTGGCCTGAATTCCTATTTCCGGAGGTTCGTGCGAAACGTCGCTGAAATCGCTGCCCCCTTATTTCGTCTGACTCACAAAGATGCAAAATTTGCGTGGAATGAGGAAACAGGAAGTGTTTTTGATCAGCTGAAACGTGCCTTATCCAGTGCACCTGTATCGTCGTTTCCACGTTTTTCTGGTGCTGGTGCTGGCAGGTTCCACTGCTGTGGTGCACCAGTGGTGCTGGTGCTGGCAGCACCACTGGTGCTGGCAGGTTCCACCGCGACACAGACGCTTCTGATCCTAGCATTGGTGCAACTCTGTTTCAGGAACAGGATTTGAGAGGATTGTGCCATGGTTTATACCTCCCAAAAACTGAGTAAATCACAGCAAAATTACAGCACAACCCGCAACGAACCCTTAGTTTATGTCATTTTCTTCCAACATTTCAGACATTGATCGGGAAAGAATCGATCCGCGTACTGGCCACACCAGTTTGCGCCGACTTCTGACCCTAAAAAACCAGAATTTCAGCCAGATGGTTTGAAATCACTTCTGCCTTTGATTTCGACGTGGGTTGTAGTCCCGTGGTTGGAAATATTCCTGCTCATGTTATAAGCAGGTGCATTCAAACGGCGTGTGACGCTGGGACCCAAACTGAAGGACCGAGCATGCAGCATCGGCCAACTAATGGCTGAATGGCTTCTTGTACCATGAACAGGGTCAGGATCCTGCATCTATAAGATCGCCAGGTATCTGCTGCGAGGCACAAGAACTAGGTACACTTCAGTACCCCCAGGCATCGTCGCCCTGTTGCGGTAATGGCACCGTCTGAAGCTCACTGACTGAGTTGTTTTCCGCCATGTTCAGTCCCTTAACAGTTGATACCGGGAGTTTTGACATCCCTATATACTGAGCCAGCTGGTAGCCATTTTGGGTCGGACGCATTGACGTCTACAGCCAGACGTGAATTCTGGTGGATTGAGATGGAGTCATTCATCAAAGCTTTTTGCAGCTGGTGTGTAAAGTGCAATTCTCGAATTTTCTCAGTTCCGCGCCACAGTGCTTTCATGGATGAACTTGACTCTGACGAACATTTCGACACTACGTCCATTGATTTTCTGTCGGGCCTACCAGTGACACCTCGAAGAAGCAAAATATTTTGGTGACCTGTGATCACTTCACTCGATGGCGCCGGGTGCTCCCTGTTCCCGATATGAAGGCACCAGCTGTAGTAAATGCTATCATTAACCAGTTTATCGCCCGTTTCGGATGTCCCCTCCACATTCATTCTGACAATAACGCCAACATTTCAGGTGCTCCTCTGACAGAAGTTTACTGACTGCTGGGTATTAAAAAGCCGCATTGTTCAGCGTTTCACCCAGAAGGGTATTCTAAATGTGAAGAGATGATGAGAGCCATCCTGGACATGCTCTCAAAGTACTTAGGAGAAAATTGCTACGAACGGGACGTTCATTTGCCCCGCTGATGCTCGGATACGGGGCCAAAATGTGCCTCTCCCTCTCGGACACTTGTCGCACTACCTTATGTTCGACAGAAACCCTAGACTGCCAGCATCGGTGCGAATCCAGACACCGTCAAATGTACCACGATCTCTGAAGTCAGCCGCCCTTAAATACGCCACGATCTCTGAAATCAACCGCCCCCAGATGTTCCACGATCTCTGACGTCAACCGCCCCCAAATGTGCCACAATCCCTGAATACCCGATGAACCTCACCAAACGGCTGAAACTGTCACACAAGTTCGCATGTGGGGCTTCCAACAAGCATCACGCGCAACAAAAAAACTTCTTGACAAAAAAATTGACCACACATCAACTGCAGGCCGACGATGCCGTCCATCTTTTCAGAAGCGTGGCTCAACGTGGACAGTACTTCAAATCTGTCCGGTCATGGAGGTCCGCAGTGATCCTTGCCATACTGTCCGGTCATGAAGGTCTGCGGTGATCCTTGCCATACTGTCCGGTCATGGAGGTCTGCGGTGATCCTTGCCATACTGTCCGATCATGGAGGTCCGCGGTGATCCTTGCCATACTGTCCGGTCATGGAGGTCCGCGGTGATCCTTGCCATACTGTCCGACCTAAACTACAGGGTGAGAGTGTTGAGAGGAAAAAAGTGGTACGTTGTTCACCGCCAGTGGTGAAAATTAGCTTCTGATTTACCTGATATAATCGGTGACAAAAACTGACACTTTTGCGAATCAACTGTCGACAAAATTGCGGAAATGAAAGCAAGTTTCAGCAGACAAGACTATATTACGACAGATTGCCCCAGCCCGGCGAAACTCAAAGCTTAGTATTTGTCTGCATTTGCTATCGTTTGCAGCGTGAGCATGTGTCGAAACGTTGACGTTTTGCCGCATGAGCAAGTTGAGTTATAAAATGTTGCCAAACATAGAAGCTTGAACCATGATAATTTTTAGCGAGTGACAAAAGCATACTCCAAACTACACTTTATCAGTACTGATGTCAAAAATAGTGGTGACAATGTTTTTCCAATGCCCTCAGATTGGTGCTTTTCACAATTTTTTCACGTCACATACTTAACAGTAGAAGATACCAAATAACTACGCTTATTACTAGTCGTAATAGCCGTGGCTGGTCACAGCACCTTGCGATTAATGTGATCTATTTGCTACGAAGCGTTGTGTCATCTCAGATAGATGGGATTTATTGCTCGTCATGCGGTAATGCGCTGGGTTCAGTACAAGGCTGTGGGCTGCGGTTGGTTGAGTTCCTGTGGTGAGAAGCCGACTGGCTAGAAGAACGTAGCCAATCGTCGGCTGCTTAAGGTAATACCGTTAAAAAGCCCTGCCAATTTAGCATTGCGGTTTGTGGATACCTGAGCTGAAGCTTCAGGGGTAGTGGAGGTCGTTGGAGCGACACATGTCAGGGATTCATCCGGGGCTTCCTGCTGCTGGGAAGAACAGCGAAGCATCCACAGGGGAACAGAAAAGCATCCACACATTCAGGCTGTGGATGTCATGTCTGTACTAGTCCTATGCTCATAACGTGCCAAGCATAGGACTAGAGCAGACCAATGCTCGGCATCTTACCTCGGTTTCGAGGTAAGATGCCGAGCATCGCTGGCGCAGGCCTCTCGCATTTTCCGTTGCACCTCAGACTTGGTGTATTGATCGGCGGGCAGGCGTAAAGTAAAACGCTTTTAGTTTAATTTAGTAGTCATCATATTGTATATAAAGCTAAATGAAGGTGCTAGAAGTGTTAAAAAAATGTCATTTGCATCTGTTGATACCAATGTTGTAGGAGTTGTGCTCTAAATAATTCGGATCATGTCAGGAAGTGCGAGTTCTGCACCGGCAATAAGCATGTCAGGATAATGGAGTTAACCAACGATTTCAGCTGACTGTACAATGGTGTTACGAAAAAAAGTGATAATGTCTCAGGTGCTTGTAGAACCATGCTGTCGGTAAATCTAGGGCCGGAGGGACGCAGTTTTTCAAAATGCGTAGGGGTGCGGGATTGAAAGCGGAAGGGGGAGGACAAAATTCCCTGAGCCTGCCTCCAAAATGCACTTAATACAGTTTTCACTCTAACTTTGATGCAATTTTCTCGCAGCCGGCAGCAGGGATGTAATTCGTCAAAATAGGTTTTTGGGGTTGAACCCCAAAATTATGATAATTAAAAAATAATGGGTGCAAATTTTCAACTTAGGTAGGAAGCTACATCCATGGTTAGGAGGCACGATCCCGCTCCCCTCAAACTGTATAGGAGAATACACACCTTTAAGCTAGTTATGCAGGGAATGCCTTTACCTGATAATTCTGTTAGATTAGTCTCAGCCTTCATTCAGTATCTGATGTCCAGCGAATGAAACCTTAGTGCAAATCAACCCCAAAATTGAAATGGTTGATGGTTATGCCGCATTGCATATAATTTGTCTTTGCTTTTTGTGACTTATTGCATTTAGAGATACCTGGCAACAGTTTCTGAAAGGTTTGACCCCTGACAACAATATAAGACGGTTCCAAATTTCGTCAGTGACAGAAAATGTACCTTTTTCACCCCCACTCACCACAATAGGTTGAAACCCCGACCCGGTGACCCCTCAGCCCGTCACAAACCCAGACCACACCATTTCAGACACGGCATTGTTGTGCTCTGTGGCTGGGAGGCATTCGTCGTATTCGTCACAGTCGCCAGTCACCACAGTCGCCAAACTGGGCGACGCGAGTGGGCGACTCCTACGTATCTCCGTTCGGCTCAGTTTCTCGTCCGGTCGTGGAGGACTGGAGGCCTCGGCGGTTACGGAGAAGTGCTCAACGCCGCTTTCCACAGAGCCGCCTGATCGTCCCGATGCGACGATTGTGCTCTATGAGATAGTTCCAGCTCGAGGGATGGTAGAATGCCTCCACCCGTCTTGGCTCCGGTTTAGGTTCCCCGACTTTCTACCAGTGCTCCGATGCAGCCAGGGCACTTTTGTCTGTTAGTTTTGTTAGTGGCTGTAAACTAGAAAATCTACCACGTCCGATATGTGAGGTGTCGGAGGTTTGGCTGGTTGAAGAGAGAGATTTGAGTTCCACGCATATTTTGGTGCGTTTGCTGGATCCGTGCTGTGGATATCATATCTGGCAATGTTTTAGCATGCCTGTCGATGTCGCGAAATGTCAACAGATTTGACCTGCCTACGGAGTACTGGGTTGAACCATTGTCATGTCATCCAAAGGCTCGCACGTGCTGCCCTGTTCCTGATCACCAACCTTTTTCCAAGCCTAACGCGTTTCGTATGGTTTTTTTGTGCCGAGTGCCATGATAGTGTTGGTGTGAGGCAGTGTTGGAAATTCGAAAAATCTTCCTGGTAGCGGAGTACAATTTTTTATAGTCAAGTGCAAAAGTATCCAAGTGCTGCGGGTCATTACAGCTTTATTTAGGTTATCTTTGAGAGATAATAGTACAATGGGTGGCACTCAACAAAAGCGCCACTTTTCATATACAGCAATTCTTGTAAAAGCACCTTAAATAAAAGAAAACGTCAGTATTAAACATGACACTAAAACAACACAGTATCATACTCTGTACTATGAAACACATGTGCATATACATTTGTTTGCGATCTATGAAGGGCTCTGTGTATACACCCTCCAAAACGGAGAGTAATTACGCATCGGGTTTATATACTCTCCAAAATGGAGGGTGGCTATACACCGGGCTAATACACTCTCAAAAATGGAGCTTGGATACGATTCGCACAGCCAGACAAAATGGCACACAAAAAATGAAAATGAACATGACACAGACGGCAACCTACTCATGCTCCTCCACGATCACGCTACTCACGTTCCGCCAGCTAACTGGTTATAAAAACAATTAAACATTCATGCCCTCCACCTTCCCACTCCCGGTCAACACACGAGGCCCTGCACGTCCCAGCCGAACAATAGAGACAGGCAGCACTCTTGCCCGATTTACCGAACCAGCGCAAGTACAATGCCTGACAGACTCGTGTAGGCCGCCAAAAGGGATCGGAGTCAGCCACTCCGCTGACTCCGCGCGGATAGTGCAAAGTATTTATGGATTTTGATGCGCTTTAACCGATATTATGGCGAAAGATGATAATTTATGTTGCAATTAACTGACGTTTTTGTCCTACTAAACCTCTCTTTTTAATTTGCCGGGACAAAGTTATGGGTTCATGTTACTCTGGTGGTCCGGTGTCTTTGCTGGAGTGAGATAGCTGTCTCCGAAACAGTTTTTTGGCTATTTATAGCAACGTTTTTCGACTTAAAAGGGTATTTCTGTAACGTCTGAATTACCAACTTTAATTCCACCCCCTTAAGTGACAAATTTAACTTGGTTTAAATCCACAGCTGCCGAAACATTTGTGTACTCCGGATACCAGGAAGTGGCCGAAAATCCAACCACATGGCGGTTCTGGATGAGTATAAATAAGTCCTCCTTCATAATCGTGATGCCAATCTCTATACAGCTCCCCTCCAAATGTTTACAAACTTTTTCGAGGCATGAGCGCGAACAGAATATTTGTGCTCTTTACAAATCAGTCACGAGGAGGCGAATCATTAAAGCCAATTAGAGAGTTTTGCTGTGTTCAATCTCCAACCTGAGCTGGGAGGCGGGCGCGAGCCGCTGACTGGTTGAGACGTTCCCGACGCTGAGTTGCGAGTGATTCTCTTATTTTCATTGCCATGACACAGTGGTGGCACGTGGGTAGGCGGCCGTCTGTAGTAGGTGCTTGGGCGTGCGGTTTTCTATGAATGTTCGTTGCATCCTTGGCAGTTAATGCGGTTCGTCGTCAGTGGTAGGTTAAGTCATGTCCAAGTTTGAGTTGGTCTGCGCAGGGCATAGGAAGTGAGAGCCTTGCTAGTCTACTGACCGGTGCGATTCTGACACCCGTTTCTTTTTCCCCGGTATTGTTCAAAGGCAATTCCATTCAACATCCACACGCTTTATTTTTCACATTTCCATGCATGGCTTATCATATACCTAGGTGGCAACACAGGCTGCTTGCTATTGGGCATCTTAGTCTGGTGGGTGCAAAATTTGTGCCCTTGCAGATATCAATACACGGCTCCTAATGGAAGCAGCAAGTCTCAAGCTGTTACACCTTCTGGTTTTATTTTGTCCTGAAACAAGGTTATCAAGGTAAAACAAGTTAAAAAGGTTCTGAGGTAAACTGAGTTTTTCCAAAAGCTGTTCTTGTTGCATCATGATGGAGCACAAAATACTTCATTTTACATGGTCACATTCCTGGAGTACACAATCTCCTGGTATACATCATACCAGGAAACGCCGTCAAGTTTTCCAACACTGGTGTGAGGTGCTGGTGGTCTCGTCGGTGCGCTCGAGGGTCCTCTCAACATTGTTCCAGTAGTTAGCCCTGCCTGGCCAGTTGCATGTGTTCGGTTTGCGGTCGTGATGCCGTTTGGTAACGCGGCAGCTATGGTGTATGTCCCGAGGTTGGGCTGCGGCAGTTATGGTGTCCGTCCCTAGGCCGGACTGCGGCAGTTATGGGGTCTATCCCGAGGCTGGGCTGCGGCAGTTATGGTGTCCGTCCCGAGGCCGGGCTGCGGCAGTTATGGTGTCCGTCCCGAGGCGGGACTGCGGCAGCTACGATGTCCGTCCCGAGGCGGGACTGCGGCAGCTATGGTGTCCGTCCCGAGGCCGGACTGCGGCAGCTACGATGTCCGTCCCGAGGCCGGACTGCGGCAGCTACGGTGTCCGTCCCGAGGCCGGACTGCGGCAGCTACGATGTCCGTCCCGAGGCGGGACTGCGGCAGCTATGATGTCCGTCCCGAGGCTGGGATGCGGCAGCTACGGTGTCCGTCCCGAGGCTGGGATGCGGCAGCTACGATGTCCGTCCCGAGGCGGGACTGCGGCAGCTATGATGTCCGTCCCGAGGCTGGGATGCGGCAGCTACGGTGTCCGTCCCGAGGCTGGGATGCGGCAGCTGTGGTGTCCGCCCCGAGGCTGGGATGCGGCAGCTGTGGTGTCCGCCCCGAGGCTGGGATGCGGCAGCTGTGGTGTCCGCCCCGAGGCTGGACTGCCCGCGGCTGTGCTGCGCTGTTTGCGCCCGTTGCGCCACCGCGGGCTGTGGCTTTGATTGTTGCTATTGTTTTGAAAGTAGTTCTTGCCTTATGTCCGTATATGCTGGTTATTTATGTGTTGTTAGCAAGGTCGGGTATATTCGAGTGTGATAGTGATGGCATTTACACTTTATTTGAGCTCAAATTGTTTCCTTATTGTAAATTGCTTCTTATGCTGTCAGGTAAATGTCTGAGTAACTGCTATTGTAGCACTGATCCATATTCCTGCTGTGATTGATTTCTTCTCGCTTCTGTCGTAGCATCTGTTTTTTGCGTTTTCGTCCAGCCCTGCCCTGCACGGTAGGGTAGAGTCACAACCCAGGCCCGGTGCTGGGCGGTCGCAATGCAGGATCCTGTGAAGCATGGCGCGTGACTCTCGGCCCTATCTACATTTCCATGCAGCGTACAGCGCGAATTAGCTCATAAAGTGTTCACACTCTATTCCGCAATCGAGCTATGTCTTCGTGAGTCGGAACTTAGGTCAACATTACATTGCACTGCTAGTGCACTGCTCTGTTAAGAGGGTCCGAACCAGCGCCATATGTAGTTAGCCGGAGTTGGAAGTCATTCCGCACCAGCGGAAACACGCAAAAGTTTGTGTGACGTTACTCGCTGGTCGTCTCGCGAAGCATCATTGGGCTTCTGGCTTGTCATGAATGTTGCATCGTCAGTGAACGTTTGGGAGTCACTGTGACGACGCTCGCTCGGTCCCGAAGGTGGATGACTTGAAGACTAGCGTGTGATGTGCAGCGGTCACTGGACAGTTGCGTTACAGACTTCAGCGATTTTGCCGTCCGAGTTTCGAGTCGCGATTTCCATTACAAGTAAAGAACAACTTATTGACGCCTGTTCTTTAAAGGTGAACAGTTGTTGATCCTGAGTAAACATAAACCTCAACCCAAGCCAACGAGCATTTCATGCTATGTCAGTAATCCATGCTTGCCAGTGTTTAACGTGTTTTAGGGTACCAGATGTGATATGTTGATAACTCAATCGACTAGCATGCAAACTTTTGTTTGATCTCGCTTCGACGGAATCAAGCACAGGTCTGCTCATTTTAGCCCGACTAAGTTTGGCATGAGTCTCGAGCCCGCTTCCAATAAAATATGTCTCGATTCTAGAATCGGCTTCGATAGGGCGAATTCTGACGGCGGCTGTATAAAACTTGGCACTAAAGCATCAGCAAAATGTACATAGGACACCTAGTTTGACAGCAGGCAGCTTGAAATTTGGTGTTGCATCTGGTGCCATTCCACTTGATGTTATTTCATCAGCATACTCTGCTACGCACATTTCTATTTCAGTCGACTCACCAGCACCGGAAAGGTCAATTACGGCAACGGCTCACCGCAGGTGTTCGATGCAATCAGGCCGAACCTGACCCAAGACCCATATTCATTCCATAACTGGTGCCTAAAACTAGACTCAAAGTCATTCCATAATTGTTGCCAAGTCCTAAAAGACTGCCGGACGAGTCTGCGCCATACAGGTAGTCCCAAATATAATGACGGTGCGGTTCAACCGTGGCCAACAACCTCGCCGCCGGTAACGAGCAAACAACTCTCACGACCACTTCGCCCTCCCACACACCTGGACGTAACGTTGCTATCGCAGGCTGTATTTAGATGCTCCATTAGCAGCCTGCAGCTCGGCAAGGGCAGTGAAAGTGACGCGCCGCGGCTGCCAGCCCGTGCTGGCGTGCCGGGCCGGGCTGACCGCGGACGGGAGGCGGACAGGTCGGATGGTCGAACCGAAGAGAATGCGCATAAATACCGAATTAGGCAAATGTTTCGAGGTCGGGTACTCACGCTTCACATGAATAACCGACGAATTCCCCACTCTGAATCAAAAGGGGAACGTCAGGTCGCTGATGGAGGTGGTGCAGAGGTAGCTGGGCGCGTAACTGATCGCTTGCGCCGGATGCAGAAGCCGACGTTGGGGAGTACGGTTGCGCAATATGCGTGGGTGCCGCGAGGCGTGCGTGCCGGCTGGCAGCCACGTTAAAATGCTCGGCTCGCGCTGGTGCCCTCGACAGCGCGTGTTGGCCACAAGGCCGACCGGAGGAGGGTCATGAGAGGCCGGGAAGTCCAGTCACTTCTTCCGGGAAAAATTACGCGTAACACGTAGTTCTCAGTAGGTCATACGGTCGCTTCTCGAGAAATCACGCCACCCCACAAGGTGCTAGCTGAAATTTACCGCGTTTTTCCTCAGGAGTGCGTCATAGGCAGGCAGTGTGTGCTACGCTGCTAAGAGTTACAAAACAATTCTTCTTGTTTTATATAATAAGACATAGATACCAGAATCTAAGCTTTTCAGACACGCTATAATGCCGACTTCTTACGACCAAAAAAATGAGGCGTGATGCCAGCGAGATCTGTGTGAAGCGAGGGAATTTCCGCGAATCATTACAGTGATAGTTTGCGTCTGGTAAATATAATTTTGTCCGCATGCTGCATCATCTCTGCTCCCCATATTTTAGCTGGAAGCTTACTCCTGTTGCCACAATTCTTTAACTTGTGAAACGTTATTGTGCATCTGCTCCTGAGTCGCCGGTCGTCTTTTTCGTTAGAACAATGGCGGATGCAGGATATACAAATGTGGGGGAGCAAAATGTCGGTTTCGCGCGGCGTTAAGATGCGTACAACACATCAACCGCCGCTCTGATATGATATGTTAACACCCTGCGCCCATGACGTAGCTCAACGTCTCCGTCTCTGCGTCATTTAAACTCTGCCAGGCTGTCACAGCCACCTTGTGGAATAAACGGCCCGCTCAAAAATGCCCCGACTGAAACCTAAGTCGTCGTTCCGCAATATATTTTGGTGGACTCGCTCCCGTCACCCCGTTCGACAGCTTCCGCAATATTGGTGCTTGATCATTGAACCTGTTGTCACTGGTGGGTTAACAACTATCCCATGAGCAAACATACGCCGACTTGAGAACAAGTGTCAGTTTGTGGTGGCATTAAGCACCTTGAGTATCTTCTGTATTCGCTTTGAGGATCAGTAGGCTACAAAATGCATGGCGAAGGGTATAATATAACATAGCTAGTCATAAATCTAAATTTAGTCAAGCACTAGTGTTTGGAGGGAGGAAGTCATCAATCAGTGTATTCATCTAAAAAACCCGTGATGTTCTGTCGTCTCACACAAGTTAAGCCTAGAGGTGACCATGGCGATTCAGAGTGCAATAATTATATCAGGCTACAGCAAGCTGCAATGAGGAAAAAGTAATGACATACAATCACTCTTGTTGGACCGTTTTGGCGATTAAGTGGGAGAGAACGCCAAAGGAGGGCCGAATCGGCCGCCGCATGGGAAGAGGGTTCAGTCGTAGCAAATCATACCAGTTATCCTTTTGGTTCAAGGGATGCTACACAGGCTTAGCCTTGCAACAGCTTGTTTTGAGTTTCTTGCACATGCCGTTCAAACACATAACACCTTGATTGCCATGCATCGTGTCGTGCTGTGTAAAATACTGGCGTAGAGCATAACTGCAACCATAAACGTCCACTCACCGTTAGTTTTGCACCATCCTTGGCCAGGCCCGATCCTGCAGGTGACGCTTTTGACAGGCTTACAGCGTTGCAACCTCTAATAGCCGCAGTGCAGCCGCAGGGCTGAATGCCTTGGTGCAGTATTGAACAAGGGACGAAGTTGATTAAAAAATGTTGCTCATTTTCAGAACATTTGCGTGCACTCGTGTAGTCAAACAGGAACTTCCTTCAGCCGAATGTGTGCGTCACACTCAGGGAATGAAGTTGGAGTCAACTGGGAGCCCATAGACCTGTAGCAAATAAAACAGCAAATCAAGCAATCTGGTTTTAACAAAACATGTGGGCCTCTCAGTCCGCTATCCACAAAAGGAAACGACATACCGAATATCTCTTGCTATACTATGACACTCCATTGGGATCGATTTCGGAATTGAACAGTGCGTCCTTAGTCGTGGCCGAGTCGATTCATAATCATGCCATGCCACTCGGAATCAGAGTCGGAATCAATCTTGCACGCTCCAAATCGGAATCGAAATAGTTTTCCCAGAATGAAACCCAGCACAAAATTACGCGCAACGTCGTGAGATAACCCCATTTTCGACTTTTCTATTTGATTAACATGGTAAACTAAGACTTTGTTGCAAGAGCTCTAAAAAACCGGCTAAAAACAGCTCAGGATATCGTCAAGACAGAAAGGCAGCGACACGAGAGACCAGATCTGTTTGGCAAAGGGGAGAGCGCAGTCGTGCTGGTAAAAGTCTGTGTTGCTGTACACAACCGGCCACGGGCACAAGAGCTCAAGCCGGAAATCTGCTGGCTTCAGGTGTTTGTAAGATTGATGCGAGATCTTGGCAACCAGACAACATAGCAACTCAAATCCCAGGGTCTTTGTAGATGACTGTATCTTGCACAAAACCCCAACGATCGTAGCGATGTCTGACCCCATAGCAACGCCAGTTACTAACCTCAAACAGGCAATGTTAACACGTGCCCGGGTGGCCGGTTGAATTCGACGCGCTTGAGAAGTGGTCAATGTGAACCCCCGTCTAACATTTAAATGAGACGTTCTATAAAATTTAACTTGACGCTTCCAGTACTACCATCTAACGCTACTGTTGTGCTTATTTTAGCATTAAAAAGTGTCATTCACACCACTTTCCTTTCCCTTTCAAAGCTCTTTCAAAGTACTAATAACACGCTCAAAAGTGATATGCTGACAGGTAGGTGACGCGTGGGTATAATCTTTTACGAATGGGTATCATGTGGACCTACAGCCACCTCACGACTCGTGGTTGGATTTGACAAAGAAAAGGCAAAGGCCTCTAGACCAGGTCAGTACAGACATCAATTATCCTGGATGCAGTTGGCTGGGGTCCTCGTCTCACGTCAGCTTCATAGCCCATCGCTCATCAATCCGTACCCCGGCGGATGATGTTCTGGAGCGACTCTCATTACGTCACCACACGTTTAGGAGGATGTTTCCTCCACGAAGGTTTTCCCAGAATAACTTCCGAGTGACGCAGTGCAGCCGCGTTGGATAGCAGTAGAATGCGTAGCAGCAAGCGGTGCATAGCTGTAGGATGATATCCGATAGTTATGCTTTTCAGTAATATAGGTATATATCCAGCCAATGTGCATGCGACAACGTGTAGGTGCTCAAGGGGAAGCAAACAATTTTGTTGCTTTCTGCTTTATGAACATTTCACCACAAAACAACCAAGAAAACCTGAAATTAACACCTTCATTTCAGTTCAAAGCGAATTTTGGCTGCCTCGTTTCTGAAAGTTGGGTAAACATATTTCAGGTCAGTCAGTGCCCTCATAATTTCGTTTCGGCCCCCCTTTATTTTTGGTAAGGGCTCGTGGACAAAGTGTGAGCCAATGATTAGTTTTCAAGTGTTTTTGGCTTTGGTGTTTTGCAATCTCGTGATGTGTTTTACATTTTGAAATCTGACGTCATGGCTTCGTGTTTTGCAATTTATTTGAAGGACGGAGCTTAGCACCCAGACATAACAAATGCACGTCAATATTTTATCATTAAAGTTTTTAAATAATCTTGTAATTTTACGAATATATATATATATATATATATATATATATATATATATATGTATACATCATATTATACATGCAATTTATATATATATATATATATATATATATATATATATATACCTGTCATGTGATAACCATTATATCACTTCTTATTACTTCATTATCTATTTAAGCATTTTTATAATCAGATTTTAAGCCCGGAAGAGTTTTGGCATGCAGCATGTTGTGGCAAAAGATTGGATCTATTCCTTTGAAAGCACAATTTGAAAGCACAAACGTGACTTAATTGTCATGCATTCCACCC
The DNA here is from genome assembly GCF_011947565.3 of Pollicipes pollicipes. NCBI lineage: Eukaryota > Metazoa > Arthropoda > Thecostraca > Pollicipedomorpha > Pollicipedidae > Pollicipes > Pollicipes pollicipes. Next base: position 43,947,763 of record NW_023596136.1, read on the forward strand.
CAAAAACACTTACCACTGCTACTGATGACTTCCTGAAGTCAACCTGAGGTTCAAATTTTTTACGTTTTGATGAAAATGTGTGCTTGCAGCCATTTCATACTCGGCCTATTGCTACAAAGTGCATTGCATTGCACTGTGCAGCCCAATCAGAGCTACAGTGGCTATGGAATTTGGGTGATCACACGCCAATCGTTACCTAAAATAGTACAAGCCTTATAAGATTATCAGACGTTGGAAATGATTTATGATTTAACTTAAGAGCAAGAAGTTAGTTACTTGGGAATTCCGTTTTTCAACGTGTGATGTGCAACACGCGAAGGTGTAATTTCCGCATAAAGCAACGCGAAAGCGTAATTTCAACAAGGACATGATATGCCTATCGGCATATCATGTTCTTGAGCGCAGGCAAGGGAAATAATGGGATTTAGCCCCTTTCCCTCGCCGGGTCTGATTCCGGTGCAATTTTGCACCACGATATCACTGAACATAATTTCACAATGTGGTGATCAGAGAAACTATTTTTTTAAAAATTCTCAGGACTTCCATGAGCAGTGATATGCAGAGCGTAGCAACTGCAATTTGATATTAAAACTAGTGGATAGCCGAGTGAATATGTACAATACACAGCAGAAACTATCACTTCACCAGTAGGGCACCAGAGCAAACCAACATCGATAGCTCATCGAAGCGCCAGGTACTGGACCTATGAGCCTTTGTAGGGGGTCTGTTAGTCTATTCAGAACACGTAGGTGCTGTTAATAGGGCTGGAGCACGCTCGTATAAAAAAGTTATTTATCGTAGATCAGGGTATTGGTGTCATGGTATCATGGCGTCATGGCAGGCATTGTGAATCATGAACGGCCCCCCCCCGCCCGTCGCAAATTCTGGCTGAGTTCCTGCACGATGACAGTAAAACAACGCATTGGTTCTTCTGATGATAAGTGAGTTTCATCATAATCCACCACGGAAGATAAATAACAGAAGGGCTCGAGCGATTATAGTGATTTAAAGGTATGTAATTTAACTGCTAATTGAAGGAAAGTTCACCAGAAAGCTATTTTACATCAACGCTAAGACACGTCCAGCCTGTGCCCAGGGAATAGCTAAAAGTCGTTGCCAGCGATATAATCCAAAAACGTAAGGCTAGACTGAACTAATCCTATAAGCATCGATCAACGCTTCCATCAGATCTGACTGTTGAGGGTGCTAACACCAGTCGCTCTATCCCGGAAGGCCTTTTCCTTATTGCAAATGGCCCACCCTGGCATCTGCTCACGAGTTCGGGTGCGTTTAGTTCATCTGGACGGGGTTGACGGCTACGTGTCACCATGTGGAATCTATGCTGGCGGGCCTCTCTTGCTGTTCGATGACGGCCCGACAACAAAAATTCCACGCCACGTCACTTCACAAGGGTCCTCTGTCTGGTTTACGATGCGACAGCATTAATTCCAGTTCTGTTTTGCCAACAAACAAAAACTGCGACGTATGATTCCAAAGCAATGCCAGTGGAGAACTTTGCCACAGGCTATGTGCCAAGCGACCGCCAGAAATTGTCTATGATTTCAAGTGAACTTTTTGCCATTCGGCACTTGAACGCACCGTAACTCCTCTGAGCTCGCCCTGAAGTATTGCTATTGCGTCGTCGTTTCTCCACATTCTGGACAATTCCGACACTCCATAACCCCGCGTTTCTTCAGACCACGCGCCCCACACCTGCGTGTCGTCTGTGGGAACGCGTCACGGGCCACCAGTGTGCCAGTTTCGCCGCGTCACCAGCCAACGGTCAGCATCGGCCGCTCTGCGCTGACGTCAACCGTTACGTCACTCTCGCAGCCGTCAGCTTTGTAGGCGGCGCTGCTCCCCGGCGGGCCGCGAGGGCACGCGACGGCGCGCGCCGAGTTACCTCACGGGCGGGCGGCGCCTGGTGCCGCTTGGGCAACCGCACGACGCCTCTGCTGGCTCGACCCCGAGAGCCGGGAGCCCTTCTCCCGCGCCCCGATCAGCGGTCTGAGGTTGAAGCCTCCCATACAGCCGCTCGTGCCTTTCCGTGCCGGGCGCCCGCGTCTTGGCTTTCGTCCCGCCTCGTGCCGTTTCCACACGGACGCTATCGCATCGGCTGTGATGAGGACAATCGGCCCAAGGCGCATCTGACGTGCAGCCTTTTGCAACAGCCTGACGCCACGAGGCGCTGAGCCCGGCCCACGGGCACTATCTCCCGCTGACCTGGAGTGGCCAAAGTTGGCACGGCAGTGGACGTGGGCGGTGTTATCACGAGCAACACGACACCAGTACGTGACGGCGGCACGCTAGACCTCCGTTATTGTTCCTGCTTCCAGGTTTCCTCACCACCTTGTTCCTTGCCGCATAGCAAATCATAGCTTTGTGATATGTTCCGCATAGCACCTCGCGAACTCACAGTTCCATAGCGCATATTCCGCGAACAGACCTTCTGCAAACCTGCACTGTGGACTCTGGGGCGCGCTTTCAGATCTAACCTCTTCGACAGTCGCCCCGTTCTCAGCCCTTAATAGTTCGCAATGTCAGCACCAGCCAATGAGAAGTTTCAAACAATGCGTAGATTGCTCCACCTACTGGGTCGCTCCACCCGGATTGCAGTAGTCCCCTGCGACCCCGCCTCCAGCCTGGTCCACTTCCCGCCCAAAAGCTCAGCCACATTCTCCCGGGATGAATTTTCGCAACCACATCTGACCCGGTTGCGGGAGGCCATAGATTCGTACCCTCAACCACTGAGAGCATGCTGCTTTTGTAATGAGTGTCTTGTAAGGGCACCATTGCCCCCGTTAGGACATTTCAGTTTCGGTGTGGTTGCATCGTAGCTATGACACGGATGGAGCAATGGCAACAACAGTGAACAGCAACGGGAAGGTTTCTGGCAATGACGAGAAGGAAAGGAAGGAAGATTTCAAGTTTGACGTATCGCCGAAAGGTCATCAGGTCAGGTGACATATGTGTCATTATCAGTTATTTGTAATCGCATCGCAGACTAGGAGCACGTCCACTCGATAGTCAAATATACCTTCAAGTTACAAACGATTTACTTACATACAAACGATTTACAAGCGAGCTGTAAAGCGGGTTGCAAAATTTCCTGCGAGATGTAAAGAGACAATAGTTGAATGAGTGGCCTGACCTGACCTGACCCATGCACCTAACGCTTCCGGGAAGACTACAACCTTGCAACTTATAGGAACAGGTGATTAACTGTTTAACCAGACGATATCTTCAGCATGTAAAATATAAGGCCATTCCACGTTAAGCCGCACAGAAATCGGCACTTTTGACTCCCGCCTTTTCGATTTGGTTCAAATGTAAAAATCGCATAAAACCAAGGTAGCGATCATCATGCATAAATATGAAGCTCCCGATGACTTTTGAGGTAAGAGTGTTGGGTCGTATTGGTTTACAAGTTTTCACTGACATTGCATCATTCAGATGTGCACATCTCAGTGGCAAAATGGCATGGGAAGATGTAGTTTTCCCGTGCTTGACTGATCTGAGTTGTACGAAAATTCGTCATACGTACGATCAGATAATTGTAGGTATGTGCGAGTAAAAAGTACAAGACAGTTTTTTGGATGTCGTTATTTTTTTAGAAAATGTAGTCCAAATGGTTCGCATGGATGACTTTGGGTTCACAGTACTTGCTAAGCACAGCTTGTTGTGTGTACCCTGAAACCATCACCCAAACCTCAGCGTCCAGTTCAACGAATAATTTTGCCTCCGCCCTTGCGCCAGATAGGAATGTGTGTGTGTGGGGGGGGGGGGGGGGTTACGTGCCGCAAAATGCTGTGACACGGCCGCCCCGGGCCAGCGCTGACCCTTGTAGGCCAGTTGCCAGCTGACCTTTTCATTTAGTCGGGGAAAGCAATGCACCCGCTCTGGGACTCATACCCAGTCCACTGGATTACGTGTCCAGCATCTTTTCCCTAGGCAACGGAGGCGGCCGTGGTCGTGGCTCTATTGATTAAGGCTATTAATTCACAGAGCCTTGCCGTCCTTTGCACAGATGCCCTGTGACCATTTACCACGATGGGCGGAATACGTGAGCCCTTTTTATTCAATCCAGTTAAATTTAGTCCACACAATGCCGTTGATTCCCGTTCCATGGGCACAAAGTGTCAATTCAACCTGACCTGACCTGGTGTGACCCGGCCTTAAAGGTCGGTCATGACCTGGCAACAAAAAGTCACAAATGTACGAGATGAAATGGCACTCAACACGCTATTTTAGCTGAGAGTATTTAACGACGGATCATACAAGCGTTTTCCACTACGTTGGTGACCTTTCCGAGCTCTTACCAGGCTACTGACCTCAACTGGACTAGGCTGAACTTTGATGACGTGAGACCGTTGTCCAGTCATTTTAAAAAGCTAATTTCGAGTCCGGTATCCATTTTTCACCGTTTGCACTCGCTCGTGTTCCTTGCATGGCCACCAGGGGCTCTGAGGTCGCTACATCGTACCAAAAATATGACAGGCTAATATGTAGCGTTTATTATGATTTCTAGATTGTTTAGCTGCTCGAACTTCCTGGAGTCGTTCATTGCTATAAGCCCGTGTGACAAAGACCATGCCTCTACGCGATGGCGGGCCAACATGGCGCATCTGTTTCGTTCTCTGCGCATTGTGGGCATCTGCCAATCTATCCTTTACAGCCCCGGCCTGTTTGGTACTGTTGGGCAGGTCACAATACTTACAAGCGTTGAATTTGACTGATTAAATAAAAGATGATATGTCTGCACCTAGGTCTCGGTTGAAGTCTTTGTAGGCCGGTTTTCCCTGGCAATCTCTTCAGTGTTACTCACTCCGTTGCATGGTGTATGGCGATCACAGCGAACGGTTATAGCAAGTTCGGTTAGCCAAAATAGTCCGGAAACAATCAATATGCAGCGTGTTGTTTGCTGTTGCGACATTTGGTTACGAGAGTAGTATATTTAGAGTCTCTGGTGGTTGCTAGATGAAAAAAGTGAGTGCAATCGCACAGAATGGACACCAGACTGGGAAGCAACGCCTCACAATGACCTGCGATCTACCGAACGTCAAAACATGTCATCCGAAGCCACCTCAGATCAGCAACATTGGTAGCCCTCAGAAAGGTAACGAACGTAATGTGAGCCATTAATGTGGTGAGGTTACGCTCGTATTGACCCCACCTTGTCTTTTCAGTGTCATTTGCTTTCGTATAGCTCAGGTGACTTGGGAGCGTACCCCAGGATGCCCGAGAACAACGCTTTTGAGGAAAAAAATTTGGGTGCTCAGGTCTAGCCTGGTGCTCCGATCTAAGCCAAGTTCAATGGTGTCATTTATTCAATAATTTGAATGTTTAGGAGCACGAAAAATCTTCAGGCTTGGCAGTTCTGGCTCATTTTTGCTTTCACAGAGCCAGCAATTTATAAAATGTTATGATGTTACAAAAAAAGCTCGTTTACATCAGCTTGGAGGCTTGAAACAAAGCCCTTACCGCTGCCATAGCATACCGATTCCACATTTTTTTACCGTAACATCTAGCTGGTATGTCACTTGACCAAATCCAATCCGTGCAACGAAAGTGACTCACTTGTGTGTATATTAATGTGATTGGAGCTCATTTAATCGTTCATTAAAACCATTTGACATTTTGTTGATCTTTCAAGACTTTGTTTGACCACGAACAAGAACAAAGAAAATGCCAAACGTTGTGAATGAAAACGGATGTACGAAACAGCTATTCACGTTACATCATCGCTTAATAAAACAATCGTCATGAACGCCTTAGACATTGTACATCACTGCAACTTTAAATGTCAAGTGCACACTTATCAAAATGCTAATATTCTGCCGGTTGACTCGCACCTCCCGCACAAGCCACTGCAGCTGGTCCTCGCCAGCGATTGTCACGCCCGCGCAGATCTCAATTATGAACAAGCGGTTCTCCGCAGCACCACTGGTCAGTTTCAGGTACTACCTAAGCTTACGACAAAACGGAAAGCTGTCGGTAGCTTCCCATTTACAGACTCGCTTACATAGCCGCCGGCTAGCATCGGTCTGAGAAAGATGGAAGACCAGACCAAATCCCAGTTTGCATCTGGCAGATCCGACAGTTCTGTGTCCCAGTTGGCGGATAACGCTGAATCCTCAAACTAATTTTCCACTAGCATAAACACCAGCGCCACGCCATAGCTCCCTGCCCATTATCGCTGGCGTCGCCCGTAACCAGACAGAATGCAACATCTCGGGACTGAAATAGGGCCAGGGGCAATACATGACGGACAACGCTGTCCTGACCACGGGCTTGCCAGCCGTCCGGTAGTGCAGGAAGCTCCGCTCCCTTGGAGCTTCAATGGACAGTACATGCGCGTGACTGTCTGCGCCGGTGTCCTCTGACGCTCCTGACAACACCCGAAGTCGCACCAGGATCTGTTGCATTATCAACTTTGTCCCGGTAACGAGTGCATTATACCGAGCTCATTGCGTAAAACCACGCAAGCTCTTAGCGTAGCGAGAGGAAAAAACACTCACGCAAGACCGGATGTTCCTGACCGTGGCCAGCTCCACCTGACCCAGACCGGACCCAGACCGGACCCAACCGGACTCGAATACGGGGAAGCCCGAAGGCCGCCACCTCGCCATCGCCCCGCGGCCGCGCGCCGCCAGCCGCGCGAGCTACGCGGCCCTGCCGCAGCAGGCCACTACTCCGCGGCGAGTGAGAGTGGCGGCACCTTGACCTCGACGGTGTGTCAACAGTTCACTGACTCGTCGGCGCCGCGGTACCGGCGATCCGATCCGGAGTAGCCGACCGTGTTCCGCGCCGGCGCGGGTCCGTCCCGTGACCTCCGGCGTCACCGCCAAGGCCCGACGGCGCGCCGCGCATATAAGCGCGCTGCTGACCCAGATGCAGTCACTCTTGTTTTCGGAGGCGTGGTGCGGTGACGACTACAGGTTGACGCGCTCAGTGCAGGTGAGAGGCTGGCGGCAGGGTGGGAGCTCCGTGCTGGATTGTCGGTCGGCGCGTTTGCGGTCGGGCGGTCGACGTTCAGGTCTGTGACAGGCGGGTGTTGAGGCAGGAGCTCAGCGTGTACGCACGCCATGGTCAAGGTCGCGATGAGTGGTTTATGTGTGGTTGCTGTCGGTTTCAGCCGGTTACGATCAACGTACGAGTGAGTTTACCTCTCAGGCCTGCGATAAGTTTGAGACGTTATTTGGGAGCCCGTTTAAGATGCGTTTCTTGTTTCGTTGTCGATGGGCAAAGACAACTTCATGATCATTCTATGCAAACTGGTACGATATGTATTTGTTTATGCGTTTGCTCTGGATGGAACCAAGTCCATTCAAAGCTACATATCTGAAAGCTTCATCACCTCCAAATTTTTTAACAATCGGCAGGACAATTAATTGTACGACAAAACAGCCCAGACCGCTAGCAAATAGGCATCGCGATTTACTTTACAGATCATCAGATAAAGTTCCGTGTCATTACGGCTTAGTCGGCCTACACGACCAATCGCAATGCTGAACAATGTGCAGTTCTAGATTATCACATAACTCTCGCTGATGCTTACTAGTTAATTATTAGAAGCACACCTTATTGTCATGTACCGAACTTTGCTTGAAATTCACGGGAATTGTTTGATGCCGAAGTGAGCCCCTCCTGACAAGCGACGTCTCACGCGAGTGTATATGTTTTGCACTAACTGCGCTATTTGCACCACGCAAACAAAACAAAAACAATGACGTGCCACACTGGTAAAACGCAGGGTAAATATTGACTCACTGCTTCACCAAAATACAACAGTAAAATCAGTAGCATTGTTAATGTACCTTGACGCTGCTTATAGTAAATCCAAAGGCATAATGCAAGCCGTTTTGGAGTGGCAGATACAGAATATTGAGGGGCAAAACAAAATATTTGGCATAAACGAAGCACTGAAACGCAAAAAGCAGCGTTTTACTCCCTCCCGTCGTGAGATATTTGTGAACACTTCTATCAATAACCTGGATCTGCGGCGGAAGCTGGGTACACAAAGCTGTTTAGGTAAAATGCATGTCTGCCGCCGTGTTGAGATGAGCACTAATAACCACCATGGTAGTTATTTCCGATATGGCTATAGCTAGTACCACCCTATGGCTTGACGTATCCGCCTCCGCAATATTTGAACTCATGTACGATGATACAGCTGATATAGCTGTCACAGCTACTAGTGCTAAATGACTAAACATCAGGAGCTGTTTAACAGATTTGTAACTACTAAAGCTAGCAGCTGCCCAACGATAGTATTCATAGCCGGCCTAGTATCAATTACCAGGATTGAAAACTTTGGGCCATAGTCCTAGGAATGCTTTGCCTTGGAACGACCCTGCTGCCTCATTGTCAACATCTGCAGAATTGGTGCATGTCGTCGCCGATAACAGACTTTCGGCAATCGATTAATAGAACCAGCCCGATCATTTAGCTTGTCTGAGAGATGTTTGCATCGAAGCGACAGAAGCTACTTCCTTCCACCCCCCTCCGGATGGGCGCCGGTTGGTGGCATCACGGGCACCAAAACTCTGCAAAGCATGCTATTTTAGGCATTCATATATATATATATATATATATATATATATATATATATATATATATATATATATATATATATACATATATATATATGTATATATAAAGATATGTATATATATACATATACGTATATATAGCTATCTATCTTTATATATATATATATATATATATATATATAAAGATAGATAGCTATATATACGTATATGTGTATATATATATATATATATATATCTTTATATATATATATATATATATATATATATATATATATATATATCTTTATATATATATATATATATATATATATATATATATATATATATATATATATATATATATATATATATATATATATATGCATATATATAGAGAGAGGAAAATTCTAATCCTCATGGTTTTCAATTTTTACAGCTTGTCATCCTGTTACGTCATACTGCTTGCATGCCACAGCGCATCAGTCCACCTTCGTGATCCTGGTTTTGCAGACTTCACGACTGTGTTGCACACGGGGTGTGGCGAATTATACGGCGCCAGCCCGCGGTTGCTCAGTCCATTATACCAGCTCAGCCCAGCTGGTCATAAACAGGTTACGCGACGTTGCAGGCCATTGAGTTCCATAAGCGATGCCATTCGTTATCGTGCCAGAAGTCATGCAATCGTTTAAGGAATCGTTGAATTTGCTAATCAGAGTTGGAAGATTCCGAATCACCAGTGGCGAGTATGATAACATGTGTAAGATTTAAAGATACGCCTCATCGATTTAAAACTCTGGCAGGTTGTGCATCAATTCAGTCTAAATCAAACCCAATGGCTGCGCTCAAATAACTTCCGCGGCTGTCGCATCTGCCTTAAATCACGTTCGTGTCAAAACACCTACAATCTTTATCGATTAAAACACATCGTGGGGCGACAACCCCCCTTCAGTGGGGAGGCGCGCCAGTAACAACTGACTCAGAATGAAGCGTGACTCGATCGGTTGTGGTTCCCGAGCGTGTCATAAACCAAAACCAGGCCGACCGCCGCGACCGCAATGCTGCACCTGCACACGGCGCGTGTCACGGATTGCCACAGGCGCGTGACGCAGTCACGTGTGACTCTTGGGACGCGCTGTGCACGGGAGTGGTGTCATTGTTGGGCTGGCGTTAGTGGGAAGGCTATTGCGACCTTGTGAACATGTGTGCATCTTCTCAATAAAAGCAACTCAGGCAACGTTAGGTCGCCGCCAGGACCACGATAGCAATAGTAATACAGAATCGGACAAGAAATTCAGGATTCATGGTTGGCACAGACACATGGTAATGCTCTTATGCTTGATGCCATCCAGGTGGGGTTTACAAGTTCAAAAGCCATAAAAATGTGACGACAACGTGATTTAGGACGGCTGAGTAGAGCTGAGGAGTAAAACTGTTGATCGGTTGAAGTTCCGGAATTCGGTCCAATCCAACCCATGCATCTTACCTTGGTGCGCCTGGTCTTACAGCTCAGCTCCACCTCCCAGTATGAGCAGACCCATCCCATCTTTGCATGAAGATCCCTCCGAAAAATCAGGCTCCCATATTTCGGCCTTTTTCCAGAAAGATGAAAACATAAATTTCTACTTTGTACCTTCCTCAATGAATTACTCACTCACTGTTCTTACTCACTGGTGCCAGTGAATCGCGAATCCAATCGAATCCCGGCCCCGGTATTTTGAAAACGCCCCGACGCAGTCAATAGTAGTTCATGGATTGATTCTAAATCCGCGTCCTAATCTCATCCTATCTTTAAACCACTGCAAGCACGCAACCACGCGTCGTAGTGACCATTTTTGGAACCAGTCGTCACTTGACTGACAGTGATTAAGCTGGGCCTAGTCAAAACACACCTATTTCTTGCAAACTTGTTGAAAGTGTTATACGCTTGGATCGAAAGTTTCGTGTCAAACCCAGACGTCAATCGCGATGCGGTTCGCATTGTTGAATCGTGAAACTCTTGGACAACTGATTTGCTGTTTGTTCCCTTTCGGCGAGCACCGATTTTGATCGTGAAGGTCTGCGGGAAATCTACGATATTTTTTGAACATCATGCAATGCTAGTTGCAGGTCTAACTGATTATATCGCTGCATTCGCTCCAACCGAAAGACTTGCCTGTTGCTGCGTTCAGTTTTACTTCATCTTTAAGCTTTTTCGACCTTTTCACAAGGAACCAAAAATCACCAAAAGGTCCTTAAAAACGACCTAAGGACAATAAAGTACCACTGTTAAGAAGTACTCCTGCAGATCAGTTCTTGGCCACATAAATGATTTCGTGAAATTCCGCTTATGGGGCTTAATACTGGCTACGAACAACAGTTTTATCATCGAGCCGTGATCCGCCTTATCGCGATGCTACTAAATCTAATTGAGCCCACCGGCACGTCCCTGATACTTCTGTTAGCCAGGGTTTAGCTCGATGTTTCCATGTTTAGACACCAAGCGCACAAATATTTATTGAAACAGTATATTCACACCAGCCAGGACGGAGCTCGATGCACAAGATACTGGTAACATACAGACCTAGCCTTAATATGTCCATGAAAACTAATATTTCCATTCCGAGTCACCAAGACAAAAAGTCGTCTTGTTTCGCAGTTTTGCGGTCAGTCGGCGGTCAGCCTGCTTGCCCAACAGCGGCAACCAATCACGCAACCCACCACAGCGCGATCTGGTGAGGCAACCAATCACGACGCGATCTGGCCTTTCACTGCCGAACAGATGCAAAAGGGCTGCTGCGTGGGACGACGTGTCGCAAGAAAGACCGGATAAAGCCGGCCGCTCGCCGGCGGTGTCCCCACGCCGTGCATGCGCGGCGGATTGGCCCAGTGCCACTGCGTTGCACCACTCTGCACTCTTGGAGCTGCCGGAGCCGAGCGCCGCTGTTCGGAGCCGGTTCGCGGCCGTCGCGGCCTGCTGATTCGCCGGACGATGCTGTCCGAGCCGACCGCGGTGCAGCTGCCGGGATGGGGCGCCTGCCGCTTGCTGCTGGTGTTGTTAGGCCGCCAGTGGCGTCTGCCCAACAGTGGTACGGCCTCAGGCGGGGTGCCTCGTCCTCCACCGGTCAGCGCAGGCTACAGCTTGGCCAGTGGGATATGACCCTGATTGTTCGATGTGTTGAATATGGGTTAGAGAGCTTTCCCAACAAGTGCATAACACTAGCATCCAGTGGACATGAATTCCCTGGCTGTCTTTGTTGTCTATATGCGCTGTCCATAACCCTTCAAACTTAGTTGCTGATGTGGGTAATACAGATCACCACTGTATTAGAGTGGGTTCCAGACTGGGTCCCGTCATTACCCAACATCACATCTTTGGGCAAGAAGCTCACTGTTGTACTGAATCCTCTTAAGAACTGGAGGGAAACGTGGTACAGATGGTTGATACAGATGATACAGATGATGCAGACAGATTGACACAGATGATCACGAATCCCATCCCACTTCCATCAAGAGATGTCACAACGACACCAGATCTGTGGGATTTCCACCAAATATCACAATTCTGCCTGAGTCACTTGCTCGCCACGACAGCCGATCACCAGCTCCGCCTCTGGCGAGTGATCCATTACCTGGTCCCCAACACGCGGCGGCGGCCGCTGCTGGTCTGGCCGCTCGACCTTGGCGCCCGCACCGAGACCGGTCACCCTCACCGGGCCGTGTCGAGACCCAGCGCTGGTGACGTCACACAGCGTCACGCGCCACGCTCTGGTGACTAGGCCGGACCCGGCTCGCTGCCCACCGGCCGCCAAGTGACCTTCAGGAGGTCATCGACTTACAGCGCATGCGTTCTCCGGATATTGAACCAGGTCATAGGTGGCGCGGGCCGCGCGCTCTCTGTGCCCCACTGTACTCGCCTTGAGGTCAAGTGCTGAATAAGGCCATGGGGATAAGGTGCATCGGTCCGGTTAAACACCTTCGTGCCATGGGCGCAATAGGTCGGCTTTGAAAGGCGCTGTAATCTTGATCGGTACCGGTACCGATCAGGTACCGGATCGGTATACCGGTACATCACGCTCCGTTTTTTGATTGAATGATTTTTTCTTACTCTGAAGTATTCGACCTTGACTATGCCAGGGCGTTGATCTGTTAAAGGAAGGAATCAAACAATTATTAGAATATCCTGTGAGATCATGACTCATGACCACGAGCATGTTCACCCTCACCGCATTGTGAAAAGCGCTGCCCTTAAACGTCGATTAAGCATAGGTATATATATATATATATATATATATATATATATATATACATGTGTGTGTGTGTGTGTGTGTGTGTGTGTGTGTGTGTGTGTGTGTGTGTGTGTGTGTGTGTGTGTGTGTGTGTGTGTGTGTGTGGTGTGTGTGTGTGTGTGTGTGTGTGTGTGTGTGCGTGTGTGTGTGTGTGTGTGTGTGTGTGTGTGTGTGCGTGTGTGTGTTGAGTGGATCTCATGGAATTTGAGTATATTGTATATTACATCTTTTATACATTGAGTATATCATATACTGAGTACATTTTATTTTTCGGTATACAGAAAGTCGGTTGTCGTCAGCATAAGGACACATCACGTTGAAAAATTGTGGACCAAGACCCGTCCTGTTGATATCATGAAGCACATGTATTCCCCCTAAACAAGGCACGGCTTTGCCGCCGGGGCAGACATACGATTGCACAGCAGCATATCAATGATGGCCATGTCAGAACTCCGCCTGTTGTGAAAAGTGTCCAATCTCCTGTACCGTCAACCTGTATTGTCGCAATGCTTGATGGGCATCTCTTGATCGTTCACCACGGCAGCACGTCGCAGCAGTCGATGGCCCAGTCGCAGTGATCGAGGATCTCGTGCACACACGACTGCACAGCCTCCAAAACGGCTTGGCCCTCAACTACTGGGCTTAAAGACAACGGTTGGAACGGCCGCGTTTAATGATCAAGGCCATCAGTATGCTCGCAGTCATGATAGCTTCAATATAAACGCTGGGATTTGGTCTGTCCGGTACCGTTGATTTATGTAAAGTAAAATTGCATCAATATTTTCCAAAGTACGTGACTCCATCACCTGCCGGGACAATCGTCCGCCCACCTTCACTGCCCGTCCACAAGCCCGGGGTGGTCAAGTTCGTTTGCAGGTGATGTGTTCCGCTTGCGCTGTGCCAGCCTTGGCACAGTTGACGCAGGGAGAGGGGGGGGGGACATCAACTGCAAAGACCGCTCAGTGAAGAGCAATGTTGCAATAACGTGCATTGCGTACGTGCTGTCAGAGGCGGCGGAAATGGCGCGGGGGGCGGGGAGGCGGGACAAGAATGTACGGTCCTGATGAAGAAACCTGGCATTCATTCGGTGTCGCTACATGGAAGAAAAGAGGAAGAAATGGATTTGAATTCTATCTGTACACGGTATTTGGTGAAACCATATTCTGGCTTATCTACGGTCACACATAAAATGTAACAACGTAACCATCTGCTGGTGCTTGAGGCAAAATTATTGAAAACAATCCGGACCTCGAAAACATCGTACTGCTTAAGATGACACTACCGAACGTTGAGCAGCATACATATGTTTTAGATACATCCGTCGACTGGCATATTGCGGATTAAAAAAAAGAAAACAGAAAAAGATTCAATTGTGCGTAGGAGTGGGTAGGATACCAATGCGCAATATGACATTTTTGTTTTGGAGATCGCAGATGGCCATCACGCATTCAGCAGTCACATGCACGAACTATCTGTTTATAATTCCCGACAAACAACACTCCCCTGACCGCTGGTTTTATAAGAACACTGGGTCAAGGCCAGGGCAGAAAGGGCACTCGGCAAAGCAGCTCCACTCCGTCACTAGGGAGTGATCCACGGGCTGTTGGTCACGAACAGAGGGCCTTTGTGACAGCCAGCATTTTCCGGGACGCCCATACGCTGGGGTCACGAGTTCTGGGGTCACAAGTGCTGGGGTCACTCTGGGGTCACTGGGGTCACGAGTGCTGTTCGCGGCCCACCCTGTGAATACAGCAAGATGCCGTCCCATACCCTAGCTGCACGCACCACAACAAGATCCGCCGGTAGATGCACCAAGGAAAAACACTTGATTGCTCGGATACATGCATGCGGCCGGGGGGGCGGGGGGCACAGGTAGCCCTCGGTGCCCCCGAGCCACGCAGTTTAGGCCACAGGTAGTCCTCGGTGCCCCCGAGCCGCGCGGTTAAACCCACTGGTATTCCTCGGTGTACCTAAGCCGTGCGGATGGGGCCACAGGAAGTCCTCGGTGCTCCCGAGCTGTGCAGCTGGGGCCACAGGTAGTCCTCGGTGTTCCCAAGCTGGGCAGCTGTGGTCACAGGTAGTCCTCGGTGTTCCCGAGCTGTGCAGCTGGGGCCACAGGTAGTCCTCAGTGTCCCCGAGCCGCGCGGTCGGGCCATCAGCGCACCCCCAGCCGATCGCACGGAACCAACACGGCCTCCCTCCCGCGCCGCAGGATGAAGCTGTTGCATCTGGCGGTGGTGGCGTGCGCGCTGGGCTGGGCGGCGTCTCAGGACGCCTACACCCAGGGCGTGGTGAACGGAGCGACGCTGGCGTTGGCCGGCACCGCTGTGGTCGGCCTTGGCGCGCTGGCCATCAAACAGCATCAGGTGAGAGGCTCGACGCCGCCGGCAATGGAGCAGCACAAGAAGAGAGGCCTGACGTCGCCGGCAGAGAACAGCACCAGACGAGAGGCTTGGTTGCTGCCGCAACATGAAATTGTTTCAAGATAAAACGTACGATTTCATCGCTGATGTGTATAGTCTTGGTGTACTGGGCGTGTTAACCAAAAAACGTGCAACAATGAACCGAACAATACCTCGATAGTGACATCACACTGTTGCCTGGTTCTTGACATAATGGTTTCAGTGTTCGCGTTTCCCAATGTTCATCGATGCCACCAGACATCTTGTTACACATTTGAGCGCTTTTCACAGTACTTCTGTGCATATTCTCCGAGCTCAAATTATGCTAAGTTAAGGGGAGTGTCCCATATTTGTATGGGGTTTTGAACTGAAATGGCGCTATTAAAGATCATTCAATGCAGTTCACAGCTCTGTCCCTCCTAAGACCTAAATCCTCCCAGTTTCTGGGCTACACACCCGCGAAAACGTGCGGACTTTTTCGGGTTGACTTTTCCAAAGTCTCCCAGGCTTCCATGCAGTCATAATAACGCCATTTAAATCTTGCCATTCCATAAACCATATCAAGGTCAATGAAAATATAATTGCCCAGTCGTTTATATCTGGCGTTCGTGAGCACAATTTCCAGATGAAACGGCCGTCAGTTGGCACTTGCTCAATATTGTGAAGGGTACCATGACGTGATCATACAACAACGTTTTGAGGAACGTATTAAATGAACAGAAATTGTGTTGCCAAGAGGAACCATTTCTGCTTAAAAGTGTACCAAAGTGTTAAGCGAACTTACTTAATCATATATAATGCTCGGTTCATTATCTTCAAATGTGAAACATACCCTTGAAGAAGATTCGCTGCTTTACTCCATCTTAGTATCCAACCATCGTCGTCTTTCTATAAGCGAACAAATTCGCGTGCAAGTATGGTCTTCAGAATGGTGTGCATTTATGGATATGGACTTCTTCACAGAGTCGGAGGAGGAACAGATACCGGTACGCTCCGTACTACGGAGGATATTACAATGGCGGATACGGTGGATACAACGGATACTCCCCTGGCTATTACCAGCCCCAGTACTACGTAAGCTCCATTCGCATCCCGTCGCAGAACCCCTTCACCATTGTACTAAGTTTTGTGTTATTTTGTTTGCTGAAAGACAGCGTGCTTGTTTAAGGCCGGTGCAGCTCCATGAAACGTCATTAGCTATTCAATTCTCTCATGTGTGGTGAAGTTGCAGCGTCATATCAATATGGTCAGCAAATGGAGTAAGGCATTTTTCAGTCACAAGCAAATGGAGTAAGGCATTTTTCAGTCACACTTGTTAATATGATGCTACTCAGTCCTGTGACTATCTGCGAAAACGCCATCTGGGTACGTTTGAGGTGGGTTATCTTGATAGCGAAAATGTCTTGAAGGCCTACCAGAACTTGACTTGTTATCTTTGCCCACCCAGTGCCACGGATCAGTTTTAGACACGTCGTGGTACTGCATTGTTGTCATGGATGGAAATCGTCAAATTTTTTCGGGGAACGAGCCCCTCCCATGCGACACTTATACACTTTCGGTGTGTGATCCTGCATGCATTAAGACGGGAATATTGCGTGATTCCCAAAATAATCATTCATAGTTTCGCCTCTGAGTACCGAATAAAGCGGGCACAGCAGCTCAGCCCCACGAGCTGTGTTTTTCGTATCTGCCGTGTGGCGTCGCTGGAAACGCGCCGCCTGGTGGCGCTGCCGTTTGCCACAGCGCCGCCGCCGCTCAACTACTGGCACTGGCGAGGTGGAGCAGGACTTCGAGAAGATTATGGGTCAGGACAAGGACCAGTGCGGCATGCGCGTAGTCTGTGAGCTGGAGGCCCAGGCGGCCCTGGGGGATGACGTCGACGACTTCGGCAAGCTGATCATCAGCCTGTTCGGGTGAGCTGACGCATCATCTATGACCTCCGTTTGAAACAAGCAACTAGTTGGTAGCCGGCCATGAACCGCGACACACTTTGCTTCAAAAAGTGTCCCTAAGCAAACGTAATACGCGGTGCTCTCCTCTCTTGATGGCGCGTCATTTTTGTTTCGCAAGTACAAATATCTCATAAAATTGGCCACACCAATAGCTGCCTGCTGCAAGACTAGACCGGACTAATCGCACCAGGAAACAAAATCCCCTTAACGTCCAGAGCACCTGATTTCTTACCCAATATCCGGACTCCCCGAATAAAACCTCAAAAGGTTTGGTATAGCTCAAACAAACTGTGCCGCCTGCCGACAGCTCGAATCCGGCACCTGTTCCCACCTCCGCCCTGGACACGGCACGGGGCCGGTACAACTACGCCGCCTACATCGGCTCCAAGAGCGACCCCGAGACGTGCGCCGAGCTCTACTCGACCTGCCAGTTCAGCAGCAAGTCGATCCTGCAGCTGGTGGAGGCGTCACACCAGCCGAGGCTGCTGAGTGTGGTGCCAGCGCCAGTCGCCGACGCGCAGTGAGGCTGAGTGTCTTGCGTAGTGTTCGACTGGCTGACAGCGCGTCTGTATGAGAAGGTCTCAGCTTAAGCTCTCGATGAGCCGGTATTCCGTCGGCCTCCAGCGTGTCTTCGTATGACAAACGGGAGGCGGGTGCGTGATGTTGCAGGCTGGGGTGGCGCATGTGTGTACATAAGCACGGCACTTTAAAATGCGTTTTAGAAACTGCACTATTTGCGCCTTAATGCTGGCTAAGCCAGTCATGTTTTACAATATGCTGAGCACGAGCTGCTCTTATCTGTCCGAGCGTAGCTACGCAGAAGCTTAAATTATGAAAAGGGGAAGGATTAGAAAGCCAATGTACGATTGGCCCGGATTCTCCTTATTTACGTCGGGCTGGCGCGACTGCAGCGAGGGCTGACCATGCTGCCCATATAAGCATGCAACATTGCACACGTATCTCTGTCTATGTGCGCGGCGGCTGACTGCATAACCATATCTCGTCGCGTATACGCCGCTGCGCCCTGCAAGTTTCAGCGATTGTTTTACTGTTCGATGCTTATCAACGCTATTGTTCTGTTTTGGAAGTCCATCTGCTCTTTGTGATGCGACCATGCCATTGTGTGTTATGAGTTGGTATACTGTTTTGTCCGTTCACCTATGGCTTTAATGTTTTTCGAGTACATGCTCACCTGAAACAGCCATGCGGTCTTTGTGTGCCTAGCAACGGCAGGCGATGTTGGGGTACTAAGGCCTTTCACAGTGTTGCAGAAGCATTTCACGCTTTTGACCGCACTTGACAAGCCAGCACATCCATCCACTCAATGTGACGTATTTCGAGCGAGTATGCAGACCGACCAATGATGGCTCGCTCGGTGCCACAACTCTGAACCTGAACCACAACTCTTGAACCTCAACTCTCAACAGCCTGTCCCAACCCAGCCCGCATCAGCCGCCACACCATCTACAAGTTAATTATTTGCAACAACTGACAGCATCTTCAGCTGTTCTCAGCAACAAGGCATCCAATGTCCTCAAATGTGTGCTGCCTACCATGTGAAACATTTGCACACAGTCTGGTTGATAAGGCATGATTTTTCTGCTCCACTGCAACCCTAACAGTACACTCGGGAGGATGAGGCAATGCCGACAAGGAAACAAGTGTTATCGATCGAGATGTCAATTTGTCACCTTCACATTGAGACATGGAGTCGATATAAAGCTGAAAAACAAGCCTCCCTCCAGCCAAATGATTCGGTGATGTCCCAGTGGATCAGTTTGTTAGAGCGCCTGCTTCCCGATTCACCCTCCCGTGGCGGGGTGGGTTCGAGTCGCTTTAGGCGCTCGCTATTTGCCCTTGACAGGTATGGCCTGCGGCCGGTAGCAGCGGTAGCGCTAAAGGTCAGTTGACGTCAGGGGCAGATGGACCGTGCCGAGCATTGCGGCACGTTAAGCTTTCGCCACTAAATTCTGCCGTTGCCTGGAATTGCGCGATCGGATGGTAGGGGTCAGGGCTCACGCAACAAGCACTGTTCAGCGTGAGCACTGATCCCAGAAATCCATCCATTCAAAGGGTTCGGATCAAATTTAAAAAAAACTGCTAACCATGTTTTAGTAAGCCTTATCAGCTTCCTTGCGTTAATCGCCACACATCGTTCACATTGGTTCACGGACCACAATCTCGACTACAACACTGCCAAATACACATTTTCCCTAGTATCACCCATAGGCAAATGACAGACGAAGATAGAGCCTCCCACGGTCGATGGAGGTGGACACGTTGATGAGGATGTAGTTAGTGGATTAGAAGATGTTCCGACAGGCGGGGCCGCACGCTCAGCTCTGTTAAAAATTCCGTCGACCGAGAGCAAAACTAGGAGGCATGCAAAAGGTCGTCTGTACTGGTCTGTGTAGCTACAGCCAAGGCAACAGCTCCGGCAGCACTAGCACTGGTCGGTCTCCGATTCCCCAGAGGTGGTGAGAACGATTTAATGAGAGCGATTTAATGACAAAATCCTGTGAGATACTCTGGACAGCAGTCACCTGAATTTGGGGTCATCTGTTGTGACGCACAATGATCCGCATATTTCAGCCAACTGGTCTTGGCTGGCCATAAGCAGTCTATGCTCTCATTTCTCATAAAATTCTGCCCGTAGAAACTCTCCGGCTTAAGTATGAAAAAATTGGGGGGGGGGGAGGGGGCAACTTTGGACGGGCAAAAATTAAGCCCTCACCTTCTGTGCAGGCCCTTGGAACCGTTTTTGATGACAACATAAATTGGGCGCGTCAGGTGTCACCACTGTGAAGCGATGTTATAGCACCTTGGTAGACCTTGCCAAATTGAGCCCTTGACTGCCGGTTAAAACTAAAGAGATTATGATTGACCGGCTCGCTCACCTACATCTAAGCGCTGGCCTCAGAGCGTGGGGCGCTTGCTCTCCGTGACGAAGGCATGAGGATCCACGAAGCGTTAAATTTTGGCGCCAGAACTATAAGTGGACCAAATTATTTTGAACAGGTATCTCCCACCCTGGAAATTCTCGGACGCCTCAAACTTAGCAAACTTTTAGCCCAGCGCGACCATCTAGCTCTCCAGCACCTTCGAAGATCACCAACAGTACCAGAGAGGTTACGTACCGTTGTTATACCGCGCTCTGATTAGTCCGCCCGATCTAAACGACGCTCTGGAAACCTTCTGCTACAAACCCTGCGTGTCCAAACTGACCTTGCCCGCCGGGCATCTATGTGCCGCGCTACTTGCACGTGGAATCGTCTTATGCCAAATGTTATGGCCCTAGCAACAACGAGACATTTTCAATCGGGTGTATCGAACTGGCTGCAGGCTGGTTGTGCATATCGTGCAGCCTTGGTGCTTTTCTTCATTAGGAGAGGAACAATCGGACGTAAATTACATATGAATTAACTGATTATTTGGTGGCTATGTTTACGACATATAATGCCCTGGAAATCGGAAAAAAACATCGTGGATATTTTTTCGAACGCATGCATGCGTGCCGGGTCCATCGAAAAGCGACTTGGAAAACTAGTGGCGGTTTCGGCGATTGGAGACTGAACTGTGCAAAGGTCACGATAGGGTATCTTCATATCGGCACAGTATGTACCGACTGCGGGGATTAGTAACGCGAATACTTCTTACTTGCCAAAGAGAGAGTGCAATTGAGAAAATGCACAGTTGTAAGCAGTTGCTTGTACGACAATGTTTAGACGCGACTGTTGATTAAGGATAGCGTTCATTTAACAAAGTACTCAAGCAAAGGCTCGCACATCGATATGCGACGTCAGTACACACTTCGCACGTAAATGTTTGTCAGGGAGGAAGTTCTCTTGACGATAGGGCTACCCAAAACATCGTATGCAGATGTGCACTGGACGTTGGAATGCAGATCTTCATTCTTGGATCATTAACGGATCTTCATTCTTGGTGGCGGGTGGCAGATGAAAGGTCGCTGCGGGAGCCACCACATTCCGGTGGATGAAGACAATGGTGTAGTTCAGGTCAAGTATTATCACTAGCCTGTCTCTTCGACATGAACTTTAGAGAGGCGGTCAACACACAAACTCGAATCAAATGAGACAGTGCTAGGAGACCCTGGTATGGCGGGGAACCACGTGCACTGCTAATCACCCGCCAAGCCGTTATTCTCCCCCTGCATCCCCTACCCTGACGACGCCTCTGTCGACGACTCTGCCTGGCGCCCTCCTGAGCGCGCCACTGACGCCAGCTGACTGACGCAGCGGAATACTGTCCAGAAAGAATGATGCACCAGCTGGACCCCCTTTGATGCATCCCTTTTAATCAGAACCTTGTTTACATTGGACCTAGGATTGCGATAGTATCACTTTACACTGGGAGTGGCTTGAAACTGCTCACTTGAATTCAGATCTCAGATTATCCCGGTAAACGAAGCTTCAGTGAAATCTGAGAGCTAACGGAGCATAAATCCGAGAGCCGACGGTGCATAAGTCTGAGAGCTAACGGTGTATAAGTCTGAGAGCTAACGGTGTATAAGTCTGAGAGCTAACGGTGTATAAGTCTGAGAGCTAACGGTGTATATTGGGCGCCTTGGTGATCAATCTGCTCTGGAACACTCCCCATTGAACTGTCATCTGCTAGTCCGGAATAAATTATTTTCATGGTCCGCTATGGGCTTAATGTCCAGCACTGTCGGAAAGCGGTGGCGCACCCACAGAGCAGCGTGAAAACCTTTATAAGCTCTGAGTAAACAAATTGAAAATCACTCCAGCCACGACATCTGAAAACACTTTCGAGTGTCACCATGACTGTTGTATTGAGCCATCATTTTGTGTACAGTAGAGTGGAAGGGGAACGTGAACCCTCTGTTTTCAAGTGTTATATCATTCATCTTCAACATGTGAGGTTCAATAATTCAATCACGGAATAAATAGCATCACAGACAAAAACGATTAGTTATTTAATGTAGCACTCTGACCCATTTATTTTGAAAGCTTCTCCTACCTAGCAACGTGTGCACTCATTCATCCACCTCAACTTTTACTTTTGTATGACAGTTTTCTATTTTATTATCATGCATCTCATTTTTAACGTCAATCATTTCCTTGGGAAGGGGATCGCCGTTCCCTGTCCAAAATGAGCCCTATAGCGGCAGCAAATTCGCCTCGCCAGTCACAACTGGCTCCGCGCTACTAGCGCCACCTGTAGCCACCTTGTTGATGTGGTGTTGGGCACTGGGCCACCTTTAAAAATGTGTGAAAAATGCTGAGAACACCAGCAGACAGGCTGCAGCACACACATCGCTTAAGTTAGATGCGACAGGTGTGCGCGTTAGTTTGCTAAAAGTATTCATGTGCGATAGCATCATGTCCAGTGGGAGGCAAAATTCCGCAGGTGGAAAAACATTTAAGCCCATTGGGAGGCATTTGCTTTTACAGTTAAAATGTTAAAATAAAGCCTCCGCCCAGGATGGTCAGAATTTCAAAATTCTATGCGTATCTCATAGTGCTCAAGATTTCCTGCGTGCCTGAATTTCGCTGACTTATGTTGAGGAGATGGGTTTTATTACAGCACTTTAATCGGAAACAAATTCCGAAGCTTCGGATGCTGCTTTCCCAAAACATTGTGACGAAACTCGTAAACAGGGCTTTCTCTTACAAAGAACAGATGATCACAGAATGAAAGTCCTCTTTTCCGACATTCCCAAGCCTAGCCTGGCTGCCGACCGCCGTCGGCGGCGGCCGTCACTAGCATGACTGACCGTGAACTGGTTGTCTTTCTCCTTTGCTGCATGTTTGTGGATCGATATCTCTTTTCATTGGTGTTGAAACCAGGTGGGACGCCTGATATAGCGCGTATATCCCAATGTTCTTTCAGTACACCCCACCACAGCAAAGTATAATATGTTAGCAGCCTCATGTTCATGCCTCAGTTCATGCCTCAGACCGTCTGTCTGAGGCATGAACTGGTCCGCCGGTTACTGGCTTGCATCTTGCAGAATGTAACGGCTGATCCGCTTTTGCATGTAAGACGAAAGTGCAGATCCTTTTGAACAAGTTGTGTGCATCCTTCATAAGCATTTACCGTAACCCGGCATGGCAGGAATATAAAGCGCTTTATGAAATGCCGTCGTGATATCTTCATGAAATTACCATGCCCATGTCGCTTAGCGTCTAAGTCGCTATTGAAAAGTTTTGAAGTCGCCGGCATCTCTGTAATCTTCATTAATATTTTATTTGCCCAACATATATCACTTTTAGGTGCTGCATGCAAACTCAACATGAACATATGGCGTTTCAACTAACGGCCGACTAAACAGAGCATGGAATATATATAGCGCTTTCATCTCTGATGTTTTATCAGACTGTGAATGAGTTTAACTGAGTTTCGCCCCATTAAATGCAACTGCTTGCACTGACTCCTGCTTCGACCGTGTAATTTTCAGCCGTTTCAAGTGCGCGTTCGGGACTCAGTCACTGCGGATTATATTGCCCCACATATTTATATTCATGTCGGTTCCCACTGCCATGCCCGGGCTGTTCTTGTGTTCGACTCCAGCAAATGGCATACAGATGAGTGTGAGTCCCAGAGGTCCATATTTGGACGTACCGAAGCTCCTCTGACGGCTTATTCCGAATGGATTGTGCCCATAAAATGGCTGAGAACCACATGACCAACGCATAAAGAACTAGCGCATGTAACTCTGGCCTGCGACGCGGAAACACGGTGGACATTAGCTAGCGATCATTCAATCGAACACCGAATCGAACATGGTAAAGCTGTCCTCCACATAATCTGTGTTCTTTTAAGTCGGGCTTGGCTGGAAACGTGCGGTTCTCCTCTGGAACCTCATAAAACTATTCATATGATGCTGATCATAAAACGCTGTCATGATATAAAGACCCTGGCTTTGGCTCTGAATGGCCGGACCACGCCAAACGCTTACGACGTATGCTCGTTGAACATCACAAACATATCCTGGAAACACTGTACTTGTGGGCAGGCAGAATAAGCAAGGCTATACACAGACAGAACGTAGCTTTGTGTACTAGGGTGTGCTGGAGGTTTTCTTAATATATCTCCATTTGCTCGCTGTACCTAGCAGCACTCGGTATTGTATTTTACAACTCGTGTTGAAGAAGATGACCAGGACACTATATGCTGATATTCATGTTTAAGATTGCACAAGAGTAAGCTTAACACATATCAATTCGGAAAAGTGGAGGCGCCAAAAAAGGAAAATGCCGCCTTTTTGTACTTTTCACATCTTGTTAGGATTAAACGCCCCCCGCGGTCTGTTCGGTCACACCAATTTCTCGAAATTCTTCTAAAAAGGTCAGAATTATAATTAAAGTAATGCATTCGGTGAGGAAATCTCATTGGGCTCCCTGCTCACCGCTACGAGAGCGATGCTTGTGATTTGCCTTGTCTTTCCCAACGTGTGTGATTACGGGAGTACGTCGGTTTGGCTCAAATTAAATGGTGAATATCGTGAGTACAACGTTTTGGTTCAAACCTTAGACATCGTATGTACGAAAAAACCAAGAACGTGTATGGGCAGCACTTCGTTTCATGACCACAAATAGCACGTAACAAGCCAGATGCACTATTTCATGACATACTGGGGCAATACCTGCGTGCTTCTTCCACTCATCGTACATTTATTTGGTGGGTATATTTAGTTTGGTGGTGAGATCAACACAATTATCTGTTTGAACGCAATTTTATGAAAATGTATTGAGCCAATTAAGGAGAACAAAAAAAGTACATGCGGATTTTGGCTCTCCACTTCATCTAAATACAATATTCAGGCCTCCTGACTTCTCACATTTCGATGCTGCTAATAGAGTGAGCCTTAAAACAATTTTTGATCTATTTTGATAAGCCGCGGATTTAAAATCTTGAAGACCTAGCTAACACATACATTTTATGTTGTAAGCGTTTACTCCTCCACCCAATACGCTGATGTTTGTATCCACATTTCGCATCTGGCAGTACCCAAGACCAACAGCAGGTGCAGAATGTATGTAGTGTGTGTTGGAAAGCCGAAAGCGCATGGTTTGTTCCAGCATTACGTCCGTGTCCTAATGGGCAAAGCGCATCTAGTCGTTCTGTTATGACTGGTGTATGCCGTCCCCCAGGGCCACCCCGACGGCCGGGCAGGATGGTCGGCGGCACGTGCCCGATTACACGCACACGCACAGCCGCCCACACACCTCTTCTCGCGGCCGAAGGGGCACGCGCAGGGGTCAATGCGGTGTTATTACCACGCAATACGCGTGACTTCAGACATTGCGATCACTGCCAAACAAAACTCGCTGGACATAACTCGCATCGCGATCCAAGTAATCTCACGTCAATACCAGTAGCATCACGTCATTATCAGTAGCATCACGTTACCATCAGTAGCCTTACGTTATCATCAGAAATATCACGCCATCAGCCATCAAGTTATCATCACTAACATCACGTTATCATCAGTAGCACCACGTTATATTTCAGACACAAAAGTTTATAGGAAACGTGACGTGCCATTAATGTAAATCCAGGAACACCGTCTAATCACGGATTGGCTCTTTGTTCCACCAATACTGCCAACCGCTTGTTTTGAGCAGGTTTAATTACGGCAGCTTATTTATGATCTGCATCGGCTCCCTGCACGGCCTGTGCCTGGCAGGGACTCCCTGCGTGCCCTGTGTATGGCAGGTCTCCCTGCGCGGCCTGTGCCTGGCAGGTCTCCCTACGCAGGCCGTGCTTGAATCGTGACCCTTACATCGTGATCCGATGATCAAGGCTGGTATTTTTGTGTATGAAAGTTTTTAAAAGCAATGTTATGCATTCGTTTTTGATTTGATGTTTTTTCTGCTTTGGCACTCAAAGCCACATAAGAACCGTTTGGTGATCGGTGAAAATAGACATGAGTACATGTACTCTGATGTTTGATCTCTATACAAACTGAGGCTGAAGGCCTGGAACAGACATCTCAAGAGCAAAATAAAGTGACGTCAAGCGGCATTGACATTGTTGCATTGAACAACATGAATGCACGATACTAGACGAGCTTTAGTGGCTTTTATAGCCTTAAATTTGACAAAAGGTTAGTTTCCCGTGAATTTAAGTTAAGCGTCTACTATACCTTATGAAAAGGGAAATAACTTATGCTGGTAAAACGGTACGCTTTTATAGCATGCATCGTATACTTATTCCAAATGGTTGCCCTTTGCTAATCGTGCAGCGAGGTGGACACTGGGCGATGAGACTTACTAATACAGGACCAAGCTGAACTGAACATACCAGGATTCGTTAGCACCCTCCCCTGCCTTGTCGTGCGCCACGCCACGCGACCCCCACACTGCAGCGCGCCGCCATATAAGCGTGCTGCTGACCCAGATTGAACCACTCTTGATTTCGGCGCGGTGGTGTGGGCATTGTCTTGGACAACGCGCTTGTGGTCTGTTAGTCAGTGTCTGCACCTGTGGCCGGCGATCAACTGGAGAGGTATGGACTACCTGAATACCCACGGCATGTGCATTGTCGTGGTTGTGGTATATATATATATATATATATATATATATATATATATATATATATATATATGTGTGTGTGTGTGTGTGTGTGTGTGTGTGTGTGTGTGGTGTGTGTGTGTGTGTGTGTGTGTGTGTGTGTGTGTGTGTGTGTGTGTGTGTGTGTGTGTGTGTGTGTGTGTGTGTGTGTGTGTGTGTGTGTGTGTGTGTGTGTGTGTGTGTGTGTGTGTGTCCTTCATCTGGTCATTATACTATGCTTGTGTTGGAACGCCAAGATGCTAAGGTGGATGATTTCAGTCACTCTGCTGTACATTGTCTTATGATGTGCTGTTGTTTTGGCTCGAACGCTGGTTCTCTACCAAATGGGCATGTTTAAGCTTCTTCTGTCTAGAATATTTAGGATATCACTGAGTGCGGGATGCATCTAAGGTATCCGATTGGAAATTAAAGACATCAAAAACCTGTTTTTGGCTGTAAGCCCGATATGTTTATTGTCTACACTTGTCGTCGCATGGCTATTTCTGCTGTCGAGCGATCAAGAATTGTTCAATAATCCGATGAAGCATTCAGCAAATGTGCCCGTATTGATCCGGCGGGGAAGAACATTAATGCACACGAGGACAACATCCTTAATAGCACTTTCGGTACCAAAGTAAGTGCGTAGTTTTTCGACAAACCAACACCAAGCGCTCTTAACAGATCATTTGATTTGCACTGCACGCTATTCAGTGAATTCTGAAGCCATCTCGCCAGGGGCGTAGTAGCCGGGCGGTTAGTGCCTCCGACTCCCATGTGGGGATGCGGGCTCCAGTCCCAGTTACGTCACGGCACCTGAGCGCTAACTTGGCCGATGTGGTCCCTAGCGCGGTTCTGGCTTGCCGCGATGCTCCAATGTCTGCCTCAGCTCTCCGGCGGCGGTAATTTACGTGGCGTCATCAGCCAAGTGTGAGCCTTTGCGTGCTTGTTAAAGAAAATATGCCCAACGATCTTTTAAGGCACTGGCCATATCACGTTATGCCATTTTTCTAACCGTGCACTATTATGTCGCAACTTAATTGCATGTAGTTGACGCGCGAAATTTGTTCTGTGAGATTTTGGCTAACGCGTAAACCCAATGGGAAAAGCGTGTCCAATGGGTTTTCCTCATTACAACAGAAGCTAGAGAAAGCAAGCGCCCAAAAAGCAGCCGGTGTGCCAAGCCCCGGTGTAAAGAAGCCACCTTGCCGTGACCCGGCCTTCTCACCATCGGGTAACGCAAAAGGCCAGCGTGGGGCAACCGGTCGTCGATCGACCTCGTAAGAAGCGAGGTCAATCCGTCCGTCGATGCAGTGGTGCACGATTGGGGTCGTGCGTATAGGAACGGAGATGAAGCAGGGGCGCGGTCCACAAACTGCAGTGAAAGTTTAACAATAGCCCGATGGCAAGACTTGGGAAGCATCGATTCGTAAAAGGCTGGGCCTTTCGCGTTAATGCATTCCGATTTAAGCTGAACAATGACGCTCAAAATATTTGGACGTTAGCCCTGCAGCGTTAGTGTGTACAGGGATAGTTAAACATGCTGAAAAAACACTCGAACAAATGGGGAACAAAACTAGATTTCGATCTAACTTAATGCTGAGGTTTGAAAACCTTTTGGGGCTTTGGAATATTCTGCTATCGCTAAAATGGAGATTTGAACAAAACCCTGTGGCCCAGCGCATGATGTCGAGAACGTAGCGTTCGTTGTCTGTAAAGTAGAGCAAGAGAAAATAATAGTATGATGGAAATAAGATGGAAGCTTATGAACTTTTAGCTACGAAGTGTTCCAAGGTATGTGCCACATTGAAAAATAGATCTGGGAAATCTTACAGCAACCACATTTGATTCACATATACGCTGCAACTTAATTTATGCATTTGTGGGGTCTCAGTGCAATTTAGTTTCCAACATAACCCATTTGAGTAGGAATGAAATAAAAAAAAACTCGTTCATAATTACCTCAAACTCGCTTTTTCAATTTCACTTTGACCGGCGCACTCGTCCGATCTTGACCCGACTCCCAACCTAAGCTCGCATCAATAAAGTAATGTGTATTCCAAAAGCCCGCAGACACTAGGTATCTCCAGTGAACGGTCGGCACTACCATACGCAAGACGGCGTCGGGCAGGGCGCACATGCCCGCGTGGCCCAAGGTGCCAGCACGCCTGGCACCATGCGTGTTGCACGGACAGAAGAACACTTTAAAGAACGTGCTCGCGTGAGCGTCAAGATTGAATAGTGGCTTCATGACTGCATGCGTGTTAGTTTGCACGTGTGATGCTCTACACTGAGACTTATCTTTTGATATGGGATAGCAGGGCGAGATATATGGATAAAACAAATTTGGCGCAATTTGTTCACACCTGCTTAAAGAAACAAGATTTTGCTTTCCCAGCCTTAACAAGCTGTCTCGTTCCTGTTACGCATAAAAGAAACTTGACTGATTTCTAGTGTTGCCATTCTATGGTGATTTTGCGATCGCCCCCCCCCCCCCCCCCCATGTGCTTCTATTAAACGGCCCCATTGACAGTGCATTTCGGTTATTTCACGACAGCCTCGAATTAACCCGAGCATGAACGGGGTGATCAGAATATGAAGAGGGCGGTCCTGCACACGGTACCCGGGCTGCAGTCCGTCACAGCACAACTGCGCTGCTCCAGACCTGACCAGGCCAGTGCAAGTGCAGTGGCGCAACCATTCTGCTCACGTAAAGTGGCAGAAGCGTCCCTTTTCCCTATTCGAGCGACGTTTACCGCTGTCGGGAGGATGAGCAAACACGAGTCGTTTTCCTCTCTGTGGACGTGTATAATGCTGCTAGGGATATCATAATTTGTCCAGCGGGGCGAGTGGGGTGTTGTAGCCGTGGACGCGGTGCTGCATGTGTTCGCTGACGCGGTGCTGGGGCCGCCGGTAGGGAAGCCATACGGCGTTGCTAGCCCTAGAAGGGATGCCAAACAGCGATGGGAAGCCCAGTTTGCTCTCAAGCAGCCGTCTTCCCGCTGTGCTGACATTTAATGATGGGACGCGACCCGGACAGTCATGCTGTTAACATTGACCTAAAGAGAATACTGCCCACCAGCGCAGCACCCAAAAAAGTGGCCCCCTACAATGCCGAAGCTGCCTTGGGAGTTTGGCGGGGCGATTTCATGTTAGACCGGTCTTGATACTCACATGGCCTTGATCTTGGATTACCATAAAGTCGTCGAGCTCCTACAAGGTCAAGCTGCATTCCTTTGTATGTATATGTACACATGCGTCATGCATTCCATGTGTGTCAATAACACCCATCTGATGACGTAATCGCGTGACATGATAAAAAGCTTCATGCTACCCGATCGCCAACGATGTTGCTGCTATAGAAAGCTAAAAGCCTTGCAAATATGCTAGAAACAATTTACGGCACTTTTACACCGACGCCCCAAAGGTCATGGAAACAAATGTTGCAACATTAAGAGGAAGGAAAAGGCAAAAAAACAGCCCAGCCACGAGCGCAAGGATGATACAAGGAGATGCCGAACGATAGCACTGCGATACGGAAGGTGTAGTGTTGCGGCTGACATTTCTTGGTGGAGTCTCTGTAACCACTCCTGGGAGCTCCGTCACATGCAATACTACTGCATGCTTCTGCCGCGTGCAGTAGTTCTACCTGCGCAAGGTAGGAGCACAGCATCCACAGGCCGGGCGCCAGTGTGCTACACAGCAGAGCTCACACCTCCCACTCGCCTATCCGCCCATAATGCCGCCATTGCCGTTGCGGAGGCAACACAGACGGCCGACGTCTTGTGCAGCGCTGTGTCCGAGACGTGTCGGCCCTGGCACAGTTGGAGCAGAGGGCGCCCAGGCCACGAAGGCCGTCCAGCAAAGAGAATAACGCTGAGATGCACTGACCATAAATTACATGAAGCTATGCAATGTGGTGCTTAGAAGACAATGCAAATCGCTGCAATGCTTGAGTGACGTGCATTACGTACACTCAAGTTTTTGTGCAGAAACGTCTACGGGTCACGTGAGCCCGAGGAGGCATAAAGCGGCTTGGCAAGGAGGGCAAAGCTGCGGGCTGGGGTCTTCGTCCTCATTCATGCTTTAATGGCAGATGTAACGATATTTAGTCGCACATTCCACGCAAACAGGAATTAAGTGTGTAAATAAAGTACATATCAAGCACCACACAGACAAAAGTGAAAAATATGTCATAGACGGTGCCATGTGCGCTCGCATCTGTACAACACAGCAAGACTACGCAGCTGCCAATTCGCATCGACTGTACTTAAGAACCGGATGGGCCAACAACCCTTGGTTGGTTCCGGTTGACCTGTTCCTCATTGGGCTGTCTGCAAATAGAACAAGAGCAAGGTCGAAAAACAGACGGAAGCTCCAGCAGCCGGTTCTTTGTCGGAAGACGCGGGTCCACCGCCTGGTTGTCACTGACCTCGGCTCCACCGGCATGCACGAATAGATTAGCCCCTGTACAAAACCTGCATCTGCCACGTCCGGGTCTTTCGTCAAAACAAGGCTCTTTGCTTCCACTTCACAGTGATGGAGAAGGCTGACTGCTAAGAGTGTGGGTGTAAAGTGCTGTGATCTTGTTTTCATGCTTTGTTGCACCCGTGATCCGAGACTGTATTAATGGTCTCGGTGGGCTGGGTCTCTAGCATTATACTTTGATCTGAATCAACCTTTGTCTTCAAGCATCAATTTCGAAAAGTGCCAGCCGTGCATTCAGGAAAACTAAAGAAGAGCAAATGCCAAATTTGGCTACATCTGAATAACACACAAATGGCCAAATCTACCCGAAAGTTTCTGAGGCACGGAGATGACCGGGCTCAGTGGTGGTTGCGCCACTCATATAGCTGGCACAGTATCGGACCAATGACTTCTGTATGTGATGTGCACTAGATTAGTGATAAATTCTGTCAGATGAGATAACCTGCCCTTGGCTTGATATGACTTTTACTTAATCTGGCATTGTCTTCAAACTTTGCATCAGGGTATTACCTTGAAGTGCACGAACACGTTCTTTTCCTCCATTCGGCTACATTGTGCTTTCATCCTGGATGTACATTTTTCCTGGATCCCGCCCGTCACTTGTCACCACACATGTGCCCGGATTTCAAAGGTGAATCCAGGATCCCATAGGATTTTTTTGTGCGTTTCTGCAGTTATATGTGTGTGAGTTTGGTACAAACATGCAACAATGACATTGATGGCAATTACATTTTTCTTAAGTTCATGCATTAAGTTCATCCAAACTCTTGGAGACATCATGGGCCTGACAATTAGCCACGTGGTTCGGTACGGGATGTTGGATGCTGGCTGCGTCATTATTGTCTAAATCGATACTGTGTGGAGCTAGGTGGGCTTTGGGGATTATTTAGGTAGAGAGTTCCAGGAATATTTATCCTCGCCCTGATTGGCCGGTCTTTTATACCGTGAATTGACAGAAGAGGACGATTCTATCCCCAGTGCAGTTTCCAAAGTAAGGATGAAAGAGCCTTGCGAAATATGTCATGGGTTGGTGTCAACAAGATCTCGCAAGTGACAATAAGTTGTATTTCGCTACGTCAATAATTGACCCCATTCACCCAGGTTAAAGGTCAAATTTTCTGAAAATGGACCCTTCTAGATTTACATGTCAATATACACAAGACTGTGCCTTGTATCGGCACAAACTCTAAACATGCTTGTTCCTTGTCCAGCTCGGAGTGCAATGTAATACACTTTATGTGCTTTGACCATATATTTATAAAACATGGCTCGGTTGATGCAACAATACCGACCGGTGAGTGCAGTCCGCGGAATCGTCGATAGAAGCCCGCCGCCCACGCCATCAGTAGAACGCCATGCAGTATTCATAAAAACATCACTGCTCCAAAACCAAAAATGCTTGGAGAACGATTTTGTTGCCAGATCACGCGCAAAGCATGCTCCACGTGCCGCTCAAAATTTCGGCGTGATTGCAGTGGCAAGCCGGAGAGGTATTCTCAGAAAAGCTTGGGAAGGGTCGCATCGTCCCTCCCCCAGTCAGGGCGAGGGTTAACTGTGAGTCATGCTTAGGCTTTTAAGATTTGTAAGCACTGCGTGGCTATGAACAGCGATGTGGTCAGTACATTTGAGTTCGTTTCGTCACGTTTGCGTAATATATGCCATCGAACGTTTTTTAAGATTCTGAAAGTTTCACCAGGAAGAGATCTGGCATCACACCTGCTCATAAGAACATACTTTTGCTTGCAACCAGTCACCCGCATTTTTTTCAAAACATACGTCTTTTGAAACAAGTCTTGAATTTCCTCAAAGCATCTCTACCCCCAAAATTGCGGATAAAGATTGCATCATTTAAAAAAACCCGCTAAGAACGTTTAAACAGGTTTCATTTTCACACCGTAATCCATCGCGAAAACGGCTGATATATCGAAATGAGGGTCAGGAAGGTCACTCAATTTCAGCGTTTTCAGGAAAGTTACCCAATTTCAGCGCTTTGGCAACGGTATGGTGACGTAACGATGAGGAAAAGATGACGTGAAAGCGGTCCTGGGACGAAAACATTGTGCGTTACCCAGACAGGTTAGTCAGTTGCCCATTGAGTGATGGGCTTATTCCACATGTAGTCGAAGTTCGCCCACAGCCATAACGCCGAACTTATCGCTTGGCCTCGTGCATGACCTCCCGGACTAAAAGCTTTTCAGCAAATGCCATGCATCTCTCTGGGGCGACACCGTCAATTGATGGTGGAACTTTCTTGATCCGATGACAGAAGGCTCCTGTCGCCGCTGGAACACCACCACATCCCACAGCGCCCCACCCACCGCACGTTGATGGGCAGCAGTGCCGGTCCTAACGCTCCTCCCCCCTGCAGGATGAGGCCGTTGTATCTAGCGGTAGCGGTGTGCGTGGTGGGCTGGTCAGCCTCCGTCCCCGGCCCCTACGCTCACGGCGTGTTCGCCGGAGCGACGCTGGCGCTCGCTGGAGCCGCTGCAGTCGGCCTGGCAGCTCTCGCCCTGAAACACAAAAAGGTGAGCAGTTCCGCTTAGGCTCGGCAGCATAGAAATAGCAGCATTTGATTAGTTCGTCCTTTGATTATTGAAATTGCAGCATCGATTCGCTCTTTCCGTTACGCGATCCATTAACTATGTATTCTGCCATCACTGCTAAATTTTGTTTTAAAGGAATTTTATGATGACAGCAATATTAGCCCTACTGCTCGTAAAAACTAGGAGACTGGATATAGAACTAGGCTGATATTTCGACAACATGCCTTATCGAAACAATAGCAGAAGCGATTTCACTTCATTGTTTCGATAAAGGCATGTTGCCGAAATATCAACCTAACTATATCTCCATTATCCTGGTTTTACGAAGAATAAGGCTAATACTGCTTCTTATCTATGTGAAGAATGTTCCTTGCTAATGCACCGATCAACTTACCGAATTTGGTGATACTGGAACAGCTCTCATGCTTTTCCTCGAAAACTTTCATTCTTAAAACAGTTTGATGACGATTTTTTCGGCACTTGGTGATGTATCTGTAACAAGCTGAGCACATGCACGTTGGTATATGATATTATATGCGTCTTCAGCTTCACAAACA
>NW_023596136.1:43983033-43994806 GCF_011947565.3 Pollicipes pollicipes
TTTGTCCATTCCCGTTCTTATCTGTGGTTTGGGACCCTTCCTTCCACTGCACTCTAGCCGATGCTAAATCTGAGGATTAACTCATGCAGGAACAGGTGCGGTGCGTACTCAGCGATGCATCCTTGTCATAGTGATGGCATGATCATGTCTTGGTCAGTTCATGCCCATCGTGCGCAAATATTTAGACACACCACTTCATTTCGCTGCCAGTCGCACCGCCTAACCTCAAAACTTGGCCCTTGTGCCTCTTCAGGCCTGGGATGGCCATGCCTGCCAAATCGTAAATGTCAGGCGTACTTATCTGGCCTACCAAGCATGGCAGCGCAAGTAGTGTCTTTTCCAAACAGTCAAAAACGCCTTGTGTATGTGTATATAACAGGTCACGTTTCACGCTGCAAAATCATGTGCTTGTTTCCTGGTTCCATTTCCAGGCGCGTTAGAATTAGGTAAAAAACTGGGTGCACACTTTGGAAACGCACTCCGCACACTGCGAACGATCCTATACAGACACGCTGAGCCCAGTCAAGCACTCCTACATGGCGGACAGGCTCACTGAGCGTCCTGAACTGGCGCCTTGGTCACGGCCAGCTGCCTCTGCTGCTGCGACGCCTCCACCATCTGCAGGATCGACTTGCTGCTGAACTGGCAGGTCGAGTAGAGCTCGGCGCACGTCTTGAGGCTGCTCTTCGAGCCGATGTAGGCGGCGTAGTTGTACCGGCCCCGTGCCGTGTCCAGGGCGGAGGTGGGAACAGGCTCTGGATCAGAGCTGTCGGCAGGCGGCAGACTGCGGTGTTATGCGGGTGTTCTGGGTGCAGTCTCAGTCTGCCGTATCGTTTTTTTTTTTTAAATATTTTGTCATGAAGTTGCGGTCCCATTCTATTAGCGGAACGGCAGTAAGCAACAAGATTGAGTGACAGTTTGATCATTACAGCCACGATAAAAATTGACCGCAATTCACTTAATTTGATTGAATCACTGCGTTGCCCATCTCCACCAGAGATCACGGAAGCCACGTCAGCTCACCCGAACAGGCTGATGATCAGCTTGCTAAAGTCATCCAGACCATCTCCCATGGCTGCCCGCGCCTCCAGCTCGCATACCACGCGCATGCCGCATTGGCCTCTGTCCTGGGACATGATTTTCTCGAAATCCTGCTCGGCCTCGGCATTAACGAGCAGCGAGCGACGGCGGCGATGCTGAGGAACACGGCAGCGACGTCAGGCGGCGCGACGACGGCGACGCCACACGGCACATGAGGAAAACAGTGCACGGCTGTGATCGGCGGTAATTGCCGTTGGGGAAGGCTCAGAGGCGGTTACATTATGGGCGGTGTACAAGAGACAATTTTAGGATTATCCACACAATGGCAGATGTTAAAGCATGCCAGTAGGGGTTGGGGAGGGCTTAAGGTCCTCATTAGCATGCGAAAGGTTTCACAATTACCAGCGCTATCCTACCGAAACGTTACTGGACTGACCTACGATTTCAAGTGATATCGTAGGCACTTGCAATGATGTTTATTGACACTAATCTGCTTCACTTTAAGAGCAGAGGTCGCTAGCCCAAGTATATTTCCGCTCGGCTACAGAATGTGTGGCAGCTTTCGACACAGCAGGCGGCGAGAGAGGGCACATGGGACCGGTGACGGAGAAAAACAGCGCCAGTCTGGAACAGACTACCACGAATTACCGCACGCCTTCTGGTGCGATTATATAAGACCTCAGCCTAAGAGGCTTCATTTTCATTTCGTAAAGCATTTACCGACTAGAAACTAGACACTTAAGACAAACGTGAGGGGCCTCTGAGGCATTTGAAAAGCACAAGGATCTGCTAAAAGACAAGACAGTTGTCTTGCAAATTTGTTTTTAACCGGAGCTGTGAATGTTGCAACTCATATCTCTTAATATATATCCAAAGTCCAGGGTATCACAATTGTTTACAATGAATAAATTACATGGAAATGGTGTGATGAGTTTCAATAAAAGGCTTACGTAGTGGCTGGACTCATAATATCCACCATCATATCCGTGGTGGTATCCGTGGTATCCACCATGTCCATATCCACCATGTCCATATCCACCATGTCCGTATCCGCCATGTCCACCGTATCCACCGTAGTGCGGACCATATCCTCCATAATGGTTAAACCCGCCTTTCTGTGGGGAAAAGCATGGTTACCAAAGCACATCACTGTTTACGCTTGCGAGCTGCTAGTTCACTGGCGTCACCTTTACCTCGGCATAGCTAAAATATTGAGAATTTATAGGAAAAGATCACTGTGAATACTGGATAGAGCGCAGGCTATCGGGTAGAGCCCGGCATACAGTCGTGTACTAACACTGGTGGAGCTTTTCTCAAAGATGTCACACAAAAAACAGGACAGCACAGGAGCATATACTACAAAACAAAAGGATACTGTGGGGACAGCGTACTTGGCACCCAGAACGTGGTTTAGCCTTGGCTACTTACCTTTGCATTAGCATTTCATTCTACCGACAATGTTTGAACGCATGCTTGTTTCGGGCTTTCCACGTACTTACATTCGTGATGAAGGCGATGGTGTGGTTTTTGGGTCGTGTTGTGTGCACGCGAGCATGTACGCACATGAACACACTCATTGGTCAAACATTGCACAAGCCCCAAGTCTGAATTCGACTGACTAAATCCACAGGTACCACAGTATAACCTGCGAGCTGGAATATTTTCATCTCGACAGTAAACGACCTTCATTATGCCAGGAGGCGAGGGTGTAATCACTGTTGGGTGGGGTGCTGACCACACTTCTCCCGATTATTACAAAACGGTTCTGTCTCCTCCAAATTTGCCCACTGAGAATATATCACTTTTAGGTCATGCTGCTCCCTCAAACTATTTCCGGTTATCCTCTCCAGTCCCAATCTGCCCCCCCCCCCCCTCCCTCCCAATCTCAAAGATGTAGTCACACCCATAAGTACCCGTGCCTACGTGGTTACACCCATGGCTACCAGTACCAATGAGTTACTGGTCAAAGGGCGTTCTCAAGGAGGCATGGGCCAGAATGGAAAATCTCGACGCTTCAAGTTGTGCTCATGGTCGCTGACCTTGAGCGGAAACTGAAGGTCGATTGCCGTCGGAAAACATCTTCCAACTCACCAGGCCGAATGCAGGAGCTCAAGGCCTTTCTTACTTAGATGACGTATTGTCTGTTTTATACTGCGTCGCAACGCCGACTCATCATGTTTGCTGCCAAGCCTATTCAACCCTCGCTACGCCCCGGCATCATAGACAGCGCCCCCTCGTTTCCGCACGAACATGCGGAAGTGTGTGTCGGTCCGCACGCCGAGTGTTGGTGCCTCTGAACTACACGCTCGTGCCATCGTGCCATGACTGTTCTCAGGCAGCCCGGCGGCAGTGATCGTTCGAACTGCGCGCGCAATGTGCTAATCTAAGTGCAGTTTAGTAGTCAGCCTGCCGAATGGCTCTGTAGTATGCACAGACCGTGCACAAAAATTCGCAATCTCCTGCACGAGATGCGCCTGGACATCGCCACATGAACACTTTACAAAAGCGCGTAACAATTCATATTGCGTTACGTTGTCTTTCGTTTTGAAGCAGATAGACACACAAGTGAGGTTATTACTTTTACGGTGAAATAGTTGCTGATCGTTTGATATTTTTGATTCAAATGCATTTTTGATTTATGTGAAGGCGCTTTACGCCACCGACGTTCAGACGCTTACACTCATGGTCACTTTTTGGCGGGTCGCGCGTAAATTCCACGGAGAATTTTTGTATTTAGGATTAGTGGTTTTTAGACAAATACATTGAACACATAACTTAATCATGCCTCCATTAACCTGCACCTGGCCGGGGAGCGTTGACTTCCTCCTGCCGTTCTTCGAGCACAACTTATAAACGAACGCTGTGCGTTGTAAAAACGAATCCAGTGCAAATTTGAAGTTGTGATCCACTATGGTCAGTGACCTAGGTCAGGTCAAGAAAGTTAACCTCTAAAAAGCTTTGATCAGACATAATTTCTTTTTGGGGTTATTTGCAATTGCTCAAAAATGGTATAGCAACGGCACATAAAAGTAATCTATAGTTTTCACAACTTAGATTTCAAAACAGGCGAGTACAGCACCCTGAAGTCAGGCCAATTCCTTATATTTTTCGTGAATAGTACAAGCTTGTGCGAGCCTTTGTGTGCTTTTTATGTTTGTTTGTTTGGTGTTTGGTCCAGGTCATGACCCACATCTACGGGCGTCTTCTACAAAAAACATGCTAAGCTCGAAACAGACAGTTGTATTACATAGCCTTGTGCGCAGAATTTGAATACTCTTCTAGGAGCACGTTGTGGTATCATTCTAGTGTAAAATGAGGTCAAAGCACGCAAGGTATGGGCAAACGAGGTTGTATGAGGTTACACAAGTTCAATTACCCCTGTTGCCACAAGTGCAGAGGCTAGATGAACGAGTGTGATGTATGTACCCACTTCTATATCGTGTTTGTGAAGCTGAAGACGCAAATATTATCATGTACCAACGTGCATGTGCTCAGCTTGTTGCAGATACATCACCAAGTGTCGAAAAAATCGTCATCAAACTGTTTTAAGAATGAAAGTTTTCGAGGAAAGGCATGAGAGCTGTTCCAGTATCACTAAATTCCGTAAGTTGCTCAGCGCATTAGCAAGGAGCATTCTCCACATGGATAAGAAGTAGCATTAGCCTTATTCCCCGTAAAACCAGGATAAAGGAGATATGTTTAGGCTGATATTTCGTCAACATGCCTTTATCGAAACAAAAGCAGAAGTGAATTCACTTCCGCTATTGTGTCGATAAAGGTATGTTGCCGAAATATCAGCCTAGTTCTATATCCAGTCTCCTAGTTTTTACGAGGAGTAAGGCTAATATTGACGTCTTGTCGTCAAATTCCTTTAAAGCAAAATTTAGCAAAGTGATGGCAGAATACAGGGCTAAAGCATCGCGCAACGGAAAGGTCAAATCACTGTTGCAATTTCAATAATCCAAGTACGAATCAATCAAATGCTGCAATTTCTACGCTGCCGAGCCTAAGCGGAATTGCTCACCTTTTTGTGTTTCAGGGCGAGAGCTGCCAGGCCGACGGCAGCGGCTCCAGCGAGCGCCAGCGTCGCTCCGGCGAACACGCCGTGAGCGTAGGGGCCCGGTACGGAGGCTGACCAGCCCACCACGCACAACGCCACCGCTAGATGCAACGGCCTCATCCTGTAGTGGGGAGGAGCGTTAGGACCGGCACTGCTGCCCATCAACGTGTGGTGGGTGGGACGCTGTGGCATGTGGTGGTGTTTCAGCAGCGACGGGAGCTTTCTGTCAAGACTGATGTCACGTCATTTGATTTTCCTCATCGTTACGTCACCATACCGTTGCCAAAACGCTTAAATCGAATGATTTTCCGGACCCTCATTCGTTGTTCATAGGCACGCAGTACTTACGAATCTTAAATGCCTGAGCATGATCCACAGTTAACCCTCGCCCTGACTGGGGGGACGGGCGATGCAATCGTTCCTAAGGTTTTCTGAGAATACCTCTGCGGCTTGCCGCTGCAAATCGCGCCCAAATTTTGAGCGGCATGTGGAGCATGCTTTGCACGTGTTCTGGCACCAAAATCGTGTTCCAATCATTTTCGGTTTTGGAGCAGTGGCGTTTTTTACGAATGCTGCATGGCGTTTTACTGTCGGCGCGGGCGGCGGGCTTCTACCGACGATTCCACGGACTGCACTCACCGGGCCGGTATTGTTACATAAGCCGAGCCACATATTATAAATATATGGTCAAAGCACATAGAGTGTATTGCATGGCACTCCGAGCTGAACAAGGAACAAGCATGTTTAAATTTTGTATTGCTACAAGGCAGTCTCGTGCATATTAACATGTAAATCTAGAAGGGTTCATTTTCAGAAAATTTGACCTTTAACCTGGGTAAATGGGGCCAATTATTGACGGAGCAACATACAACTTATTGTCACTTGCGAGATCTTGTTGGGACCAATCCATGATATATTTCGCAAGGCTCTTTCATCCTTACTTTGGAAACAGCACCGGGGATAGCATCGTCCTCTTCTGTCAATTCACAGTATGAAAAAACCGGCCAATCAGGGCGAGGATAAATACTCCTGGAACTCTCTACCTAAATAATCCTCAAAAGCCCACCTAGTTCCACACAGTATATATTTAGACAATAATGACGCAGCCAGCATCCAACATACCGGACCGAACCACGTGGCTGGCTGCCAGGCCCATGATGTCTCCAAGAGTTTGGATGAACTTAATGTATGAACTTAAGAAAAATGTAATTGCCATCAATGACATGGTTGCATGTTTGTACCAAACACACACATATAACTGCAGAAACGCACAAAAAAATCCTATGGGATCCTGGATTCACCTTTGAAATCCAGGCACATGTGTGGTGACAAGTGACGGGCGGGAGCCAGGAAAAATGCGCATCCAGGATGAAAGCACAATGTAACCGAATGGAGGAAAAGAACGTGTTCGTGCACTTCAAGGTAATACCCTGATGCAAAGTTTGAAGACAATGCCAGATTAAGTGAAAGTCATACCAAGCCAAGGGCAGGTTATCTCATCTGACAGAATTTATCACTAATCTAGTGCACATCACATACAGAAGTCATTGGTCCAATACTGTGTCAGCTATATGAGTGGCGCAAACACCACTGAGCCCGGTCATTTCCGTGCCTCAGAAACTTTCGGGTAGATTTGGCTAATTGTGCGTTGCAGCCAAATCAGGTGGTCCCAAAACAGAAATGGACCCCAGGAAAATTAAGACATTATCTCTACGGGTACACCGATTTATAATCCAAATAGCAAGACAAATCGTCTTGGTTGATCCTATGTGGGCTGATATTACATGACCTCTGATGGTAACGTGAGATGACCTCGTATGACATGGGCGATTTTGACTAGTGGACAATCACAACAGGCCATGAATTACATTAAAGTAGGGCAAAACAAAAACGGAGCTTGCGAGTGAATGCGCTGCTCAATGCATGGTTAAACAATTGCAGTGCACGTCGTTTCTGATGACGTCAGAATTCAGTGGCCTTAACCAATATAACATATCTTGAAAATGTGTTTAACAGATCACCTACCAGGTACCTAGAATTGGGTGGATGTACCTTGAATGGATCTACCTTGGGTGGACCTGCCTTGGGTGGACCTGCCTTGGGTGGACCTGCCTTGGATGGACCTACCTTGGGTGGACCTGCCTGGGGTGGATCTCCCTTGCACAGTAGTTCGGACGTCATTCTCTAGACCCCAGTCGGAGTAATTTGAATTCCCCTAAGCAGTCGGGGGTTGAGAATGGATCGATGTCAAGCTGGCTTGCATGCTCGGCTTTAAGCTTCCTTAAGTTGTAACAGCGAAATCCAAAAGACCGCAAAATATTTAAAGGTTTTATTCAGATGTAGCCAAATTTGGCATTTGCTCTTTTTTAGTTTTCCTGGATGCACCTGAACGCACCTTTTCCTGGATACTTTTCGAAATTAGTGCTTGAAGACAAAGGTTAATTCAGATCAAAGTACAATGCTAGAGACCCGGCCCACCGAGACCATTAATACAGTCTCGGATCACGGGTGCAGCAAGCATGAAAACAAGGTCACAGCACTTTACACCCACACTCTTAGCAGTCGGCCTTCTCCATCACTGTGAAGTGGAAGCAAAGAGCCTTGTTTTGACGAAAGACCCGGACGTGGCAGATGCAGGTTTTGTACAGGGGCTGATCTATTCGTGCATGCCGGTGGAGCCGAGGTCAGTGACAACTAGGCGGTGGACCCGCGTCTTCCGACAAAGAACCGGCTGCCGAAGCTTCCGTCTGTTTTTCGGCCTTGCTCTTGTTCTATTTGCAGACAGACCAACGAGGAACAGGTTACTTGGAACTAACCAAGTGTTGTTGGCCCATCAGGTTCTTAAGTACAGTCGATGCGAACCGGCAGTGGTGCAGTCTTGCGGGGTTGCACGGATACGAGCGCACATGGCACCGTCTATGGCAGATTTGTCACGTTTGTCTGTGTGGTGCTTGATATGTACTTTATTTACACACTTAGTTCCTGTTTGCGTGGAATGTGCGACTAAATATCGTTACTTCTGCCATTAAAGCATGAATGAGGACGAATGACCCCAGCCCGCAGCTTTGCCCTCCTTGCCAAGCCGCTTTATGCCTCCTCGGGCTCACGTGACCCGTAGACGTTTCTGCACAAAAACTTGAATGTGCGCAATGCACGTCACTCAAGCATTGCAGTGATTTGCATTGTCTACCAAGCATCGCATTGCATAGCTTGATGTAATTTATGGTCAGTGCATCTCAGCGTTATTCTCTTCGCTGGACGGCCTTCGTGGCCTGTGCGCCCTCTGCTCCAACTGTGCCAGGGCCGACACGTCTCGGACACAGCGCTGCACAAGACGTCGGTCGTCTGTGCTGCCTCCGCAACGGCAATGGCGGCATTATGGGCGGATAGGCGAGTGGGAGGTGTGAGCTGCACTGTGGAACACATGGCGCCTGGCCTGTGGATGCTGTGCTTCTACCCTGCTCTGGTAGAACTACTGCACGCGGCAGAAGCATGCAGTAGTGCTGCATGTGACGAAACTCCCAGGAGTGGTTACAGAGACTCCACCAAGAAATGTCAGCCGCAAAACTACACCTTCCGTATCGCAGTGCTATCGTTCGGCATCTCCTTGTATCATCCTTGCGCTCGTGGCCGGGCTGTTTTTTGCCTTTTCCTTCCTCTTAATGTTGCAACATTTGTTTCCATGACCTTTGGGGCGTCGGTATTAAAGTGCCGTAAATTGTTTCGAGCATATTTGTAGGGCTTTTAGCTTTCTATAGCAGCAATATTGTTGGCGATCAGGTAGCATGAAGCTTTTTTATCATGTCACGCGATTACGTCATCAGATGGGTGTTATTGACACACATGGAATGCATGTCGCATGTGTACATATACATACAAAGGAATGCAGCTTGACCTTGTAGGAGCTCGACGACTTTATGGTAATCCAAGATCAAGGCCGTGTGAGTATCAAGACCGGTCTAACATGAAATCGCCCCGCCAAACTCCCAAGGCAGCTTCGGCATTGTAGGGGGCCACTTTTTTGGGTGCTGCGCTGGTGGGCAGTATTCTCTTTAGGTCAATGTTAACAGCATGACTGTCCGGGCCGCGTCCCATCATTAAATGTCAGCACAGCGGGAAGACGGCTGCTTGGGAGCAAACTGGGCTTCCCATCGCTGTTTGGCATCCCTACTAGGGCTAGCAACGCCGTATGGCTTCCCTACCGGCGGCCCCAGCACCGCGTCAGCGAACACATGCAGCACCGCGCCCACGGCTACAACACCTCACTCGCCCCGCTGGACAAATTATGATATCCCTAGCAGCATTATACACGTCCACAGAGAGGAAAACGGCTCATGTTTGCTCATCCCCCCGACAGCGGTAAACGTCGCTCGAATAGGGAAAAGGGACGCTTCTGCCATTTTACGTGAGCAGAATGGTTGCGCCACTGCACTTGCACTGGCTTGGTCAGGTCTGGAGCAGCGCAGTTGTGCTGTGACGGACTACAGCCCGGGTGCCGCGTGCAGGACCGCCCTCTTCATATTCTGATCACCCCGTTCATGCTCGGG
This sequence comes from Pollicipes pollicipes, assembly GCF_011947565.3. Taxonomy (NCBI): domain Eukaryota; kingdom Metazoa; phylum Arthropoda; class Thecostraca; order Pollicipedomorpha; family Pollicipedidae; genus Pollicipes; species Pollicipes pollicipes. The sequence continues at coordinate 43,992,682 of NW_023596136.1, forward strand.
TTAATTCGAGGCTGTCGTGAAATAACCCAAATGCACTGTCAATGGGGGCCGTTTAATAGAAGCACATGGGGGGGGGGGGGGGCGATCGCAAAATCACCATAGAATGGCAACACTGGAAATCAGTCAAGTTTCTTTTATGCGTAGCGGGAACGAGACGGTTTGTTAAGGCTGGGAAAGCAAAATCTTGTTTTTTTTAAGCAGCTGCGGTGTGAACAAATTGCGCCAAATTTGTTTTATCCATATATCTCGCCGTGCTATCCCATATCAAAAGATAAGTCTCAGTGTAGAGCATCACACGAACAAACTAACACGCATGCAGTCATGAAGCCACTATTCAATCTTGACGCTCACGCGAGCACGTTCTTTAAAGTGTTCTTCTGTCCGTGCAACACGCATGGTGCCAGGCGTGCTGGCACCTTGGGCCACGCGGGCATGTGCGCCCTGCCCGACGCCGTCTTGCGTATGGTAGTACCGACCGTTCACTGGAGATACCTAGTGTCTGCGGGCTTTTGGAATACACATTACTTTATTGATGCGAGCTTAGGTTGGGAGTAGGGTCAAGATCGGACGAGTGCGCCGGTCAAAGTGAAATTGAAAAAGCGAGCTTGAAGTAATTATGAACGAGTTTTTTTATTTCATTCCTACTCAAATGGGTTATGTTGGAAACTAAATTGCACTGAGACCCCACAAATGCATAAATTAAGTTGCAGCGTATATGTGAATCAAATGTGGTTGCTGTAAGATTTCCCAGATATATTTTTCAATGTGGCACATACCTTGGAACACTTCGTAGCTAAAAGCTCATAAGCTTCCATCTTATTTCCATCATACTATTATTTTCTCTTGCTCTACTTTACAGACAACGAACGTTACGTTCTCGACATCATGCGCTGGGCCACAGGGTTTTGTTCAAATCTCCATTTTAGCGATAGCAGAATATTCCAAAGCCCCAAAAGGTTTTCAAACCTCAGCATTAAGTTAGATCGAAATCTAGTTTTGTTCCCCATTTGTTCGAGTGTTTTTTCAGCATGTTTAACTATCCCTGTACACACTAACGCTGTAGGGCTAACATCCAAATATTTTGAGCGTCATTGTTCAGCTTAAATCGGAATGCATTAACGCGAAAGGGCCCAGCCTTTTACGAATCGATGCTTCCCAAGTCTTGCCATCGGGCTATTGTTAAACTTTCACTGCAGTTTGTGGACCGCGCCCCTGCTTCATCCCCGTTCCTATACGCACGACCCCAATCGTGCACCGCTGCATCGACGGACGGATTGACCTCGCTTCTTACGAGGTCGATCGACGACCGGTTGCCCCACGCTGGCCTTTTGCGTTACCCGATGGTGAGAAGGCCGGGTCACGGCAAGGTGGCTTCTTTACACCGGGGCTTGGCACACCGGCTGCTTTTTGGGCGCTTGCTTTCTCTAGTTTCTGTTGTAATGAGGAAAACGCATTGAACACGACTTTTCCCATTGGGTTACGCGTAAGCCAAAATCTCTACAGAACAAATTTCGCGCGTTAACTACATGCACTTAAGTTGCGACATGAATAGTGTACGGTTGGAAAAATGCCAAAACGTGAAATGCCCGTACCTTAAAAGATCGTTGGGGATATTTTCTTTAACAAGCACGCAATAGCTCACACTTGACTGCTGACACCACGTGAATTACCGCCGCCGGAGAGCTGAGGCGGATATTGGAGCATCGCGGCAAGCCAGAACCGCGCTAGGGACCACATCGGCCAAGTCAGCGCTCAGGTGCCGTGACGTAACTGGGACTGGAGCCCGCATCCCCACATGGGAGTCGGAGGCACTAACCGCCCGGCTACTACGCCCCTGGCGAGATGGCTTCAGATTTCCCTGAATAGCGTGCGGTTGCAAATCAAATGATCTGTTAAGAGCGCTTGGTGTTGGTTTGTCGAAAAACTACGCACGTTACTTTGGTACCGAAAGTGCTATTAAGGATGTTGTCCTCGTGTGCATTATGTCTTTCCCCGCCGGATCAATACGTGCACACTTTGCTGAATGCTTCACCGGATTATTGAACAATTCTTGATCGTTCGACAGTAGAAATAGCCATGCGACGACAAGTGTAGACATAAACATATCGGGCTTACAGCCAAAAAA
>NW_023596136.1:43995806-44024906 GCF_011947565.3 Pollicipes pollicipes
GTATGGCTTCCCTACCGGCGGCCCCAGCACCGCGTCAGCGAACACATGCAGCCCGCGCCCACGGCTACAACACCTCACTCGCCCCGCTGGACAATTATGATATCCTAGCAGCATTATACACGTCCACAGAGAGGAAAACGGCTCATGTTTGCTCATCCTCCCGACAGCGGTAAACGTTCGCTCGAATAGGGAAAAGGGACGCTTCTGCCATTTTACGTGAGCGAATGGTTGCGCCACTGCACTTGCACTGGCCTGGTCAGGTCTGGAGCAGCGCAGTTGTGCTGTGACGGACTGCCGCCCGGGTGCCGGTGCAGGACCGCCCTGTTCATATTCTGATTACCCCGTTCATGCTCGGGTTAATGCCGAGGCTGTCGTTGAAATAACCCAAATGCACTGTCAATGGGGCCGTTTAATAGAAGCACATGGGGGGGGGGGGGGGCGATCGCAAAATCACCATAGAATGGCAAACACTAGGAAATCAGTCAAGTTTCTTTATGCGTAGACGGGAACGAGACGTTGTTAAGGCTGGGAAAGCAAAATCTTGTTTTTTTAAGCAGCTGCGGTGTGAACAAATTGCGCCACATTTGTTTTATCCATATATCTCGCCGTGCTATCCCATATCAAAGAATAAGTCTCAGTGTAGAGCATCACACGACAAACTAACACGCATGCAGTCATGAAAGCCACTATTCAATCTGACGCTCACGCGAGCACGTTCTTTAAGTGTTCTTCTGTCCGATGCAACACGCCATGGTGCCAGGCGTGCTGGCACCTTGGGCCACGCGGGCATGTGCGCCCTGCCGACGCCGTCTTGCGTATGGTAGTACCGACCGTTCACTGGAGATACCTTAGTGTCTGCGGGCTTTTGGAATACACATTACTTTATTGATGCGAGCTTAGGTTGGGAGTAGGGTCAAGATCGGACGAGTGCGCCGGTCAAAGTGAAATTGAAAAAGCGAGCTTGAAGTAATTATGAACGAGTTTTTTTATTTCATTCCTACTCAAATGGGTTATGTTGGAAACTAAATTGCACTGAGACCCCACAAATGCATAAATTAAGTTGCAGCGTATATGTGAATCAAATGTGGTTGCTGTAAGATTTCCCAGATATATTTTTCAATGTGGCACATACCTTGGAACACTTCGTAGCTAAAAGCTCATAAGCTTCCATCTTATTTCCATCATACTATTATTTTCTCTTGCTCTACTTTACAGACAACGAACGTTACGTTCTCGACATCATGCGCTGGGCCACAGGGTTTTGTTCAAATCTCCATTTTAGCGATAGCAGAATATTCCAAAGCCCCAAAAGGTTTTCAAACCTCAGCATTAAGTTAGATCGAAATCTAGTTTTGTTCCCCATTTGTTCGGGTGTTTTTTCATCATGTTTAACTCTCCCTGGACACACTAACGCTGATGGGCTAACATCCAAATATTTTGAGCGTCATTGTTCAGCTTAAATCGGAATGCATTAACGCGAAAGGCCCAGCCTTTTACGAATCGATGCTTCCCAAGTCTTGCCATCGGGCTATTGTTAAACTTTCACTGCAGTTTGTGGACCGCGCCCCTGCTTCATCCCCGTTCCTATACGCACGACCCCAATCGTGCACCGCTGCATCGACGGACGGATTGACCTCGCTTCTTACGAGGTCGACCGATGACCGGTTGCCCCACGCTGGCCTTTTGCGTTACCCGATGGTGAGAAGGCCGGGTCACGGCAAGGTGGCTTCTTTACACCGGGGCTTGGCACACCGGCTGGTTTTTGGGCGCTTGCTTTCTCTAGTTTCTGTTGTAATGAGGAAAACGCATTGAACACGACTTTTCCATTGGGCTTATGCGTAAGCCAAAACCTTACAGAACAAATTTCGCGCGTTAACTACATGCACTTAAGTTGCGACATGAATAGTGTACGGTTGGAAAAATGCCAAAACGTGAAATGCCCGTACCTTAAAAGATCGTTGGGGATATATTCTGCAACAAGCACGCAATAGCTCACACTTGACCGATGACACCGCGTGAATTACCGCCGCCGGAGAGCTGAGGCGGATATTGGAGCATCGCGGCAAGCCAGAACCGCGCTAGGGACCACAGCGGCCAAGTTAGCGCTCAGGTGCCGTGACGTAACTGGGACTGGAGCCCGCATCCCCACATGGGAGTCGGAGGCACTAACCGCCCGGCTACTACGCCCCTGGCGAGATGGCTTCAGATTTCCCTGAAGAGCGTGCGGTGCAAATCAAATGATCTGTTAAGAGCGCTTGGTGTTGGTTTGTCGAAAAACTACGCCAGTTACTTTGGTACCGAAAGTGCTATTAAGGATGTTGTCCTCGTGTGCATTAATGTCTTTCCCCGCCGGATCAATACGTGCACATTTGCTGAATGCTTCACCGGATTATTGAACAATTCTTGATCGTTCGACAGTAGAAATAGCCATGCGACGACAGGTGTAGACAGTAGACATATCGGGCTTACAGCCAAAAAAAACAGGTCTCTGATGTCTGTAATTTCCAATGAGATACCTTAGATGCATCCCGCACTCAGTAATATCCTAAATATTCTGGACAGAAGAAGCTTAAACATACCCACTTGGTAGAGAACCGGCGTTTGAGCCAAAACAACAACACATCATAAGACAATGTACAGCAGAGTGACTGAAATCATCCACCTTAGCATCTTGGCGTTCCAACACAAGCATAGTACAATGACCAGATGAAGGACACACACACACACACACACACACACACACACACACACACACACACACACATATATATATATATATATATATATATATATATATATATATATATATATATATACCACAACCACGACAATGGACATGCCGTGGGTATTCAGGTAGTCCTTACCTCTCCAGTTGATCGCCTGCCACAGGTGCAGACACTGACTAACAGACCACAAGCGCGTTGTCCAAGACAATGCCCACACCACCGCGCCGAAATCAAGAGTGGTTCAATCTGGGTCAGCAGCACGCTTATATGGCGGCGCGCTGCAGTGTGGGGGTCGCGTGGCGTGGCGCATGACAAGGCAGGGGAGGGTGCTAACGAATCCTGGTATGTTCAGTTCAGCTTGGTCCTGTATTAGTAAGTCTCATCGTTCAGTGTCCACCTCGCTGCACGATTAGCAAAGGGCAACCATTTGGAATAAGTATACGATGCATGCTATAAAAGTGTACCGTTTTACCAGCATAAGTTATTTCCCTTTTCATAAGGTATAGTAGACGCTTAACTTAAATTCACGGAAAACTAACCTTTTGTCAAATTTAAGGCTATAAAAGCCACTAAAGCTCGTCTAGTATCGTGCATTCATGTTGTTCAATGCAACAATGTCAATGACGCTTGACGTCATTTTATTTTGCTCTTGAGATGTCTGTTCCAGGCCTTCAGCCTCAGTTTGTATAGAGATCAAACATCAGAGTACATGTACTCATGTCTATTTTCACCGATCACCAAACGGTTCTTATGTGGCTTTGAGTGCCAAAGCAGAAAAGAACATCAAATCAAAAACGAATGCATAACATTGCTTTTAAAAACTTTCATACACAAAAATACCAGCCTTGATCATCGGATCACGATGTAAGGGTCACGATTCAGGCACGGCCTGCGTAGGGAGACCTGCCAGGCACAGGCTGCGCAGGGAGACCTGCCATACACAGGGCGTGCAGGGAGTCCCTGCCAGGCACAGGCCGTGCAGGGAGCCGATGCAGATCATAAACAAGCTGCCGTAATTAAAACTGCTCAAAACAAGCGGTTGGCAGTATTGGTGGAACAAAGAGCCAATCCGTGATCAGACGGTGTTCCTGGGTTTACATTAATGGCACGTCACGTTTCCTATGAACTTTTGTGTCTGAAATATAACGTGGTGCTACTGATGATAACGTGATGTTAGTGATGATAACTTGATGGCTGATGGCGTGATATTTCTGATGATAACGTAAGGCTACTGATGGTAACGTGATGCTACTGATAATGACGTGATGCTACTGGTATTGACGTGAGATTACTTGGATCGCGATGCGAGTTATGTCCAGCGAGTTTTGTTTGGCAGTGATCGCAATGTCTGAAGTCATGCGTATTGCGTGGTAATAACACCGCATTGACCCCTGCGCGTGCCCCTTCGGCCGCGAGAAGAGGTGTGTGGGCGGCTGTGCGTGTGCGTGTAATCGGGCACGTGCCGCCGACATCCTGCCCGGCTGTCGGGGTGGCCCTGGGGGACGGCATACACCAGTCATAACAGAACGACTAGATGCGCTTTGCCCATTAGGACACGGACGTAATGCTGGAACAAACCATGCGCTTTCGGCTTTCCAACACACACTACATACATTCTGCACCTGCTGTTGGTCTTGGGTACTGCCAGATGCGAAATGTGGATACAAACATCAGCGTATTGGGTGGAGGAGTAAACGCTTACAACATAAAATGTATGTGTTAGCTAGGTCTTCAAGATTTTAAATCCGCGGCTTATCAAAATAGATCAAAATTGTTTTAAGGCTCACTCTATTAGCAGCATCAAAATGTGAGAAGTCAGGAGGCCTGAATATTGTATTTAGATGAAGTGGAGAGCCAAAATCCGCATGTACTTTTTTTGTTCTCCTTAATTGGCTCAATACATTTTCATAAAATTGCGTTCAAACAGATAATTGTGTTGATCTCGACACCACCAAACTAAATATACCCGCTAAATAAATGTACGATGAGTGGAAGAAGCACGCAGGTATTGCCCCAGTATGTCATGAAATAGTGCATCTGGCTTGTTACGTGCCATTTGTGGTCATGAAACGAAGTGCTGTCCATACACGTTCTTGGCTTTTCCCTACATGCGATGTCTAAGGTTTGAACCAAAACGTTGTACTCACGATATTCGCCATTTAATTTGAGCCAAACCGACGTACTCACGCAATCACACACGTTGGGAAAGACAAGGCAAATCACAAGCATCGCTCTCGTAGCGGTGAGCAGGGAGCCCAATGAGATTTCCTCACCGAATGCATTACTTTAATTATAATTCTGACCTTTTTAGAAGAATTTCGAGAAATTGGTGTGACCGAACAGACCGCGGGGTGTTTAATCCTAACAAGATGTGAACAGTACAAAAAGGCGGCATTTTCCTTTTTTGGCGCCTCCACTTTTCCGAATTGATATGTGTTAAGCTTATTCTTGTGCAATCTTAAACATGAATATCAGCATATAGTGTCCTGGCTATCTTCTTCAACACGAGTTGTAAAATACAACACCGAGTGCTGCTAGGTACAGCGAGCAAATGGAGATATATTAAGGGAAGCTCCAGCGCACCCCAGTACATAAAGCTACGTTCTGTCTGTGTATAGCCTTGCTTATTCTGCCTGCCCACGAGTACAGTGTTTCCAGGATATGTTTGTGATGGTCAACGAGCATACGTCGTAAGCGTTTGGCGTGGTCCGGCCACTCAGAGCCAAAGCCTGGGTCTTTATATCATGACAGCGTTTTATCATCAGCATCATATGAATAGTTTTATGAGGTTCCAGAGGAGAACTGCACGTTTCCAGCCAAGCCCGACTTAAAAGAACACAGATTATGTGGAGGACAGCTTTACCATGTTCGATTCGGTGTTCGATTGAATGATCGCTAGCTAATGTCCACCGTCTTTCCGCGTCGCAGGCCAGAGGTACATGCGCTAGTTTCTGATGCGTTGGCCGTGTGTTTCTCAGCCATTTTTTGGGCACAATCCATTCGGAATAAGCGGTCAGGGGAGTTCCGGTACGTCCAAATATGGACCTCTGGGACTCGCACTCATCTATATGCCATTTGCTGGAGTCGAACACAAGAACAGCCTGGGCATGGCAGTGGGAACCGACATGAATATAAATATGTGGGGCAATATAATCCGCAGTGACTGAGTCCCGAATGCGCACTTGAAACGGCTGAAAATTGCACGGTCGAAGCATGAGTCAGTGCAAGCAGTTGCATTTAATGGGGCGAATCTCAGTTAAACTTATTCACAGTTTGATAAAACATCAGAGATGAAAGCGCTATATATATTCCATGCTCTGTTCAGTCGGCCGTTAGTTAAAACACCCTATGTTCATGTTGCGTTTGCATGCGGCACCTAAAAGTGATATATGTTGGGAAAATAGAATATTAATGGAGATTACAGAAATGACGGCAACTTCGAAAACATTTTACTAGCGACTCAAACGCTCAGCGTCATGGGCATGGTAATTTCATGAAGATATCACGACGGCATTTCATAAAGCGCGTTATGCCCCTGACATGCCGGGTTACGGTAAATGCTTGTGGAAGATGCACACAGCTTGTTCAAAAAAGATCTGCACTTTCGTCTTACATGCAAAAGCGGATCAGCCGTTACATTCTGTAAGATGCAAGCCAGTAACCGGCAGACCACTTCATGCCTCAGACAGACGGAGTGCTAGCATTTTATACTTTGCTGTGATGGGGTGTACGGAAAGAACATTTGCAAACAGACACTACATCGGGCGTACCACCTGGTTTCAACACCAATAAAAAGAGATATCGATCCCCAAACATACGACAAAGGAGACAGACAATCAGTTCACGGTCAGTCCTGCTAGTGACGGCCGCCGCTGACGGCGGTCGGCAGCCAGGCCAAGGTGGGGAATATCGGAAAGGAGGACTTTCATTCTGTGATCATCTGTTCTTTGCAAGAGTAAGCTCTGTTTATGACTTTCGTCACACTGCTTTAGGCCAGCAGTATCCGAAGCTTCAAAATTTGTTTCCGACTAAAATGCTGTGATAAAAGCCCATCTCCTCAATATAAGTCAGCGAAATTCAGGCACGTAGGAAATCTTGGGCACTATGAGGTATGCATAAACTTGTGAAATTCTGACCATCCTGGGCGGAGGCTTTATCTTGACATGTCAACTGTAGAAGCAGATACCCCCTCCCCCTCCCCCCCAATGGGTTTAAATGTTTCCCCACCTGTGGAATTTCGCCTCCCAGTGGACATAATGCTAAGGCACATGAATACTTTTAGCAAACTAACGCGCACACCTGTTGCATCTAACTTAAGCGATGTGTGTGCTGTAGCCTATTTGCTGGTGTTCTCAGCATTTTTCACACGTTTTTAAAGGTGGCCCAGTACCCAACACCACATCAACAAGGTGGCTACAGGTGGCGCTAGTAGCGCGGAGCCAGTTGTGACTGGCGCGGCGCATTTGCTGCCGCCATAGGGCTCATTTTGGACAGGGAACGGCGATCCCCTTCCCAAGGAAATGATTGACGTTAAAAATGACATGCATGATAATAAAATAGAAAACTGCCATACAAAAGTAAAAGTTGGGGTGGATGAATGAGTGCACACGTTGCTAGGTAGGAGAAGCTTTCAAAATAAATGGGTCAGAGTGCTACATTAAATAACTAATCGTTTTTTTTTTGTCTGTGATGCTATTTATTCCGTGATTGATTTATTGAACCTCACATGTTGAAGATGAATGATGAAACACTTGAAAACAGAGGATTCACGTTCCCCTTCCACTCTACTGTACACAAAATGATGGCTCAATACAACAGTCATGGTGACACTCGAAAGTGTTTTCAGATGTCGTGGCTGGAGTGATTTTCAATTTTTTTACTCAGAGCTTATAAAGGTTTTCACGCTGCTCTGTGGGTGCGCCACCGCTTTCCGACAGTGCTGAACATTAAGCCCATAGCGGACCATGAAAATAATTTATTCCGGACTAGCAGATGACAGTTCAATGGGGAGTGTTCCAGAGCAGATTGATCACCAGGGCACCCAATATACACCGTTAGCTCTCAGACTTATACACCGTTAGCTCTCAGACCTATGCACTGTTAGCTCTCAGACTTATACACCGTTAGCTCTCAGACTTATACACCGCTAGCTCTCAGACTTATACACCGTTAGCTCTCAGACTTATACACCGTTAGCTCTCAGACTTATACACCGTTAGCTCTCAGACTTATACACAGTTAGCTCTCAGACTTATGCACCGTCGGCTCTAGGATTTATGCTCCGTTAGCTCTCAGATTTCACTGAAGCTTCGTTTACCGGGATAATCTGGGATCTGAATTCAAGTGAGCAGTTTCAAGCCACTCCCAGTGTACAGCTTAAAAGTGACACTATCGCAATCCTAGGTCCAGTGTAAACAAGGTCCTGATTAAAAGGGATGCATCAAAGGGGGTCCAGCTGGTGCATCATTCTTTCTGGACAGTATTCCGCTGCGTCGGTCAGCTGGCGTCAGTGGCGCGCTCAGGAGGGCGTCAGGCAGAGTCGTCGACAGAGGCGTCGTCAGGGTAGGGGATACAGGGGGAGAAAAACGGCTTGGCGGGTGATTTGCAGTGCACGTGGTTCCCCGCCATACCAGGGTTTCCTAGCACTGTCTCATTTGATTCGAGTTTGTGTGTTGACCGCCTCTCTAAAGTTAATGCCAAAGAGACAGGCTAGTGATAATACTTGACCTGAACCACACCACTGTCGTCGTCCACCGCCATCCCCCACCCTCCTTTCCCGAATCGAACAAATGTAGTGACTTCCGCAGTGATCATTCATCTGACACCTGCCACCAAGAACGAAGATCTGCATTCCAACGTCCAGTGCACAGCTGCATGCGATGTTTTGGGCAATCCTATCGTCAAGAGAACTTCCTCTCTGACAAACATTTACGTACAAACTGTGCGTAGTGACATCGCAAATCGATGTGCGAGCCTTTGCTTGAGCACTTTGTTAAATGAACGCTATCCTTAATCAACAGTCGCGTCTAAACATTGTCGTACAAGCAACTGCTTATGACTGCATTTTCTCAATTGCACTCTCTCCTTGGCAAGTAAGAAGTATTCGCGTTACTACTCCTCGCAGTTGGTACATACTGTGCCGATCTGAAGATACCCTGTCGTGACCTTTGCACAGACCAGTCTCCAATCGCCGAAGCCGCCGCTAGTTTTCCGAGTCGCTTTTCGATGGGCCCGGCATGCATGAATGCGCTCGAAAAATATCCACAACGTGGTTTTCGGATTTCCAGGGCATTATGTGTTCTAAACATAGCCACCAAATAATTGGTTAATTCATATGTAATTGACGTCTGATTGTGCCACTCCTAATGAAGAAAAGTATCAAGGCTGCACGATCTGCACAACCAGCCTGCACCAGATCGATACACCCGATTGAAAATGTATTGTTGATGCTAGGGTCATAACATTTGGCGTAAGACGATTCCATGTGCAAGTGGCGCGGCACATAGATGCCCGGCGGGCAAGGTCAGTTCGGACACGCTGGGGTGGTAACGGAAGGCTTCCAGAGCGTCGTGTAGATCGGGCGGACCAATCGGAACGCAGTATAACAACGGTACGTTAACTCTCTGGTACTGTTGGTGACCTTCGAAGGTGCTGGAGAGCTAGGAGGTCGCGCTCGGCTGAAGGTTTGATAAGTTTGAGGCGTCCGAGAATTCCCAGGGTGGGAGATACCTGTTCAAAATAATTTGGTCCACTTATAATTCTGGCGCCAAAATTTAACGCTTCGTGGATCCTCATGCTTTCGTCACGGAGAGCAAGCGCCCCACACTCTGAGGCAAGCACTTAGGTGTAGGTGAGCGAGCCGTTCAACTGGAATCTTTTTAGTTTCAACCGGCAGCCAATGGCTCAATTTAGCAAGGCCTACCAAGGTGCTATAAAATCGCTTCACAGTGGCGATACCTGACGCTCCCAATTTATGTTGTCATCAAAAATGGTTCCAAGGGCCTGTACAGAAGGTTGGGGCTTAATTTTTGCCTGTCCAAAGTTGCCCCCCAAATTGTTTCCTTACTTAAGCCAAAGAGTTTCTACGGGCAGAATTTTATGAGAAATGGGAGCATAGACTGCTTATGGCCAACCAAGACCAGTGGGCTGAAACATTCGGATCATTGTGCGTCACAACAGATGACCTCAAATTCAGGTGGCTGCAGTCCAGAGTACCTCACAGGATTTTGCCATTAAATCGTTCTCATTAAATCGTTCTCACCACCTCTGGGGAATCGGAGAAAGACCCGTGCTGGTGCTGCCGGAGCTGCTGCCTTGGCTGTAGTCATGCAGACCAGTACGGACGACCTTTTGCATGCCTCCTAGTTTTGCTCTCGATCGACGGAATGTTTAAGAGAGTTGAGCGTGCGGCCCCGCCTGTCGGAACATCTTATAATGCGCTAGCTACATGCTCATGAACGTGTCCACCTCCAACGACCGTGGGAGGCTCTATCTACGCCTGCTATTTGCCTATGGGTGATATTAGGGAAAAGGTGTATTTGGCAGTGTTGTAATCGGGATTGTGGTCCTTGAACGAATGTGAACGATGTGTGGTGATTAACGCAAGGAAGCTGACTAGGTTTACTAAAAAGTGGTTAACAATTTTGGACAGATTGGTGTAAGGGATATTCAGCGCTTCCAGCTTTCAACAGTCGAATTTGAAAAAGAGGCGCAATTGTCAATTGCATGATCTGAAATTAAATTGCATAACGCATGTAATGCCTTGCCAAAATGAAAAGGAATGAGAAAACAACAATTGAACGGCCCTACGTGACTCTTCATTTTCATGAAGTCGTGAACGGGTCAGGTGCTGCAAAGGTGACGCTTGCTGCTCCAGAGTCCCTCACTCGTGTCCTGGTTCTCCAGGCCGAACACGGCGAAAGCTAGCGGCTAGCGGCCGGACAGGGCTGCGTTCAGCAAGCGGCCAGAAGATGGTACACTGTGCGCCGTGCACCAGCGGCTCATGGCATTCAGCTCATGATTTACACCCTCATCTGCTCTGACTGCCGAGATCTGACACCAGTTTTCAGAAACGCGCTAGTATGGGCGGATCCAGCGCACCCGCGAGCGCGCGCGGCCCACTACCACACATTTGCCCGGTGTTTCGGCAATGCCAGATTCCAGGTTCTCTCCTCCGCCACACGACGTTGGTTTCGTGTCGCCAAAGCACTCAACAGCTGAGATTTGAGAACGAGGACAATTTGTGCAGAGCAGCTTTTTCGCCGAAGGCAGATGTTTCGCTCCCTATGCTTATGAAACGGAGGGAATGCGACAGGGCAGCATCGGCCTTGAGAGACTAAGTTCTGCTGCAGGGCCAGTGGTGGTAGAATAATTATTTGCAGCTGCCTGATGCTAATTTGTATTTTTGCGTGTCTCAGATGAGGGCCAATTGCCGCTCCCTAGTGTTGCTTATAAAATACCTTGGCAAATTCTGTCCTTCCGTTTAAATCGTGTATTCTTTATGAGATTGCATTGCACAGTTGTCGTGCAGCAGTTGGTTGCCACGCTGGTACGATAGCCGTAAGGTTTAAGCATTGTGCGGGAGGAAAAAACGCAATCGCTCCAGCCCTATTTATATTAAGGTTTATTAAGCCATGCTGAGGTTTGTGCATACCGTTCACGGACAGCTGTCTGACTATACCATGACGTTTGGTGGCATCCCTTACTTCACGGGCTGTTCCGCGTTTGAACATGTTGAGACAAGCACCAGGTCTGAAGGATAAAGCTCACTTATAAAACACCAGATATTGGCGTATTTTAAGTGTACAAATGTCCTTAACAAGATAACACCTATAAGTTTATGTGCTTTTCAAAACGTCATCGTTTTGCTACGTCAGGATCGTTTTTATAACGTCAGATACGCCGCCAGACTCTCCGTCTCGGAGTTCCCGCTGTTAGGACGGCTGTTGTTCTTGGCGTAACCCACTTGTGGTACGTCTACGCGCTGCAAGGTGGTGTTGTTTAAATTGTGCGTGTTTTGGCTTTTCTCATTGTGTTCTTCTATGTTTTCCCATGATGGCATGTCTTTTCACTTGCTTTTGGATTCTGGGTTGCGGTGTTTTTCTTATGTTATCGATTCTTGGCCTCATTTCCGTCATATTTAGCGGTTGCCAAATAACTGTGTTATTTATGACAAAAAGCGGATCGTGATTGAACATCCCTTCTGTAACCCCCTTCCCCGCTTTATCCTGCATCTTCGCGACGCCCAGTTTGTCGTGAGCAGATGGCATGCGCGAGCAATGAGCGGGCCCAAGTACCCCTTCGTGGGGATCCCGACCGAACGTCAAGCTCAAGCTTCGTAAAGGCGGCCCTGTGCAGGCTAAGTTCGGCGGATGGACCCCAAGGTGCATGTAGTCCGTCCCACCGTTTCCCACTCTGCTTCCTCCCAAAGTCCTGAAATGGTCATGACTGGCCGAAAGGGCTTAAATTCGAACAACGCAAATGCAGTCGTGACACGAAATCAGCAACACATTCTAAATGTTAGCCAATTGCCGTCCATCCTCTGGGACACTTGGTGCTGCATCACTGCAAACGTGATTTGCTACGTGATCATATATGTATTGACCACGAGCGCAATAAAACCATTGAGATGGGATATTCGCGTGACGTCTCTATGGCGCCAGGTCTCATGTCTGGGTGAGGTTGAAATAGGCGGCGCATAAAAGGCTACAAAGTTTGCGTGCATCAAGCTCAGAAACAGGAGAATTATAAGTCATACTATGGATGTGAACTGCAGGGAATCATCGCGAAAATAAGTTTTTCAGTTATAAACTTCATACTAATGCGGACGAGGACTTTTATCGATTTTGACCGTTCTGGCATTTACCATTAGCAGTCGTAAGTTACCTTTACCAAGCATGGCTCGCCTAGCCAATCATTTCCTGTCTTTGGGATTGTAACGGGAATGGTTCATGTGTGTGGGTAACAGAAGTAAAGGATTGATGTCTCAGGACTGTACTGCAAGCTATCATCCATTTGCCTGGGCGATCCGAAGAACAGGAATTGAAGACCTGGATGTATTCGGATCATCGACGACAAAGATAAGGTGACTGCGAGAGTTTATAAACATGTTTGCAAGAAATGACTGAGCAAATGGCGGAAAGTGATTTAAAAGTTAAGCGGCTCAGAGAGACCTAGTTTAGTGTATTGGGTCGTATGGATTCATGACTAGCGCCTGGTTGTATTCAAGGTAGACTGAGATTTAAAGAAAATGCAGGAAGTTAAGTTGGAAAATATTCTGACATTATTGACGCCGCGATAAGAGGAAGCGATTGAGGGCTTGGCTTGGTGGCGTTCCTGGGCACTGAGCTTGTCTCCTTGCGTGCCCTCCATTCAGTGAAGTTCGTCTAGAGCTGAGAAGTAATCTCATTGCAGGTTATGGGCATTGAATGTGGTGTTAAAGTTTGCTCGTTTGCAAGAGATGATCTCGAATAAAGCCTAGCATCACGTCATGCATTGCTTCCGGTGTTTTCGATAACCTTGATTTGGCATCACCTCCTATTGCAGCTAAAAGAGCAATGTCAGACCATTCGGCTGGAGCGAGCTAGACTGCTTGTTTTTCAGCTTTGTATCGACTCCACATATCTCAATGTGAAGGTGATAAATTGACATCACGGACGATAACACTTCTTTCCTTGTCGGCATTGCCCCATTCTCCCGAATGTGCTGTTCGGATTGCAATGGAGCAGGAAAATCATGCCTTATCAACCAGACTGTGTGCAAATGTTTCACATGGTAGACAGCAAACATTTGACGACATCGGATGCCTTGTTACTGAGAACAGCAAGAAGATGCTGTCAGTTGTTGCAAATAGCTAACTTGTAGATAGTGTGGCGGCTGATGCGGGCTGGGCCGGGACAGGCTGTTGAGAGTTGAGGTTCAAGAGTTGTGGCTCAGATTCAGAGTTGTGGCACCGAGCGAGCTATCATTGGTCGGTCTGCATACTCGCTCGAAATACGTCACATTGCGTGGATGGATATTCTGACTTGTCAAGTGCGGTCAAAAGCGTGAAGCGCTTCTGCAACACTGTGAAAGGCCTTAGTACCCCAACATCGCCTGCCGTTGCTAGGCACACAAAGACCGCATGGCTGTTCCAGGTGAGCATGTACTCGAAAAACATTAAAGCCATAGGTGAACGGACAAAACAGTATACCAACTCATAACACACAATGGCATGGTCGCATCACAAAGAGCAGATGGACTTCTAAAACAGAACAATAGCGTTGATAAGCATCGAACAGTAAAACAATCGCTGAAACTTGCAGGGCGCAGCGGCGTATACGCGACGAGATATGGTTATGCAGTCAGCCGCCGCGCACATAGACAGAGATACGTGTGCAATGTTGCATGCTTATATGGGCAGCATGGTCAGCCCTCGCTGCAGTCGCGCCAGCCCGACGTAAATAAGGAGAATCCGGGCCAATCGTACATTGGCTTTCTAATCCTTCCCCTCTTCATAATTTAAGCTTCTGCGCAACTACGCTCAGACAGATAAGAGCAGCTCGTGCTCAGCATATTGTAAAACATGACTGGCTTAGCCAGCATTAAGGCGCAAATAGTGCAGTTTCTAGAACGCATTTTAAAGTGCCGTGCTTATGTACACACATGCGCCACCCCAGCCTGCAACATCACGCACCCGCCTCCCGTTTGTCATACAAAGACACGCTGGAGGTCGACGGAATACCGGCTCATCGAGAGCTTAAGCTGAGACCTTCTCATACAGACGCGCTGTCAGCCAGTCGAACACTACGCAAGACACTCAGCCTCACTGCGCGTCGGCGACTGGCGCTGGCACCACACTCAGCAGCCTCGGCTGCTGTGACGCCTCCACCAGCTGCAGGATCGACTTGCTGCTGAACTGGCAGGTCGAGTAGAGCTCGGCGCACGTCTCGGGGTCGCTCTTGGAGCCGATGTAGGCGGCGTAGTTGTACCGGCCCCGTGCCGTGTCCAGGGCGGAGGTGGGAACAGGTGCCGGATTCGAGCTGTCGGCAGGCGGCATAGTTTGTTTGAGCTATACCAAACCTTTTGATGTTTTATTCGGGGAGTCCGGATATTGGGTAAGAAATCAGGTGCTCTGGACGTTAAGGGGATTTTGTTTCCTGGTGCGATTAGTCCGGTCTAGTCTTGCAGCAGGCAGCTATTGGTGTGGCCAATTTTATGAGATATTTGTACTTGCGAAACAGAAATGACGCGCCATCAAGAGAGGAGAGCACCGCGTATTACGTTTGCTTAGGGACACTTTTTGAAGCAAAGTGTGCCGCGGTTCATGGCCGGCTACCAACTAGTTGCTTGTTTCAAACGGAGGTCATAGATGATGCGTCAGCTCACCCGAACAGGCTGATGATCAGCTTGCCGAAGTCGTCGACGTCATCCCCCAGGGCCGCCTGGGCCTCCAGCTCACAGACGACGCGCATGCCGCACTGGTCCTTGTCCTGACCCATAATCTTCTCGAAGTCCTGCTCCACCTCGCCAGTGCCAGTAGTTGAGCGGCGGCGGCGCTGCGGCAGACGGCAGCGCCACCAGGCGGCGCGTTTCCAGCGACGCCACACGGCAGATACGAAAAACACAGCTCGTGGGGCTGAGCTGCTGTGTCCGCTTTATTCGGTACTCAGAGGCGAAACTATGAATAATTATTTTGGGAATCACGCAATATTCCCGTGTTAATGCATGCAGGATCACACACCGAAAGTGTATAAGTGTCGCATGGGAGGGGCTCGTTCCCCGAAAAAAATTTGACGATTTCCATCCATGACAACAATGCAGTACTGCGACGTGTCTAAACCTGATCCGTGGCACTGGGTGGGTAAAGATAACAAGTCAAGCTCTCGTAGGCCTTCAAGACATTTTCGCTATCAAGATAACCCACCTCAAATGTACCCAGATTGCGTTTTCGCAGATAGTCACAGAACTGAGTAGCATCATATTAACAAGTGTGACTGAAAAATGCCTTACTCCATTTGCTGACCATATTGATATGACGCTGCAACTTCACCACACATGAGATAATTGAATAGCTAATGACGTTTCATGGAGCTGCACCGACCACAAACAAGCACGCTGTCTTTCAGCAAACAAAATAACACAAAACTTAGTACAATGGTGAAGGGGTTCTGCGACGGGATGCGAATGGAGCTTACGTAGTACTGGGGCTGGTAATAGCCAGGGGAGTATCCGTTGTATCCACCACCGTATCCGCCATTGTAATATCCTCCGTAGTACGGAGCGTACCGGTACCTGTTCCTCCTCCGACTCTGTGAAGAAGTCCATATCCATAAATGCACACCATTCTGAAGACCATACTTGCACGCGAATTTCTTCGCTCATGGAAAGACGACGACGGTTGGATACTAAGATGGAGCAAAGCAGCGAATCTTCTTCAAGGGTATGTTTCACATTTGAAGATAATGAACCGAGCATTATATATGATTAAGTAAGTTCACTCAACACTTTGGTACACTTTTAAGCAGAAATGGTTCCTCTTGGCAACACAACTTCTGTTCATTTAATACGTTCCTCAAAACGTTGTTGTATGATCACGTCATGGTACCCTTCATAATATTGAGCAAGTGCCAACTGACGGCCGTTTCATCTGGAAATTGTGCTTACGAACGCCAGATATAAACGACTGGGCAATTATATTTTCATTGACCTTGATATGGTTTATGGAATGACAAAATTTAAATGGCGTTATTATGACTGCATGGAAGCCTGGGAGACTTTGGAAAAGTCAACCCGAAAAAGTCCTCACGTTTTCGCGAGTGTGTAGCCCAGAAACTGGGAGGATTTAGGTCTTAGGAGGGACAGAGCTGTGAACTGCACCGAATGATCTTAAATAGCGCCATTTCAGTTCAAAACCCCATACAAATATGGAACACTCCCCTTAACTTAGCATAATTTGAGCTCGGAGAATATGCGCAGAAGTACTGTGAAAAGCGCTCAAATGTGTAATAAGATGTCTGGTGGCATCGATGAACATTGGGAAACGCGAACACTGAAACCATTATGTCAAGAACCAGGCAACAGTGTGATGTCACTATCGAGGTATTGTTCGGTTTGTTGTTGCACGTTTTTTGGTTAACACGTCCAATCCACCAAGACTATACACATCAGCGATAAAATCATACGTTTTATCTTGAAACAATTTCATGTTGCGGCAGCAACCAAGCCTCCCGTCTGGTGCTGTTCTCTGCCGGCGACGTCAGGCCTCTCTTCTGGTGCTGCTCCATTGCCGGCGGCGTCGAGCCTCTCACCTGATGCTGTTTGATGGCCAGCGCGCCAAGGCCGACCACAGCGGTGCCGGCCAACGCCAGCGTCGCTCCGTTCACCACGCCCTGGGTGTAGGCGTCCTGAGACGCCGCCCAGCCCAGCGCGCACGCCACCACCGCCAGATGCAACAGCTTCATCCTGCGGCGCGGGAGGGAGGCCGTGTTGGTTCCGTGCGATCGGCTGGGGGTGCGCTGATGGCCCGACCGCGCGGCTCGGGGACGCTGAGGACTACCTGTGGCCCTAGCTGCACAACTCGGGAACACCGAGGACTACCTGTGACCACAGCTGCCCAGCTTGGGAACACCGAGGACTACCTGTGGCCCCAGCTGCACAGCTCGGGAGCACCGAGGACTTCCTGTGGCCCCATCCGCACGGCTTAGGTACACCGAGGACTACCAGTGGGTTTAACCGCGCGGCTCGGGGGCACCGAGGACTACCTGTGGCCTAAACTGCGTGGCTCGGGGGCACCGAGGGCTACCTGTGCCCCCCCCCCCCCCCCCCGGCCGCATGCATGTATCCGAGCAATCAAGTGTTTTTCCTTGGTGCATCTACCGACGGATCTTGTTGTGGTGCGTGCAGCTAGGGTATGGGACGGCATCTTGCTGTATTCACAGGGTGGGCCGCGAACAGCACTCGTGACCCCAGTGACCCCAGAGTGACCCCAGCACTTGTGACCCCAGAACTCGTGACCCCAGCGTATGGGCGTCCCGGAAAATGCTGGCTGTCACAAAGGCCCTCTGTTCGTGACCAACAGCCCGTGGATCACTCCCTAGTGACGGAGTGGAGCTGCTTTGCCGAGTGCCCTTTCTGCCCTGGCCTTGACCCGGTGTTCTTATAAAACCAGCGGTCAGGGGAGTGTAGTTTGTCGGGAATTATAAACAGATAGTTCGTGCATGTGACTGCTGAATGCGTGATGGCCATCTGCGATCTCCAAAACAAAAATGTCATATTGCGCATTGGTATCCTACCCATTCCTACGCACAATTGCATCTTTTTCTGTTTTCTTTTTTTAATCCGCAATATGCCAGTCGACGGATGTACCTAAAACATATGTATACTGTTCAACGTTCGGTAGTGTCATCTTAAGCAGTATGATGTTTTCGAGGTCCGGATTGTTTTCAATAATTTTGCCTCAAGCACCAGCAGATGGTTACGTTGTTGCATTTTATGTGTGACCGTAGATAAGCCAGAATATGGTCTCACCAAATACCGTGTACAGATAGAATTCAAATCCATTTCTTCCTCTTTTCTTCCATGTAGCGACACCGAATGAATGCCAGGTTTCTTCACCAGGACTGTACATTCTTGCCCCGTTTCCCCCCCCCCCGCGCCATTTCCGCCGCCTCTGACAGCACGTACGCAATGCACGTTATTGCAACATTGCTCTTCACTGAGCGGTCTTTGCAGTTTGATGCCCCCCCCCCCCCCCCCCCTCTCCCTGCGTCAACTGTGCCAAGGCTGGTACAGCGCAAGCGGAACACATCACCTGCAAACGAACTTGACCACCCCGGGCTTGTGGACGGGCAGGGAAGGTGGGCGGACGATTGTCCCGGCAGGTGATGGAGTCACGTACTTTGGAAAATATTGATGCAATTTTACTATACATAAATCAACGGTACCGGACAGACCAAATCCCAGCGTTTATATTGAAGCTATCATGACTGCGAGCATACTGATGGCCTTGATCATTAAACGCGGCCGTTCCAACCGTTGTCTTTAAGCCCAATAGTTAAGGGCCAAGCCGTTTTGGAGGCTGTGCAGTCGTTTGTGCACGAGATCCTCGATCACTGCGACTGGGGCATCGACTGCTGCGACGTGCTGCCGTGGTGAACGATCAAGAGATGCCCATCAAGCATTGCGACAATACAGGTTGACGGTACAGGAGACTGGACACTTTTCACAACAGGCGGAGTTCTGACATGGCCATCATTGATATGCTGCTGTGCAATCGTATGTCTGCCCCGGCGGCAAAGCCGTGCCTTGTTTAGGGGGAATACATGTGCTTCATGATATCAACAGGACGGGTCTTGGTCCACAATTTTTCAACGTGATGTGTCTTTATGCTGACGACAACCGACTTTCTGTATACCGAAAAATAAAATGTACTCAATATATGATATACTCAATGTATAAAAGATGTAATATACAATATACTCAAACTCCATGAGATCCACTCAACACACACACGCACACACACACACACACACACACACACACACATATATATATATATATATATATATATATATATATATATATATACCTATGCTTAATCGACGTTTAAGGGCAGCGCTTTTCACAATGCGGTGAGGGTGAACATGCTCGTGGTCATGAGTCATGATCTCGCAGGATATTCTAATAATTGTTTGATTCCTTCCTTTAACAGATCAACGCCCTGGCATAGTCAAGGTCGAATACTTCAGAGTAAGAAAAAATCATTCAATCAAAAAACGGAGCGTGATGTACCGGTATACCGATCCGGTACCTGATCGGTACCGGTACCGATCAAGATTACAGCGCCTCTCAAAGCTGACCTAATGCGCCCATGGCACGAAGGTGTTTAACCGGACCGATGCACCTTATCCCTATGGCCTTATTCAGCACTTCACCTCAAGGCGAGTACAGTGGGGCACAGAGAGCGCGCGGCCCGCGCCACCTATGACCTGGTTCAATATCCGGAGAACGCATGCGCTGTAAGTCGATGACCTCCTGAAGGTCACTTGGCGGCCGGTGGGCAGCGAGCCGGGTCCGGCCTAGTCACCAGAGCGTGGCGCGTGACGCTGTGTGACGTCACCGGCGCTGGGTCTCGACACGGCCCGGTGAGGGTGACCGGTCTCGGTGCGGGCGCCAAGGTCGAGCGGCCAGACCAGCAGCGGCCGCCGCCGCGTGTTGGGGACCAGGTAATGGATCACTCGCCAGAGGCGGAGCTGGTGATCGGCTGTCGTGGCGAGCAAGTGACTCAGGCAGAATTGTGATATTTGGTGGAAATCCCACAGATCTGGTGTCGTTATGACATCTCTTGATGGAAGTGGGATGGGATTCGTGATCATCTGTATCAATCTGTCTGCATCATCTGTATCATCTGTATCAACCATCTGTACCACGTTTCCCTCCAGTTCTTAAGAGGATTCAAGACAACAGTGAGCTTCTTGCCCAAAGATGTGATGTTGGGTAATGACGGGACCCAATCTGGAACCCACTCTATTACAGTGGTGATCTGTATTACCCACAGCAGCAACCAAGTTTGAAGGGTTATGGACAGCGCATATAGACAACAAAGACAGCCAGGGAATTCATGTCCACTGGATGCTAGTGTTATGCACTTGTTGGGAAAGCTCTCTAACCCATATTCGACACATCGAACAATCAGGGTCATATCCCACTGGCCAAGCTGTAGCCTGCGCTGACCGGTGGAGGACGAGGCACCCCGCCTGAGGCCGTACCACTGTTGGGCAGACGCCACTGGCGGCCTAACAACACCAGCAGCAAGCGGCAGGCGCCCCATCCCGGCAGCTGCACCGCGGTCGGCTCGGACAGCATCGTCCGGCGAATCAGCAGGCCGCGACGGCCGCGAACCGGCTCCGAACAGCGGCGCTCGGCTCCGGCAGCTCCAAGAGTGCAGAGTGGTGCAACGCAGTGGCACTGGGCCAATCCGCCGCGCATGCACGGCGTGGGGACACCGCCGGCGAGCGGCCGGCTTTATCCGGTCTTTCTTGCGACACGTCGTCCCACGCAGCAGCCCTTTTGCATCTGTTCGGCAGTGAGAAGGCCAGATCGCGTCGTGATTGGTTGCCTCACCAGATCGCGCTGTGGTGGGTTGCGTGATTGGTTGCCGCTGTTGGGCAAGCAGGCTGACCGCCGACTGACCGCAAAACTGCGAAACAAGACGACTTTTTGTCTTGGTGACTCGGAATGGAAATATTAGTTTTCATGGACATATTAAGGCTAGGTCTGTATGTTACCAGTATCTTGTGCATCGAGCTCCGTCCTGGCTGGTGTGAATATATTGTTTCAATAAATATTTGTGCGTTTGGTGTCTAAACATGGAAACATCGAGCTAAACCCTGGCTAACAGAAGTATCAGGGACGTGCCGGTGGGCTCAATTAGATTTAGTAGCATCGCGATAAGGCGGATCACGGCTCGATGATAAAACTGTTGTTCGTAGCCAGTATTAAGCCCCATAAGCGGAATTTCACGAAATCATTTATGTGGCCAAGAACTGATCTGCAGGAGTACTTCTTAACAGTGGTACTTTATTGCCCTTCAGTCGTTTTTAAGGACCTTTTGGTGATTTTGGTTTCATGTGAAAAGGTCGAAAAAGCTTAAAGATGAAGTAAAACTGAACGCAGCAACAGGCAAGTCTTTCGGTTGGAGCGAGTGCAGCGATATAATCAGTTAGACCTGCAATTAGCATTGCATGATGTTCAAAAAATATCGTAGATTTCCCGCAGACCTTCACGATCAAAATCGATGCTCGCCGAAAGGGAACAAACGGCAAATCAGTTGTCCAAGAGTTTCACGATTCAACAATGCGAACCGCATCGCGATTGACGTCTGGGTTTGACACGAAACTTTCGATCCAAGCGCATAACACTTTCAAAAAGTTTGCAAGAAATAGGTGTGTTTTGACTAGGCCCAGCTTAATCACTGTCAGTCAAGTGACGACTCGTTCCAAAAATGGTCACTACGACGCGTGGTTACGTGCTTGCAGTGGTTTAAAGATAGGATGGGATTGGGACGCGGATTTAGAATCAATCCATGAACTACTATTGACTGCGTCGGGGCGTTTTCAAAATACCGGGGCCGGGATTCGATTGGATTCGCGATTCACTGGCACCAGTGAGTAAGAACAGTGAGTGAGTAATTCATTGAGGAAGGTACAAAGTAGAAATTTATGTTTTCATCTTTCTGGAAAAAGGCCGAAATATGGGAGCCTGATTTTTTGGAGGGATCTTCATGCAAAGATGGGATGGGTCTGCTCATACTGGGAGGTGGAGCTGAGCTGTAAGACCAGGCGCACCAAGGTAAGATGCATGGGTTGGATTGGTCCGAATTCCGGAACTTCAACCGATCAACAGTTTTACTCATCAGCTCTACTCAGCCGTCCTAAATCACGTTGTCGTCACATTTTTAATGGCTTTTGAACTTGTAAACCCCACCTGGATAGCATCAAGCATAAGAGCATTACCATGTGTCTGTGCCAACCATGAATCCTGAATTTCTTGTCTGATTCTGTATTACTATTACTATCGTGGTCCTGGCGGCGACCTAACGTTGCCTGAGTTGCTTTTATTGAGAAGATGCACACATGTTCACAAGGTCGCAATAGCCCTCCCACTAACGCCAGCCCAACAATGACACCACTCCCGTGCACAGCGCGTCCCAAGAGTCACACGTGACTGCGTCACACGCCTGTGGCAATCCGTGACACGCGCCGTGTGCAGGTGCGGCATTGCGGTCGCGGCGGTCGGCCTGGTTTTGGTTTATGACACGCTCGGGAACCACAACCGATCGAGTCACGCTTCATTCTGAGTCAGTTGTTACTGGCGCGCCTCCCCACTGAAGGGGGATTGTCGCCCCACGATGTGTTTTAATCGATAAAGATTGTAGGTGTTTTGACACGAACGTGATTTAAGGCAGATGCGACAGCCGCGGAAGTTATTTGAGCGCAGCCATTGGGTTTGATTTAGACTGAATTGATGCACAACCTGCCAGAGTTTTAAATCGATGAGGCGTATCTTTAATCTTACACATGTTATCATACTCGCCACTGGTGATTCGGAATCTTCCAACTCTGATTAGCAAATTCAACGATTCCTTAAACGATTGCATGACTTCTGGCACGATAACGAATGGCATCGCTTATGGAACTCAATGGCCTGCAACGTCGCGTAACCTGTTTATGACCAGCTGGGCTGAGCTGGTATAATGGACTGAGCAACCGCGGGCTGGCGCCGTATAATTCGCCACCACCCCGTGTGCAACACAGTCGTGAAGTCTGCAAAACCAGGATCACGAAGGTGGACTGATGCGCTGTGGCATGCAAGCAGTATGACGGTAACAGGATGACAAGCTGTAAAAATTGAAAACCATGAGGATTAGAATTTTCCTCTCTCTATATATGCATATATATATATATATATATATATATATATATATATATATATATATATATATATATATATATATATATATAAAGATATATATATATATATATATATATAAAGATATGTATATATATATATATATATATATATACATATACGTATATATAGCTATCTATCTTTATATATATATATATATATATATATAAAGATAGATAGCTATATATACGTATATGTATATATATATATACATATCTTTATATATACATATATATATATATGTATATATATATATATATATATATATATATATATATGAATGCCTAAAATAGCATGCTTTGCAGAGTTTTGGTGCCCGTGATGCCACCAACCGGCGCCCATCCGGAGGGGGGTGGAAGGAAGTAGCTTCTGTCGCTTCGATGCAAACATCTCTCAGACAAGCTAAATGATCGGGCTGGTTCTATTAATCGATTGCCGAAAGTCTGTTATCGGCGACGACATGCACCAATTCTGCAGATGTTGACAATGAGGCAGCAGGGTCGTTCCAAGGCAAAGCATTCCTAGGACCATGGCCCAAAGTTTTCAATCCTGGTAATTGATACTAGGCCGGCTATGAATACTATCGTTGGGCAGCTGCTAGCTTTAGTAGTTACAAATCTGTTAA
Source organism: Pollicipes pollicipes (assembly GCF_011947565.3). NCBI lineage: Eukaryota > Metazoa > Arthropoda > Thecostraca > Pollicipedomorpha > Pollicipedidae > Pollicipes > Pollicipes pollicipes. Next base: position 44,019,606 of record NW_023596136.1, read on the forward strand.
ACAGCTCCTGATGTTTAGTCATTTAGCACTAGTAGCTGTGGCAGCTATATCAGCTGTATCATCGTACATGAGTTCAAATATTGCGGAGGCGGATACGTCAAGCCATAGGGTGGTACTAGCTATAGCCATATCGGAAATAACTACCATGGTGGTTATTAGTGCTCATCTCAACACGGCGGCAGACATGCATTTTACCTAAACAGCTTTGTGTACCCAGCTTCCGCCGCCAGATCCAGGTTATTGATAGAAGTGTTCACAAATATCTCACGACGGGAGGGAGTAAAAACGCTGCTTTTTGCGTTTCAGTGCTTCGTTTATGCCAAATATTTTGTTTTGCCCCTCAATATTCTGTATCTGCCACTCCAAAACGGCTTGCATTATGCCTTTGGATTTACTATAAGCAGCGTCAAGGTACATTAACAATGCTACTGATTTTACTGTTGTATTTTGGTGAAGCAGTGAGTCAATATTTACCCTGCGTTTTACCAGTGTGGCACGTCATTGTTTTTGTTTTGTTTGCGTGGTGCAAATAGCGCAGTTAGTGCAAAACATATACACTCGCGTGAGACGTCGCTTGTCAGGAGGGGCTCACTTCGGCATCAACAATTCCCGTGAATTTCAAGCAAAGTTCGGTACATGACAATAAGGTGTGCTTCTAATAATTAACTAGTAAGCATCAGCGAGAGTTATGTGATAATCTAGAACTGCACATTGTTCAGCATTGCGATTGGTCGTGTAGGCCGACTAAGCCGTAATGACACGGAACTTTATCTGATGATCTGTAAAGTAAATCGCGATGCCTATTTGCTAGCGGTCTGGGCTGTTTTGTCGTACAATTAATTGTCCTGCCGATTGTTAAAAAATTTGGAGGTGATGAAGCTTTCAGATATGTAGCTTTGAATGGACTTGGTTCCATCCAGAGCAAACGCATAAACAAATACATATCGTACCAGTTTGCATAGAATGATCATGAAGTTGTCTTTGCCCATCGACAACGAAACAAGAGACGCATCTTAAACGGGCTCCCAAATAACGTCTCAAACTTATCGCAGGCCTGAGAGGTAAACTCACTCGTACGTTGATCGTAACCGGCTGAAACCGACAGCGACCACACATAAACCATCCATCGCGACCTTGACCATGGCGTGCGTACACGCTGAGCTCCTGCCTCAACACCCGCCTGTCACAGACCTGAACGTCGACCGCCCGACCGCAAACGCGCCGACCGACAATCCAGCACGGGCCCGCTGAGCGGCTCCCACCCTGCCGCCAGCCTCTCACCTGCACTGAGCGCGTCAACCCTGTAGTCGTCACCGCACCACACCTCCGAAAACAAGAGTGACTGCATCTGGGTCAGCAGCGCGCTTATATGCGCGGCGCGCCGTCGGGCCTTGGCGGTGACGCCGGAGGTCACGGGACGGACCCGCACCGGCGCGGAACACGGTCGGCTACTCCGGATCGGATCGCCGGTACCGCGGCGCCGACGAGTCAGTGAACTGTTGACACACCGTCGAGGTCAAGGTGCCGCCACTCTCACTCGCCGCGGAGTAGTGGCCTGCTGCGGCAGGGCCGCGTAGCTCGCGCGGCTGGCGGCGCGCGGGCCGCGGGGCGATGGCGAGGTGGCGGCCCTTCGGGTTTCCCCGTATTCGAGTCCGGTAGGGTCCGGTCGGGTCCGGTCTGGGTCAGGTGGAGCTGGCCACGGTCAGGAACATCCGGTCTTGCGTGAGTGTTTTTTCCTCTCGCTACGCTAAGAGCTTGCGTGGTTTTACGCAATGAGCTCGGTATAATGCACTCGTTACCGGGACAAAGTTGATAATGCAACAGATCCTGGTGCGACTTCGGGTGTTGTCAGGAGCGTCAGAGGACACGATTAAATGAGCTCCAATCACATTAATATACACACAAGTGAGTCACTTTCGCCGCCATGGATTGGATTCGGTCAAGTGATATACCAGCTAGATGTCACGGTAAAAAATGTGGGATCGGTATGATATGGCAGCGGTAAGGGCTTTGTTTCAAGCGTGCAAGCCGTTGTAAACGAGCGTTTTTACAACATCATAACATTTCATAAATTGCTGGCTCTGTGAAAACAAAAATGGGCTTGAACTGCCAAGCTTGAAGCTTTCGCGCGCCTAAACATTCAAAGTATTGAATAAATGACACCATTGAACTTGGCTTAAATGGGAGCATCAGGCTAGACCTGAGCACCCCAATTTTTTCCTCAAAAGCGTTATTCTCAGGCATACTGAGGGCAGTCCCAAGTATTTGAGCTATACGAGAGCGAATGACACTGACAAGACAAGGTGGGGTCAATGCGAACGTCACCCTCGCCATATCAATGGCTCACATTACGTTCGTGACCTTTCTGAGGCCTACCAATGTTGCTGATCTGAGGTTTGTTTCGGATGACATGTTTTGACGTTCGGTAGATTGCAGGTCATTGTGAGGCGTTGCTTTCCAGTCTGGTATCCGTTCTGTGCGATTGCACTTCCTTGTTGTTCATTTAGCAGCCACCAGAGGCTCTAAATATACTACTCTCGCAACCAAATGTCGTAACAGCAAACAACGCACTGCATATTTTATTATTTCCGGACTGTTTTGGCTAACCGAACTCACTGTAATCGTTCGCTGTGATCGTCATACACCATGCAACGAAGTGAGTAACACACTGAAGAGATTGTCAGGGAAAACCGGCCTATAAAGACTACAACCGAGAACTAGGTGCAGACATATGATCTGTTCTTTAATCGGGTCAAATTTGACGCTTGTTAAGTACTATGATCTCCCCATTTTGGACCAAACAGGCCTGGGCCATAAAGGGTAGATCGGTGGGTGCCCACAATGCGTCGAGAACGAAACAGATGCGCCATGTTGGCCCACCATCGCGTAGAGGCATGGTCTTCGTCACGCAGGCTTATAGCAATAAACGACTCTAGAAGTTCGAGCAGCGAAACAATCTAGAAATTATTATAAACGCTATATGTTAGCCTGTCATATTTTTGGTACAATGTAGCGACCTCAGAGCCGCTGGTGGCCATGCAAGGAACACCAGTGGGGCAAATGGTGAAAAATGCATACCGGACTCAAAATCACCGTCTCAAAATGACTGGATAATAGTCTCACGTCATCAAAGGTCAGCTTAGTCCAGCTGAGGCCAGTAGCCTGTTAAGAGCTCAGAAAGGTCACGAATGTAGCGTAAAACGCTTGTATGGTCCGTCGTTACCTATTTCAGCTAAACTTACGTCTTGAGTGTCATTTTATCTCGTACATTTGTGGCTTTTCGTCGCCCGGTCATGACTGACCTTTAAGGCCGGGTCACACCAGGTCAGGTTAGGTTGAATTGAAACTTTGTAGCCATGGAGCGGGAATTCAATGCATCGTGTGGACTAAATTTCACCGGCTTGAATAAAACGGGCTCTCATATTCCGTCAATCATGGTATATGGTCACAGAGCATCTGTGCACAAGACGGCAAGGCTCTGTTAATTACTAACGTTAATCAATAGAGCCACGACCACGGCTGCCTCAGTTCCCTGGGGAAAAGATGCTGGACACGTAATCCGGCGGCACTGGGTATAAGTCCCAGAGCGGGCGCATTGTTTGCCCCACTGAAATGAAAAGGTCAGCTGGCAACTGGCCTACGGGGATCAACCCTGGCCCTCGGCGGCCGTGTCACAGCACTTTGCGGCAGGTAACCTCCGCCCCCCCCCCCCCACACACATTCCTGTCTGGCGCAAGGGCGGAGGCAAAATTATCCGCTGAACTGGACTTGGGTGGGTGATGGCTGGGCTTGGGTGATGGTTTCAGGGTACACACGACAAGCTATGCTTAGCAGGTATTGTGAACCCAAAGTCATCCATGCGAACCATTCGGAATGCATTTTCTAAACAATAACAACATCCGAAGAAATTGTCTCGTACTTTTTCTCGCACATCCCTACAATTATTTGATCGTACGTACGACGAATTTACGTACGAAAAAATGAATTTTCGTACAACCCAGTGCAGTCAAGCACTGTAAAAACGCAAATTGCTCAATCTGGTCTCATTAAATACAAGGTTAAAGTGAAATTACGTAAAATTATTGCGTGGTATAGAAGCATTCGGAACACTTAGCTAATCAATGGGGGAAACTGCATCTTCCCGTGGCATTTTGCCACTGAGATGTGCACATCTGAACGATCCAAGGTCAGTGAAAACTTGTATCCAAATACGGCCTGGCACTCTAACCTCACAAGTCATCGGGAGCTTCAAATTTATGCGTGATGATCGTTTTCTTGGATTTATGCGATTTTTACATTTGAAAAAATCGAAATGGCGGGAGTCAAAAGTGCCGATTCATGTGCGGTTTAACGTGGAATGGCCTTATATCTACATGGCCTTATATCGTCTGGTTAAACAGCTAATCACCTGTTCCTATAAGTTGCAAGGTTGTTGTTCCTATAAGTTGCAAGGTTGTAGTCTTCCCGGAAGCGTTAGGTGCATGGGTCAGGTCAGGTCAGGCCACCCATTCAACTATTGTCTCTTTAGATCTCGCAGGAAATTTTGCAACCCGCTTTGCAGCTCGCTTGTAAATCATTTATGTGAGTAAATCGTTTGTAACTTGAAAGTATATTTGACTATCGAGTGGACGTGCTCCTAGTCTGCGATGTGATTACAAATAACTGATAATGACACATATGTCACCTGACATGATGACCTTTCGGCGATACGTCAAACTTGAAATCTTCCTTCCTTTCCTTCTCGTCATTGCCAGAAACCTTCCCGTTGCTGTTCACTGTTGTTGCCATTGCTCCATCCGTGTCATAGCTACGATGCAACCATACCGAAACTGAAATGTCCTAACGGGGGCAATGGTGCCCTTACAAGACACTCATTACAAAAGCAGCATGCTCTCAGTGGTTGAGGGTACGAATCTATGGCCTCCCGCAACCGGGTCAGATGTGGTTGCGAAAATTCATCCCGGGAGAATGTGGCTGAGCTTTTGGGCGGGGAGTGGACCAGGCTGGAGGCGGGGTCGCAGGGGACTACTACTGCAATTCGGGTGGAGCGACCCAGTAGGTGGAGCAATCTACGCATTGTTTGAAACTTCTCATTGGCTGGTGCTGACATTGCGAACTATCAAGGGCTGAGAACGGGGCGACTGTCGAAGAGGTAGATCTGAAAGCGCGCCCTAGAGTCCACAGTGCAGGTTTGCAGAAGGTCTGTTCGCGGAATATGCGCTATGGAACTGTGAGTTCGCGAGGTGCTATGCGAACATATCGCAAAGCATGATTTGCTATGCGGCAAGGAACAAGGTGGTG
>NW_023596136.1:44025906-44047941 GCF_011947565.3 Pollicipes pollicipes
GTGGTATATATATATATATCTATATCTATATATATATATATATATTATCTCTCTCTCTCTCTCTCTCCTCTCTCTTCTCTCTCTCTCTCTCTCTCTCTCTCTCTCTCTTCTCTCCTCTCTCTGTTCAGTACGTGCGTGCGTGGGTGTGTGGGTGTGTATTGTTAACTTAGGAAACATATTTTTCCGTGCAAATGTTTACTAAAAACGCAGCGGGCTCAGCACTGATATTCTTTTTTTGATATTTCCAAACAGACTTGGTGACAGCTTTCGCTTCTTCTCGATGTTCGTTTAAGTGGACAAAGCTCAGGTGCAAAGAGGATGTAGACTACCATATTGCAAGGCCTGGAATAAGTTATATTATCAACGTTACATCCTTCATTGGACATTTCCTAGAGTGACAGTTTCAGACAAAGTCGCTATAAACGTGCCTCTGTAAAATTTAAGTTCTTTCGCAACTTTTTAAAATTCTACGTATATTCTTATATATATATATACACACACATATATATATATATATATATATATATTTATAGATATAGATATACATTTTAATGTCTACACACACCAGTCTTTTAAACATTGTTATCAACGTGGCAGTGCAGCATGAAAGATTGACGCTAAATTTTAGGCGAAGGCTAGTGTCGAAGCAAATAGAAACCAAGAACGAGGCGATGAAGGGCCTTAAAAAACGAATGGCATGCGAAAAATAGTGTTGCCAAGATTTGAAAATTGCCAAAATCCTCAAGCGTACAATCAATAATGCTATCTCACAGCAACTTTCTCTGCACAGAAATATGGTCGAAAGTGGAATTTAGAAAAGTTATGCAACTTTTACGGAGGTTGGTTTTCTGCATCTCAGCCAAAAGAGAGCTTCGTGAATATGCCGAAGCTCCAGCTATCTGATGGCTAAAAGGAGCTGTCAAGCCTAAGCATTGGCTAACATTTTTCGCCGCGATTTTCACTACGAGCAAATAACACTGGAACTACTTTCAAGATGTATGCCGACTTCAGTCACAGGAAAAGATAGCAGTAAATTGCGACATCAATGAGCAACTACAAGCCGAGAACGCAGAAAACAGAAGCAGACCTCGCAAACCATCGCTGGATCCACGACTTGTGAAAACTGCAAAGGAACTACGAGAAAATGAACCAATCTCTATCCGAAAAACTTATAAATCGTAAACTTACGCGATCCTGGACGCCGTCGACTATGAAGAAAAAAACGTCACGCTCAACGAAGAGACGAAGCTCAAGAAGGTCGCAAGAAACACTATCGAGCAGCTTACAAGACAATTAAATAACCTAATTGTTCCCACTAGTAGACACACTAAAGACCGCTATGTGGTGTGTGACACCGGTGATCTTAAGCCAGGACACCTTTATCGCAATGCCATTGTAACTGTAATTGCAACTGTAACGATGTAACCCATAAGCCCGACAAATCATTGAGACCTAAATCCCCTGACCAACCTATGACCTTGTCAATAGGCTCAACAAGATTCTGAGCCCTAATGTTCCATCCACGTACCCCCAAGTCATTATCTGAGCGCGTCGATTTACTAAAAGCAAGCACAAGATAGGCATGCTAGTCTCTCGAGCGTCCCTAGATCTCAGTAGTATGTTCACAAATATCCACGGCCAACAGACTATTTAAGTACTAGTCCGATGCGCTTCCCAGCAAGGAACTTTGCCCGCTCCAGACATTTCTAAACACATCATGCGTGCGATGTTGAGGTTATGCAGTATCAAGGCACCCTTCTGATGCACTAAAGAGGAACTGTTTTGCCAAACAGATGGCTTTGCAATGGGCTCCCCTCTATGAGTCGTATTTGCCCAAGGGTTTGTGTCCTCAGTTGAGCAAGGGTTGAACAATTAATTCTAGCCGACGATGTCATTAAACCTCGTATGTACGTGGAAATATTGATGCCATTTTAGTGGACATCATAGATCTTGCCATTCTGAGCATGTTGAAGACCAAAGTAGAACTTGTATCAGACATAACTTTTACCATCGAGGACTTTTCGCAATAGAGTAAGTTTTCTGAACCTATCAATCAAAGCTCCAGACAAGACCTTTGCAACAAGCGGCCACCGGTAGCCTACTGACGCCGGCCAATGCCTGAACGGAAAGAGCATGTGTCCCGACAGGTGCAAAACCAATGTTATACGGGCTTACATCCACTGTGCCCTTAGGCATTGGTCGTCATCGCCCTTGTGCACCAGGAGCTTAGGCGAGTCAAGCAAATCTTAGCCAACAACGATGGCGAGCTGCGTATTGTGGAAAACCAGGTCAACCAAACCGTGTCACAGTATCTGAAACCGAGACCAAAATCATAACATCAGAATACGTATCACCTGTTCTTAAAAGAAGCATGATGTCCCTTCCCCCCCCCCCCCCGGTTATAAAGCTGACGAAAAAGCCCTGCAAAACGTTGTCCATCTCTATTGCGAAGTGAAGGATCCCAGTGACATCATCAAACTTGACATCTAATACCAAAGTCCAGCTGCACCCTTCTTGATCATGCAAAATAGCCCCTCACAGAATTTGCCTCTACTCAAAGAAAAAAAACGCCATATATAATGCTTCGTCACTATAAAGGTAATAACGTTGACGTTATGACGTCACCATAAATGCACCATAGGATGCTGTGTGCTCCTATCTCATAGCGCATATAATGGCACGTGTGCTCCTATCATAAAGTGCACAACGGCACTTTCCGGGCGTCGAACTATGCAGCAACATAACGACGGTCCATGCACAGACACGGAGATTGCACACAGAGCCCGCCTGACACGCTTAATGCTCAACAACACAAGATTATCGCACGCGCCACAAAGAGACGAAGACTCGTCGCTCCAGACGCAACACACATCCGCGAATGGGATCCCCTCATTAACAGTCAAAATGCGCCTGGAACCCTCCATCTGTATGGAGAGTCACCATTAGGGCGGAGTGCGCAGGAACATTTAGTGTGTTGCGTGTCGCAGATGAGTGTTGTTGCCTTACAATGATATAATGTGTAAATTGCTGTATCTGTATTGTGATATATACGTAGTTTGTTTGCAGTATATCGGCATAAAAAGCTAGTGCTATGTGGACATGATGTCCACGTTATGATAGTCACGAGACGATTTAAATTTCACGAATACGCGATTATATCAATTTTGTCTCTAAAACTGGCACTCTAGAAAATGTCCAACGAAGGATGAAACGTTGAGAATATAACTTTCACTAGGCCATGCAATATGACAATATATATCTATTTTGTATACTGAGATTTCGTGTCATTTTAGGCAAACAACGAAAGGAAGCAATAACTGCCATGAGATTTATTTAAAAAAAAAAACATAGAAAGGCATGCTGAGCATACCGTGTATTTCATCATTTATATACATATCTCTATACACAAAAACCTTTAATTGAACACTGTAGTGGTTTGTGTGCACGTAACATCCAATTGCAATGCTGTATTTTGATGCACTTTGAGTCGGCAAAATGTCCTCATTATGGAGCTTGAAAATTTGCTCTTGTATCATGAAAATCGCAATTTAAAAAATTGAGATGAGCGAGAATGAGGAGGAGTGTTAAAATTATAATACGCAGCTCTTGAAATATGGTAATCACCAACAAGTGAATTGACGCAGCTCTACTTTGTGCCGTAATGGTATGGGACGTGACATTACGACCTAAAGGAAAGATTCCATCTTCATCCATAACGCTATACGCTGAGGCTATTATTTTGCGCAATTGATTGATGACATTGAACTACCTCAAACAAAAACACATACCAATTTAGGGAAAGCAACAGACAGTTCCACCTTCCCTGGGAAAGAAAAAAGGCATGAGCTTCGCCCTTCCGTTTGTCACTGGCTTCGTGATAACATTTATTTTTTTTAAAGTCTTCAAAATGAAGATCTCGAGAGAAAACAAACGCCATGGAAATTTTCTAAATCTGTCCAGCCGCTCCCATGACGGCACCGGGAAGGTGCAGTTCTTCCCAACCCCCCGAACAGGGGGCACGTTGCACTCGGCCGGAATTCGGCTAAGAGAGCTGTGTTACGACGGATACAGATATTAAGCTCATGTCCATTGTTTTATGTACTCTTGTGCACAGGTTTACTTTGTTCACTGTTACAGATGATGTGCTACCCGTCTTTGGTAGGCAGTGCTGGTCAGTGACTGAGTTTTGGCTCGAGACTTAGGGCCGACGGCTTTTGGACGTCATTCTGGCCTGACGAGGATAATGTTTCTGCGTCGTCAGGCGACAGTCGTCCTGACCGACTAATCACGTTTGAATAAACAATAGTTTCGTCGCTGACTCGCAACAGCTTTCTGTAAACCAAGCCCAGAATGGCTGTGACACGGCCGAACAACACAGAACAACTTAATCTTGCACTGAGCTGGGTCGATTTCACCAATAGCAACCGGTACCAGCGCATGCCTCGTCCGGCTATCCTGCCAGTCGATGCGACATTTCGTTGGCTTTTGTCAAGGGACGTCTGCTCGCAGCGCAGAGCTGTACCTTGCTGTCAAGAGGCAACAGCTGACATGCCTTGACCTCAGCCAGGCTGAAATTGAAAGCTGCATCGCATAGGCATCGCATTGAGACCTGCAGTGGAAGCAAGGCTTCAAGTAGAGACGGTATCTCGGTTGGCGTGCGGGTGCTAGCGTTAGCGTTCTGCCTGACAGCGAACTGTTCTGCCTGACAACTGCCTGTTCTGGCGGCAGCTGTGTGCACACTTGTACAGTGCGATTCTCCTCCCCAGGTAGGGAAGGATGTTTACGTCCGTCCCAACGCGGCGACTGTTCCACCTTTGGGTTGCGCTGGGCGCCCTCTGGACGGCGGAGTCCTGCATGGACACAGCTTGGAGAACTGGATCCCTGAACAGCAGCGAAGCCCTCCATAGCTTCTCGCTCGGTCCCGCCGACGGCGGCAGCTGTGGGTGCTGCGCCTTGTGCCACCAGACTCCGACCTGCGCCAGCCTCAGCTTCCACGCCACCTCCGGAGAGTGCCGGCTGTTCGCCAGCGTCGCCAGCTACGCCGCCCTGACGCCGGACCCTGACAAGGCCTGGCAGTACTTCGTCATGCCGGGCCGCTCGCAGCACGAGCAGTTCTGTCGCCAGAACTCGGACTGTCTCGAGCCGGACGACCTCTGCCGGGGCCGCGTCTGCACCGACCTGCCAGCGGTCACCTGTCGCATCATTATGGAAACCTTTGCTGCCGGCGACACGTTCGGCTATTTCGTCCGCAAGATGCACGGCTGGCTCAACAACACGCCACTCGCACTGACCTGCAGATTGTTTAAGGATGAGGGATACACTCTACTAGTGGTAAGTCACCGAAACAAAGCGTTCAGCCGCAACGGGACAAATGGCATGAATATTTGGAATCACAACTCAAGGCTGGATGATAAGACGGAGCCATACTCGATCCTGCATCTGGCCGAAGACATCCGCCAGACAGGCACGAGCTCCACCTACAACCTGGCAATCATTGTTCCTGGGCATCCAAATGATCATTACATTAGGATCGAGGCCACCAGAGAAGAGCGGGTGCTGGCCGACACGATAAGGCCGATAACTGGTTCCGTCCAGCACACCAGTGGCTTGGACCAGGTGGTGATGCCATGGATGCCTCCAGACGGGCTCGTGCTGCTCTCAGTCAATCCAAGTTCGTTGAACTCCACGGAATATGACGGCGAGATTGCGCGCACAGATGGTGCCATGCAGTGGTCGGGATCCAGAGTACCTCGTCTCGCGTTCTACATTCGTGAATAGAGAAACAAATAACACCAGGGCGGCCATTTTAGCAAACCATGCACAAACGCACACAGCACTCTCAGCGCCTGTGTTAGGTTGTGCCCGGCTTGACAAAGGTCCCTCCGCCGCCGGTACAGCTCGACAGTCAACGGGGTGCCCTGGCGTTGGACGGACAGCAGCTACGCTGTGGAGGGTTGCTGATTTCCGATTTGCGAGTCCGGTTTTGCAATCAATGTCGCCCCAGGTATGTACATGCGTTCGCATTAGCCGAGAGTCCTGGATCCCGCTAGGCTGCTGCTGAACTCGCGCGGGTAGCTCCTTACGCAGCGTTGGCGGCAGTTGTAAGCGAAAGCACCAACGCCGCGCCCGCAACGTCGGCGGGCAGTTGTAAACGAAAAGACCAACCCAGCGCTCGCATGGTGATACGGTTCTTGCGGTCTTGCTGGTGTATGCAGCTTTTGTGTGGCGTCATATTACCTTGATTTATTGCTTTGAATAGTGCCTTGCTTGAAGTCTAGGCCAGATTGATGACCGCTGCCCGGTATTGAAATGAGACCCATGTTTCCCTATGGCCGGTTCGTCGTTCTGGCAGCGGCTCAGGAAAGGTTGGAGAGAGAGAGTGAGGATTGAGTACGAGTGGGTTGGGAGCATTAACGTGCGGAGGTCTTGCGCAATACACTCTGAAATGGAGCATGTATTTCGAAACAGGAATCAAACGACCTGTGGGCGCTTTTCCGCGTTTCCTTTCTTGTAAAACTTTGATCTCGTTCGGTCTTAATACTCAGCGGGTGCGGATACCGTCAGGCTTAGCACGGAGTAGGAGCCTTCCTGGGAGGTCATCCAGCGCCGCGTCATAATGAGCGTGTGGAGCTACGTCCAAGAGCAAGATAGATAAGGTAGGGAATTTTTTTGCCGGAGCAAGATAGACACACGGTAATTTTCAGTCTTTTGGCGGTCGGATATCTTTCGTACGGGTGCAATTCTGCACATCGCCACTAATCTGCTGACCAAATCACAGCAGCGCAAGTTTTAGTGCTACACAATTAGGAGCTGGTTTAAAAAGAGCATCCTTAAAGACATGATGACGAAGTGTGAGATATTCCATAAGAAAGGGATTAGGGGCGTGATTGTTTTGACTGGGATTAGACGGGTTCCGGCCACCAGTGACCATTCGAGAGCTATAAAATGAAGGATAGCGGATAGTGGTGGGGCAAGACTGCATGCACCTGGGAGTTCTGTACCGGGACTCTGGCCGTGGAAAGCATGGTCTTGACACTTTTTAACATCCGAGGCTGCCTTGTGCTCATTACAGAAGTCCTCACAAGCTACTGCTACCCTGACTTTCCTTATGTTTTGTTCAAACAGACCGTCTGACTGCTGCTTTGTTTCTTTCGCGTGTGACGTGCCCTAGGGCAGGATGTCTCTAGGACAGGCCTGCTTCAGTGTATCTAGGACAGGCCCTGCTTCAACGTCTCTAGAACAGGCCTGCTTCAATGTCTCTAGGGCAGGCCGTCTTCATGTCTCTAGGGCGGCCTACTTCATTGTTTCTAGGGCAGGCCTGCTTCAATGTCTCTAGGACAGGCCTGCTTCAATGTCTCTAGGGCAGGCCTACGTTCAATGCCTCTAGGGCAAGTCTGCTTTAATTCAACAACATGACTGCCGCAGAATAACATAGGCGTTGAAGCGCCCATAAGAGACCCGCTATTCGGCAACTAATGCGGGTACAGGCAAAGTAGCTGAGAGTGGTGGTCCGTCAGAGAGTTGTTAACCACCTAGGGTGGCTTGGTGGTCTAGAGAGTTTGCAAATTTACATATTAACATACACTCTGCAACCAGTGACGTCACCAGGATTCGATACCAGACCAGGCCGCGTATGATGTGTGGGTTCCAGTCTGCAGCGCATGGAATAAGACCGTTCCTTGACAAGCACAAACATTGAAGCAGTAGGATCGTCGGCAACGCCAGCGGTTCGGACAACACTCTAGCCGGCCATAACTCCCCAGCCCTCCCCCTCCCCTTTCTTCCACCCGAATTGGCCACACACTTGTTGGTAACATTCGTATCATTAAGTATTGACTTCTGCAATACTGTCATGGCAGACATATCATCGCAAGCACGCCGTGCTGCTATATGTGCTGTAATAATTTTAAATTGATATTTCCACGTACGGCCACTCCAGCCGCATGCTAAGGATGACCTAACTGATATGGTGGCAAGGATGTGTCTTATGCATGCTGGGCGAGCATGACACGGGACACCGACATAACAATCAGTCTCCCATATCACCATCTGACAATTCGCTATTCTCATATTGTTCTTGACGTTGTGAAGCTGAATCATCCTCACTTGAACATGACAATACCACGGTCTTATTCCTCGTAAAATAACTAGAAGAATGGAGATAGATATATTGATATTTCGTCCACATGCCTTTGTAGAAACGATGTCAATAGTAAATTCAAAGTTGGCCACTGACCCTACTTGATTTTTCAGGATTTTTGTTTTGAACAGACAGCAATAGCCTCTACAGGTGATCAATATTTAGGGGGTTAAATAGTGAGCAATTGCCAGCCAACTATTACGAGACAGTGAATACATGGCTCATAATTAAGATATTCGAAAAGTTCGTTTACATACCATCGAATTCAAATAAATAGGCAGCACGCATCACACATTATTCATACGCGCAAGTTATTTCAGGTAAACATAAACAGAGATCACGCATCACGCATCACTTATACATGCATACGATTTTAATCAAACAGGCATCGAGCACCACGCGTCAGACATCACTTCTACACGTAAACGATGTTGACCTAGTACGCATCACACATCAAGTGACTAATCACATTCGCATAATCGGCCATGGTAAATCCTCTACGTTTAGGTCTGGTCGCTGGCTTCTCATGAGAAAAGATTCACTTATTTTCCCGTCTGTGTAACCCTGTGCTCTGTAAATGACTTTGAGCTCTAATCGTGATGTAAAGTCCGTTCCTCTTTATATTTCAGCCTGAGCGTCTTTTGTCAAAAGATGGTCGGCGAAAGATGACGATTCCGTTTTCTTTTTAGCGTGTAGCAGGTGTTTACTATATCTCAAACGAATAAGGCGTATGTACTCAGCGACATAGGCTATGTGCCATATTTTTCACACAATGTACTTTTTTCGTAAGCCCTTTTTTGCGTGCAAGCCCATTAAAACATAAACTTGCATAAATGGTCCATATCCCCCGGACACTTAGGCTTCGAAATGTAAAATTTCGCCATCTACTTTTTAACCTATTGCCGTTCTTCCAAGCGCAGTTCTGATTTTCTAGTGATATGTTTGGATTTTCCAAACCAAGTGCTCCTCCATGTTAGATAGTGTTAAGAATCCGTCGTCCGACAGGCTGTGCTTCTAACTTCTACCACCGATTCTCACCACCCGCTCTAGATTTTGGTACCTCTTCCAACATTGTACCTAAAAGTCGTTTAAGATGTCCACTGCCCAACAGCAAACTTCATATCTTTTACGTTTTTTCTTTCTTTTTCGCTACTTGATAAGTAGTTTAGAGCCTTATGGAGCATGTTACGAAGTGCTTAGGAAAGTTGGAAGCGCAGATTCGCAGTGTAACACTGTACCAGATTTGGTGGGATTGAGAAAGAGCTCCGTTTCTAACGTTGTGCGGTTGTTCCTTCTTTCTACTGTCACTCATGTATGAAAAGTTGGGACCCCTTTCCGTCCTGTTAGCAGTTAGCTGTTAACATAAAAACACAGAGCAACAACAGCAGATAGATAAAAAGAACTTGTTAGAAGGACAATACCGTAATCCCATTACTGCAATATGGGCCGGGGCTGGACATACGTCCCACCCCCTGGAAGCGGGCCGCACAGTCAGCTGCTGATCCTACGGTCGTCGGTTGCTGCGTACTAGAGCTGCCGTAATGAAGTCCACACGTAGCGCGGTTAAAAAGAGCTCAAACGTAGCACCTCTGGTCTGCAGCAGCTGTAGTCTGCAGAATCTGCAACAGGTTGCGTGGTTGCTGGGTGACGCGGACTAGAGAAATGCGACTTTTTAGCTCTTACCCGCAGTTTACGGGTTTGCGGGCTGACAGTTGGCACTTTTATTCCGCAACAGCTGAGTTCTGCGGAATCGTCGGCGGATTCTGCGATCAGTCCGCAAGGTGTGGAAGATTCTTTACACTTACTTTATACGGCTCTGCAACAAAAAAGTTCTTCATTATCTAATAAGCTTAAACAGTCTGTCCGGCTGCTTCCCGAGTTATCACATAAAACATGTAGAAACATACAAATAGGGAGGGGTCCATGCTTAACGTCTATTCGCCTTAAGAATTCACTTGATACGACTGGTATCAAGCTCGTTGGCGGACACGTTTGTCAAATTTCATAGCACAACAGGTTCAGCTCTCCGCCACACTTCACATGTACTGTTACATGTACTGTTACATGTACTGTCACATGTATTGTCACATGTCACAACGTCAAATAGACTGATATACACCAAGTGATTTCCTCCGCACGCGGCTGGAGCGCGCCTCTGCCCCTCTCCATCATCTACTGCCGTCTCGGCCACTCGCTGGTCATACCGTCCGCGGTATGCCCCCATGGGCTGCACGAACAAAGCGCGAATTTTGCCTTCACTTCGAAGTGGATCTTAACTTGCGTGTTGTTAGATATATGCAAACGCTTAATGGCGCACACAACTTCGAAGTGAAAAACACTGAGTTTACCGTTCTTTTTTAATGGAGTTTTTAAGGACATTTCCAGGAACATGGAGGGTTTTCAACTATGCACAGACATGCATGATTTTAACTTCCACATCGCGCTGCATTTTGGTGAGTAAGTGCACTTTATTCAAAAGAGTTCTCGCCTACTTGCACATACAGGCATGGACATCATGACAAATGTTTAAGTAGTGCATCCGAGAAAAGAGCCACAAGATCGATTTTGGTGCGAAAACATGCTGAGGTCATCCAACATTTATTCAAACCTTGACGCTGCAGTAGTCAATACTTCGCGACCGGACCTTGCGAGCTAGCATACGACGCAACATTTAGATTTCCGCATCACCACCGCCGTTGTTCAACTCAGCTGTACCACGAATGGTGTGTTTACGCTCCGTCATCACTACCACGAATAATCTTGCATGTCGAACGTGCCATGTCCGTTGGCAGTGACACGTGGGCAACAACTCTGACCCGACTTTGTAGCATTGCACCGCCTAAAACCAACCTTAATTCGGCTCCAGGACATTTGTATCACTGTTTCCACTGTTCCACCGCACACTGTTCGACTGCATTCTACACAATACCGAGCAACTGGGAGGAGAGCGCATACTGCAGGGAACAGTAATCCCAAGTGAATACGAACGAACAACGCACCCAAGGTGACCTCGGGACCATAAATCACGACTCCTCAGTCGGAGTCACGACACCAAGTCGGAGTCGGCGCCGGTGTCGTCTCTGCGTTCTCAACTTCGGACCGCCCTCAACCCATCCATGATGTCGTCGGCGCTCACGGGACAGTCAGAGAAGGCCTTGGCGCAGGCATCAGCACTGCGACTGGCCTGGCCCAGGTCATGGGCCAGGTCGTAAGCACGCTTCGGCGACGAGGAACTCGTGCTCCTCGGTCCGTCCGTCCTGGAAATGGGCCACACTTGGAGGCGGATGTACATGCAACGCTGGCGGGTGCGGAAGCAGTCTGCTCGCGGTAACGCCGTGTGTGACATAAGGTCAACGTTGCCCTGCTCAGCAGCGGTATTTGAAACTCGTCCTGACAATGATGAAGCATGAATCAGCCTACAGTTGGTTGTAAATGGCGAGATGTGAGGCATTTTCAACGCATAAACCGTGGCGAAGTGGTCGCCTTGCAGTCGACAGGCTGCAAGACGACCACCCCTATTTCAACAGCAAGAAAATGTTTAAAAATACGAAGCATCCGGCGTTTACCATTGGGTTGCTTGTATGATACGACTGGCCGGCACAATCCCCGTTTTAAAACCTATCTGCATCCTGCTTATACAGCCCATGCTGAGGTCAGAATGGCTGCTCTCAAATGAACAACGAGCACCCCATGTACAAGGCGGCCATAGTCCCTCACTGCCATCTACCGGCGACGGCTTTAGATCCCGCCCTGGCGTCTCCCCGCCCCTCTCGCGATCCCCCCCCCATGCTGACCCGAACAGCGCCAGGATGAGGTTCTGATCCTGCTGTAGCGAGTCGCGATCAGCGGCAGCCAGCTCGCAGACCAGGCGCAAGCCGCATCCAGTCAGGTCCTCGGCCGCCACCAGCCGGAAGTAGGCGTCCCATCTCGGCCGTCTCCAGCAGCGTCTCGGTCTCCGGGAGAGCGGTCTCCGGGAGATCGGTCGCGACGGCGGCGGCGGCGGCGGGTCCGTGACGTCGCGGCGACGGCGCCCGTAGTAGCCCCGGTGGCTGCAGGCATGCGGCGACTGTCGGTGATCTGGCACGACAGTCCGGGTAAGGCCAGAGTCGGAACCATCGAGCAAAGACGCTGACAAAACTCTGCCAACGACAGCAGTCTGAAGAAGCCATTACCTTTTTTATTCTGACCGGACGGTTCATCGCTGCCGTGTACTGCGAGCTGTGCGGAGTCTTAGGGAGCTGTGCGGAGCTGCGTGACCAAAGAAGTTCCCTTCTTTCACACCCCTGCATAAGGACTTGAGGTCTTGCGGATGTATGCAATCGGGCGGGATGGCCCATAATCTGGTTAGGGCTTGATGTTTAGGCGAATGGGTATGGCGCTAAAAACTGCAACATTGTCCCTCCATCGCACATCTCAACTTGCCACAGCGTCGGGACATGGGCGTTGGCCCATTCTAGAAGGATGTCTACGCGGAGTGGGAGAAAAGCTGCTTTTGTAAATCCAATCCTTCCCTGCATTACCATAGGGTTGATATTAAACCCTCATGAAAAGTGTGGGTGGGTATGTGGGGTGGGGACACTGGCACGTCGACTCCTTGCTATGGTGACCTCTGGTCAGAATGCACCGACAGAATCCAAGTATACTACATCCCCACGCATTCAGAGCCACTTCAAACGCAAGCACATTAGATACCCAAAGCAACGCACTCGGACAGCGTACCATAATCGCGTCTTCCCTTAACAATGGTGACGACTGAAAACAAAGGCCACGCACTGGTGGTGACGTCGCCTGGAGGCTCTGCCGGCGATGTAGCCGATGCCGGCCGACTCGAGAGCGATGCCAGCCCCGATGGCGACGCCCGGGAAGAAGCGCCATTGCAGGCTGAGCTCTGCTGAGGTCAGCAGCAGCAGCAGTAGCAGCAGGTACCTCATGGCTATCGTCGAAGGGCAGACAAAGGTCAGTCGGCTTGGTGGAGGCGAGAGAGTTGAGGGAGTTCACAGAAGCGGCGTTCCACTGTAGAGTACCTCAGAGGTCAGGGTTATCAGGACAACACACTTCTTCACGAATTCGGTGGATCCCGAAACTCGGGTAGATCCGCTTTGCTTGTCAGTAAAGGCAATGGAGATTCAAGGCAGAGCTGGATTCGGAATTGCTGGCCTGGCTTGGACTGGGCCATAGAAGTTCCATCCATGAGGGGAATACGCATTACGTTTGGTTGAGGGTATCTGACGCCGGTGACCGCGGCAGCGGCAAGCTGGCGCAGCACGCCACGTCGCAGAGCTCGCGCGCGCCGCCCACCCGCGGACTGGCCGGCGCGGCGCACGGTACGCCGACCGGCCCGGTCCAGTACGTCGGCCGGCACGGGTCCAGTACGTCGGCCGGCACGATCCACACGGCGGCGCTGCAGGACGATGTCCACGCGAGGTCTCGCCGAGCGTATCTGACGAGCCAGGTATATTATGGTTCTCATGACGCAAGTCGGGCTTTAGTTCGACCATCTTCTGATCCAGTAGGTAAGCCTGATCGGAACCCAATACCATTGGTATTGGTTAAGGCAGGGGAAGGTACCATGGCGGCGTTAGCAGACTCTGCCAATGAGACTGGAAGAAACGCCGTGAATAAGGGAAACTTAGCCATAGCTCTTTAGTACTTCATTTGCCGATAAACGCAATGTATTCCTCATTTAATGTAGCATTTAACGACCTAGTTCTCTGTTTGAAAACATTGCCTTTTCCAATACCGCGGGCAATGTCTTGCCCAAATAGGGTAGAACATTGCTAACTAAGCGTTGGCTTTGGCACGTGGAGCATCATTCAAGGAGCGATCCGGCGGTGCCCGAGTTTTTGATCCAGTCCTCAGGAGCGAGCCAGAGAGAGGAGTACGATTCAAACCCCTCTTATGGACAAAGTTTGGGCAGATGATACGCAGATCGGTGCCGTGTTTTCTAATGCATGAGCGGTCAACATCCTTCTTCTGCTCCTAAAAAGGCACGCAAAACTTCGTGCGTATTTGCATGAGTCGGTGTTGATTCCATTTTCTTTGTTCAGAAAAACTAATTGGTCCAAAGTCCTCCGAACTTCGTAGTTTTCATCCGAACGTAAAAAGGAATGTGTCTGCGTGACAGCGGATGCAATGATCGCATGGTGTCAATGACATTCCGTCGCAGAAGCATCAGAAGCTGCTCGTGAATTCAAAAGTAAAAGCATTTAAGATAATCTTCAGCAGCCAGAGTAACAGGTATATATCATGGTGATGGAGGCCGTCATCGACCAAGGAGATCAATAACAAACCTGTCTCGTGTGACAACATCTGATCTCATTTCTGATATCTGGTCTCATTTGATGGCATTCGATACATCTCGACAAATTTCAAGCTGATCCCATGACCATCACATATGCCAGTCATATCTAGCCATCATATGGTTAGCTACCGTAACCATGTGATGGCTAGATGCATGAAAGCGTTGCCTTGAGGCGCTATGGCAGTCAAGCCTCTTGTGCATAGGTTCGCAAAGTGAGCTGGGGGCTGGATAGGGGCGAGATGGACTAGACCGTGAAAAATGATGAAATCTACCTCCAAATTTTGTCAATAAACGGATTTCTCCCCGAACTGCGAGCACTTTTCACTCATATTTGGGAGAGGGGGGGGGGGGGGGGTTAAAACCCGAGCTGGTGGACTGGGGTGGGGGCTGGACCCTCAACTGAACGGGTAACTACATTCCGGCTCTTGAACGCTTTTAGGACATCGTTATAAGCCATTGTCGCTCCAGTGTAGTTAGCTGCCACATAAGTAACATAACCACCGTGGCCAAGGCATCGTTATGTACTTTGACCCTGAACGTGAGTTGCATGACGGCACGCACGCTACGTACCGGGCACTTACCGTTCCGGATGCTGAGAAGGGGCGAGGACGAGCGTCACCTGACAGCAGCAGTACCAGGCTGGTGCCGTCCTCTCTGCCCGCTTCAATTTATACAGGGCGCGGTGGGCGACTCATGTCCGGTCAGTGGCCTGGCGGCCGGGCAACCGCCGGTCACTGTTTGAGCAGGCTTGCCGGCATCGCCGACTGGCGTGTGGCAACACGGGCGCCGGCCAGGCGGTGGAATTTCCAGCCGGGAGCACACAGGTGGGGCTCCGAAGACGCGTGACATTGACCATGGCGAGCCGAGCAGGCGGAACTGCCCGCCTGCCCCTGCGGAACGGACGGCTGGCTTAACCTGACGACCTGACGGCGCGGGCAAGTCGGTAATGGCCAGCTGAGCGTCCAGAGCAGGCGGAACTGCCCGCCTGCCCCTGCGGAACGGACGGCTGGCTTAACCTGACTTGACCTGACGGCGCGGGCAAGTCGGTACATGGCCAGCTGAGCGTCCAGAAATACGACTAGAAATGCGTCCAGCGCTGGACACATTTCTAGTCGTATTGCGTTCCATGGCTATGCTCTCATGCAACAGGGCAAGCATGCAACAGTCCTGCTTATTGTTGTTTGTATTCACATTGGGAAATTGCAGTGACCTTGCAAAGAAATATGGAACATCGCGGGGAAAGTACTCCTACATATACATGTGGACTATTCCTGATTGACGGCTAAACGACTTGTAGTAAAAAGCTGGCTTTCATTTGAACATGTTTATTGGTGACGCCCGCATAGACAAATGGATTGGCAGGAGGGACGGCAGGTAGTGATCATAACTTGCATGACAGACGAATCATGGAAAAATCACACAGTTTTATTATGATTGGAAAGCATCATCACTGTCGGCAAGCCCGGAGCGTGGGCACGGTGAATACAGTCACATGCAAGTGCTTCATCCGCGGCCGCGTTCCGCACAATAACCACCGTTATCTGCCGTCGTATTCTTTTAACGGGTGCTAACATTATGAGCTGGTGTGATCTTTTATCACGGGCCCTGTCTGTTTTTGCCTTTGCGTCATCACGCGCAACAAGAATGCATCGAAGTACTTTGCCTTCTTGTGTTCGCTGCGCAACGCATCCGGAGTAAAACATGCCCGTTCGCAATGACACGGTAATTAGAATCGCGCCAACGCTTCTATAGCACAAAAACGTAGATTTAATAGCCCCCCCCCCCTCCCCCGCCCCTGACAGCCGTAGTATAGCTGCAGTCGAGAATCCAATGCCGTAGTGAAGCTGCAGTCCAGCAGCCAATGCCGTAGTACAGCCGCAATCCAGCACCCAATGCTGTAGTTCAGGTGCAGCCCAGCATCGAGTGCTGTAGTAAAGCTGCAGTCCATCACCCAATGCCCACCGCGGGGTGACAGCTGGGTCGGCGCCTGGTGCGCCCGGCCGCGTTTCAGAGGACGGCGTCGCTACTGACCCAGCGCCCCGAGGATCGAGGTCAGGTCACGGCGACGACGGCCGAAGATGGGCGGCGGCCGACCGGGCAGCGGTCGCACTCCGGGCGGGGGCCGGACGCCGGGCAGGGGCCGGACACCGGGCAGGGGCCGGACGCCGGGCGGCGGCCCACCACCCGGCCGAAACCGACCGCCCGGGAAGCTGTGCATAAGCGGCAGATGTCAGTACACGTCGGTGACGTACAACAGGCGGAACAGACAGAATTGGTTTGGCTTCGTATCCTTTAGGTCGGGAGATTTTTGCAATAAGACGACTGCACGCAGCCGCAAAATGTATAGGCAAGTTTATAAGCAGGCAAACACAAGTGTGCTTCGGTGCCTAACCATGTGATGGCTAAATAACATAGGCTGCAATACAAAATACACCGTGTACCATTGCAGGCAAAACAATGCATATCACTGATGCACCGAACTTGGACCGAATGAACGGGTGAGACGCTTGAGGGACTGTTCACGTTTCCGAAGTCGAGCCTAGCAGGCCAGTCTCATATGAACCATGATGTATAATACTGATAGGTCTTTCTGAAGCGACACCTAGATTTTCATGTAGATGTTGGGGTCGGTTGCAAGCGGCACATTTATTGTGGCCACGCTGCAGTTATGGCCATCAAGGATAGAAAAAGCATAAAGGTGTCTGTGGATATGCGTGCAGCACAAACGCATCTTTAGCTAATGCAGTGCACGATGTAACACAGAGATGAGGCAAGTCTAGCAAAACCGTTGTGCAAAGTGACGATATAGATATTTTGTCTGCTCTCATGTAGTTGCATCCGCATACTGCAAAATCTTTAGCGTACAGACGAGTCCAATTCCAGGCCAGTAAGCGACCTCTGTTCCAGGAGCGTAAAACACTGCATGTGGCCGTACAACACTTCCACTGCTTTGACCAGGTCAGGAGGGCCCCTGTCTCCTCACAGCGTCGGTCATCTGTTGATCCGTGGCGGCCTTTACCGTCCGGGACGGACGGGGAGGCGGCCGTCCTCCCGCTCCGGGGAACACTTGCTGCTGACTCAGCGTCAGCACGCTCATCAGCAGCAGCACGGTCAGCAGCAGGCCCCGCATCATCTCTGCGACAACAGCAACGCTTGTCAGCAGTGGTGACATAGGCCCCAAATGCAGACCGTGGACCAGGGTGCATTGTATGGCGTCGCGGATCTGGGGTGGCTGACCTTCTGCACGAAGAATCGAAGTTTTAAGGGTGATCGAAAGGTACGATCCATTCGTGGAAAACGATCAAATTTTAAGCGATCTGTTGCTTGCCCGGGGAAGGGATGTGCGCCGAAATATACAATTAGCTATCGCCTTATTGTGCCAGTCCTAGCATAGCAGTCCCTCACCCGTCCACGTGTCCTTCAAGTTCCGGACGAACTTACCGGGCTGTTGTCGCGAGGTGGTGGCAGCCGTTACTGAAGCCCGCGCCACCCTTGCGCGTCTTCCTCTAGCCCGGCTATTTTATACCTGGATTGTCCGTAATCAGCAGCTCTGTTCTGGCTCGGGAAAAACGCACCGATGGACGAATTAATGACCCACGACATGTCACCACGTGGAACCTTTTTGACGATGATTAGCATCGATTGTTCCGGTAGCCTTGGAGCTGTTTACTGGTCGAGTCCGACTGAAGTTGAGCGGCCAAAGCTGAGTGGAGGCGTAGGAGCGTGGCAAGGGAAAATTTTTCCCATGCTTCCATCACACAGTCTATATGGAGATTCGAATAAAGTAGGTGGGTGTGTTAGACTTTCAGGAGACAGCTCTCTTTCACATACTCAATTGGTCTTTGGTAGCTTTTGGACATCTGTTAATTGTAAGCTATGAACAGGGGATGCAGCCAAAGGTGGTAGCCTGGGTGACCGTTCCCGTTCTCCAAGTTCGGATTTTTCACTATAGGGGTCTCCCGAAAGAAAGTTGAAAATTGGGTGTGATGCATCAACAACCTCTGGGTTCCTCTAAGAAAATCCCACACCCTTTGCTAGGGAGCATAATGCAATTTATTTGTAATACAAATAAAACTATGTGTGGCAGAGCCTCCCGATACATGGTAGGCACTAGACAAAATCGCCCAAATTTTCTTTACGTAACTGTGTTCTTACAGTTGTTAACGAGTTTAGCATAATGGCTATGTTATAGTCAATTTGTATAAAGCACGTGGTGAATTGGAGATTTCACAACACCGGCAATTGTGCTGTCATACGAACTCCAATATCAAAAGCTTCTGCTGTCTTATGTCCTGTGAACAGCTATACATACAACGCCTTGTGTTAAATATGTACAACATGCAACCATGTCACTCCTTTCACGTGGGTGTGTTTAGAAAGTTCTAGACTCACAGCGATTCCGCAAACGTATATTTTGCTTATGACAAATTTTGTAGTTTTGTTGATGAGCGCTTCCAATTCTTTGATGTGTTGCACAAGAACACCTGCTTATCATGGGGAATATTTCCAGGCAGTTAAAAAAGTCGTGATTAACCCACCTTTTAAAGTGGGGACTCCCAATTTGTAAATAATTATAGACAGATCGGCATTCTGCCGTCTACATCCGAAATTCTCCAAGAACTTATATATGTAACAGACGCATCCTTTATCTAAATACAAATACAAATCACCTAATTCACCAAAATCAGTTTGGATTCCAGAAAAACAAAAGTACCTACATGCTGATCCTTTTTCTCCAGGAAGCTTTCACAAAGCGTTTTGAAAACAGAGAATATGTGCTTGGCTTGTATTTATATTTGAAAAAGCATTTGGTGCCTTTAACATCAACATTCTTCTACATATGCTTATTAATATGGCATTCGACGAAAATCTCATTAAATTTTTTCTTATTATTTGTCTGGCAGAACTCAATGTGTCGAAACCAGAAATTATCCATCATCATTCAAAAACGCAACGATGGGTGCTCCCAAGCATCAATTATTGGCCCAATTATATTCAAAATGTACATAACTGACTTGCCTAAATGAAACAGTAACATGATTTGTCCCTCTTATGCTGATGATACTGCGATTTTTTTTTTCAAAAATAAGAGTATTGTGACGCATCAAAACAGTGTCAATGCACTTTTGCTTCAAATGACTTCCTGGCATAGTGCTAGTGGTCTTTCACTCAACGTATCTAACACACTTATGCCGATTATACTATCCTTTCTTCGTATTTTCAACTAAATGAGCAAATTAACAAGCCACCCATAAACGAAAAAAATCCAATACCTTGGCGTGCTGATTGACAAATGTCTTAAATGTACGCGTGACATCAATTTTGTTGTACACATATTACGTAGAAATATTGGAACAATAAGTAGGGTTAGGAACTTTACTGATAAAGCAACAACATATCTACTCCATAACACTTGAATTCTTCGTTATTTAATTTACTGTTTCTTGATTAGGAGTGTAAATTATGTTTTTAACTAAATCGGTTCGTAATTTTGTAAAACAAGGTTGCGCATCTGATAACAAACGTGTATGCTCCACAACAAACCTGGCCAATCTTCAGACCGTACACAATTGTACAATTATCAGATATTGCTAAATCTCAAATGTTAAGTGTGATGCACAAATTTCAAACTTCACGGCTTCCTGCATCATTCCATTCAATATACAAGCTCTACACACCCAATGGAATGGATATGAGGCTAGTTGAGCATTAACACGCTCCCGGGTGGCCGGCTAGACACCCTTCGTTCGGGTGGGGGGTCAATGTAACCCCCTGAGATCTCGAGGGCTATAATGCGGTTCCTACTGCCAATAAATTCGAAATGAGCACCACCAACTATTCCATACACCAAACCCTAGAGTAATAAATCAGGTTGGTTGTGACCTTGGTCTGACTTTCATACCTGACCTTAGGTCAATATAATTTGCTCATTCAATATTTGTGTCGCCTAAGAAAGCATCTCAGAGATGTATGGCTTCGTCAAACATTCCGTTATTGTATCAGATTGGACGACTCCCTAGAAATTGCCTTCACTGAAACCATGTTCTGACTTTGACCTGTCATAGGTCAACGACCTTCCAAGACACATCTAATTTTTATGTCAAACGATCTGCTATTCAATTGTCTACAGCCGTGCAAAATTTGGCGCGGCTACGCCGCGCCGTTCGGAAACCATTCTGGAAAAACCTTCAGGGGGGAGTGGTCAATTTACCCCCCCCCTCGAGCTCGTGTTAAGACCACCCTTTCTCTAGTCGTGATTATAGACTATTTCAGCATCTTGACTAGGCCCTAAGCTGTGGAACCACGTACTGATTTCAAACTTTGGAAGAATAATTTACATCTCTCTGCATCAAAAACCATCGTTACGAACATCATCCGCAAGTATTTCGTGAATACGCATTAGCGTTACCAACATATTTGAAGACATTGCAATTTTTCCCTGCATGTATGTAACTCACTTCATACTCAACCTTCTTCATGCTCCATTATCACGCTCCGATATAGTTAAGTCATGCACATGTACCCAAATTCACGGCGCTGACTCCGGGAGTTCTCCCAGCAACAAGCTCCGCTTAGCTGGGTGGACTCCCTGGACATCCAGTTCAAAAACCAGCACGAAAACGACCAGGTAATTGCCCCTCCGACTTGTGTGACTGTGCAACCCTTAATAACACTATGAGTGGGTGGTAGTAGCTTATTGGGTGGTTCTAGCGGGCAGTCATTAGCTGACTTTGGTTATGATTTCTTTAAACCTCCTCATGCATTATTTGTCTTTGCCTATTGCATAACACAATTCCTGCCAGGTCTGCCCCACCTCTTCGCCTGCTTCTTTATGTGTGTTTACTCTTACAGCTCCTACCTGGGAGCACTGCCGCCTGATTTTATGTTTTCTGGTGTTAACCTACGGGCTATTGCGTCGCTGGGATAGATTGAGGGCACTCCTGGTGACCTGTTATTAGGTAACAGTGTAGAAACAGCCGTATGGCATCTTGCGTTAGACGATATAATTAATGAGGACATTCAGTGGGCTTTTCGCCTCACCCACCACCAACGCCTTTCGAGACGGAACACTTTTACTAACTTAACCATGTGGAGTGGGTTGATATTGCGGAAGGAACTCGAATCCAAAATCGCCATGTCCAGAGCCGAGCACCCTAACCAATATACCGTCACCACCCCGACAGCGCGATCGGTTCCCCGCTGGTGAGTGGTGGCTCGTCACATCACTCAGTAAGCGGGGTGTCGTGGTGTACAGGCCACTCAGTGAGCATGGTGACGTGATTTACACACCACTCAGCGATCAGGCTGGCGTGGTGTACACACTATTCAGTGATCATGGTGGCGTGGTGCACACACTACTCAGTGATCAAGGTGGCGTGGCGTACGCATCATACAGTGATCAGGGTGGCATGGTGTACACACCACTCAGCGATCAGGGTGGCGTGGTGTACACACTACTCAGCGATCAGGGTGGTATGGTGTACACACCACTCAGTGATCATGGTGGCGTGGTGAACACACCACTCAGCCATCAGGGTGGCGTGATGTACAGCGATCATGGTGGCATGATTGCATGTGTTTCTTGATTAATGGA
>NW_023596136.1:44047951-44100451 GCF_011947565.3 Pollicipes pollicipes
TATATATATATATATATATATATATATATCTATATATATATATATATATATATCTCTCTCTCTCTCTCTCTCTCTCTCTCTCTCTCTCTCCTCTCTCTCTCTCCTCTCTCTCGTCTCTCTCTCTCTCTCTCTCTATCTCTCTCTCTCTCTCTCTCTCCTCTCTCTCTCTCTCTCTCTCCTCTCTCTCTCTCTCTCTCTCTCTGTCTCAGTACGTGCGTGCGTGCGGGTGTGTGGGTGTGTATTTGTTAACTTAGGAAACATATTATTTTCCGTGCAAATGTTTTACTAAAAACGCAGCGGGCTCAGCACTGATATTCTTTTTTTGATATTTTCCAAACAGACTTGGTGACAGCTTTCGCTTCTTCTCGATGTTCGTTTAAAGTGGCACAAAAGCTCATGGTGCAAAGAGGATGTAGACTACCATATTGCAAGGCCTGGAATAAGTTATATTATCAACGTTACATCCTTCATTGGACATTTCCTAGAGTGACAGTTTCAGACAAAGTCGCTATAAACGTGCCTCTGTAAAATTTAAGTTCTTTCGCAACTTTTTAAAATTCTACGTATATTCTTATATATATATATATACACACACATATATAGATATATATATATATATATATATATATATTTATAGATATAGATATACATTTTAATGTCTACACACACCAGTCTTTTAAACATTGTTATCAACGTGGCAGTGCAGCATGAAAGATTGACGCTAAATTTTAGGCGAAGGCTAGTGTCGAAGCAAATAGAAACCAAGAACGAGGCGATGAAGGGCCTTAAAAAACGAATGGCATGCGAAAAATAGTGTTGCCAAGATTTGAAAATTGCCAAAATCCTCAAGCGTACAATCAATAATGCTATCTCACAGCAACTTTCTCTGCACAGAAATATGGTCGAAAGTGGAATTTAGAAAAGTTATGCAACTTTTACGGAGGTTGGTTTTCTGCATCTCAGCCAAAAGAGAGCTTCGTGAATATGCCGAAGCTCCAGCTATCTGATGGCTAAAAGGAGCTGTCAAGCCTAAGCATTGGCTAACATTTTTCGCCGCGATTTTCACTACGAGCAAATAACACTGGAACTACTTTCAAGATGTATGCCGACTTCAGTCACAGGAAAAGATAGCAGTAAATTGCGACATCAATGAGCAACTACAAGCCGAGAACGCAGAAAACAGAAGCAGACCTCGCAAACCATCGCTGGATCCACGACTTGTGAAAACTGCAAAGGAACTACGAGAAAATGAACCAATCTCTATCCGAAAAACTTATAAATCGTAAACTTACGCGATCCTGGACGCCGTCGACTATGAAGAAAAAAACGTCACGCTCAACGAAGAGACGAAGCTCAAGAAGGTCGCAAGAAACACTATCGAGCAGCTTACAAGACAATTAAATAACCTAATTGTTCCCACTAGTAGACACACTAAAGACCGCTATGTGGTGTGTGACACCGGTGATCTTAAGCCAGGACACCTTTATCGCAATGCCATTGTAACTGTAATTGCAACTGTAACGATGTAACCCATAAGCCCGACAAATCATTGAGACCTAAATCCCCTGACCAACCTATGACCTTGTCAATAGGCTCAACAAGATTCTGAGCCCTAATGTTCCATCCACGTACCCCCAAGTCATTATCTGAGCGCGTCGATTTACTAAAAGCAAGCACAAGACTAGGCATGCTAGTCTCTCGAGCGTCCCTAGATCTCAGTAGTATGTTCACAAATATCCACGGCCAACAGACTATTTAAGTACTAGTCCGATGCGCTTCCCAGCAAGGAACTTTGCCCGCTCCAGACATTTCTAAACACATCATGCGTGCGATGTTGAGGTTATGCAGTATCAAGGCACCCTTCTGATGCACTAAAGAGGAACTGTTTTGCCAAACAGATGGCTTTGCAATGGGCTCCCCTCTATGAGTCGTATTTGCCCAAGGGTTTGTGTCCTCAGTTGAGCAAGGGTTGAACAATTAATTCTAGCCGACGATGTCATTAAACCTCGTATGTACGTGGAAATATTGATGCCATTTTAGTGGACATCATAGATCTTGCCATTCTGAGCATGTTGAAGACCAAAGTAGAACTTGTATCAGACATAACTTTTACCATCGAGGACTTTTCGCAATAGAGTAAGTTTTCTGAACCTATCAATCAAAGCTCCAGACAAGACCTTTGCAACAAGCGGCCACCGGTAGCCTACTGACGCCGGCCAATGCCTGAACGGAAAGAGCATGTGTCCCGACAGGTGCAAAACCAATGTTATACGGGCTTACATCCACTGTGCCCTTAGGCATTGGTCGTCATCGCCCCTTGTGCACCAGGAGCTTAGGCGAGTCAAGCAAATCTTAGCCAACAACGATGGCGAGCTGCGTATTGTGGAAAACCAGGTCAACCAAACCGTGTCACAGTATCTGAAACCGAGACCAAAATCATAACATCAGAATACGTATCACCTGTTCTTAAAAGAAGCATGATGTCCCTTCCCCCCCCCCCCCCCCGGTTATAAAGCTGACGAAAAAGCCCTGCAAAACGTTGTCCATCTCTATTGCGAAGTGAAGGATCCCAGTGACATCATCAAACTTGACATCTAATACCAAAGTCCAGCTGCACCCTTCTTGATCATGCAAAATAGCCCCTCACAGAATTTGCCTCTACTCAAAGAAAAAAACGCCATATATAATGCTTCGTCACTATAAAGGTAATAACGTTGACGTTATGACGTCACCATAAATGCACCATAGGATGCTGTGTGCTCCTATCTCATAGCGCATATAATGGCACGTGTGCTCCTATCATAAAGTGCACAACGGCACTTTCCGGGCGTCGAACTATGCAGCAACATAACGACGGTCCATGCACAGACACGGAGATTGCACACAGAGCCCGCCTGACACGCTTAATGCTCAACAACACAAGATTATCGCACGCGCCACAAAGAGACGAAGACTCGTCGCTCCAGACGCAACACACATCCGCGAATGGGATCCCCTCATTAACAGTCAAAATGCGCCTGGAACCCTCCATCTGTATGGAGAGTCACCATTAGGGCGGAGTGCGCAGGAACATTTAGTGTGTTGCGTGTCGCAGATGAGTGTTGTTGCCTTACAATGATATAATGTGTAAATTGCTGTATCTGTATTGTGATATATACGTAGTTTGTTTGCAGTATATCGGCATAAAAAGCTAGTGCTATGTGGACATGATGTCCACGTTATGATAGTCACGAGACGATTTAAATTTCACGAATACGCGATTATATCAATTTTGTCTAAAACTGGCACTCTAGAAAATGTCCAACGAAGGATGAAACGTTGAGAATATAACTTTCACTAGGCCATGCAATATGACAATATATATCTATTTTGTATACTGAGATTTCGTGTCATTTTAGGCAAACAACGAAAGGAAGCAATAACTGCCATGAGATTTATTTTAAAAAAAAAAACATAGAAAGGCATGCTGAGCATACCGTGTATTTCATCATTTATATACATATCTCTATACACAAAAACCTTTAATTGAACACTGTAGTGGTTTGTGTGCACGTAACATCCAATTGCAATGCTGTATTTTGATGCACTTTTGAGTCGGCAAAATGTCCTCATTATGGAGCTTGAAAATTTGCTCTTGTATCATGAAAATCGCAATTTAAAAAATTGAGATGAGCGAGAAGTTAAAATTATAATACGCAGCTCTTGAAATATGGTAATCACCAACAAGTGAATTGACGCAGCTCTACTTTGTGCCGTAATGGTATGGACGTGACATTACGACCTAAAGAAAGATTCCCTCTTCATCCATAACGACTACGCTGAGGCTATTATTTTGCGCAATTGATTGATCATTGAACTACCTCAACAAAACCATACCAATTTAGGGAAAGCAACACGACCTTCCCCTTCCCGGGAAGAAAAAAGGCATGAGCTTCGCCCTTCCGTTTTGTCACTGGCTTCTGTGATAAACTTTTCTTTTTTTAAAGTCTTCAAAATGAAGATCTCGAGAGAAAACAAACGCCATGGAAATTTTCTAAATCTGTCCAGCCGCTCCCATGACGGCACCGGGAAGGTGCAGTTCTTCCCAACCTACCCCGAACAGGGGGCACGTTGCACTCGGCCGGAATTCGGCTAAGAGAGCTGTGTTACGACGGATACAGATATTAAGCTCATGTCCATTGTTTTATGTACTCTTGTGCACAGGTTTACTTTGTTCACTGTTACAGATGATGTGCTACCCGTCTTTGGTAGGCAGTGCTGGTCAGTGACTGAGTTTTGGCTCGAGACTTAGGGCCGACGGCTTTTGGACGTCATTCTGGCCTGACGAGGATAATGTTTCTGCGTCGTCAGGCGACAGTCGTCCTGACCGACTAATCACGTTTGAATAAACAATAGTTTCGTCGCTGACTCGCAACAGCTTTCTGTAAACCAAGCCCAGAATGGCTGTGACACGGCCGAACAACACAGAACAACTTAATCTTGCACTGAGCTGGGTCGATTTCACCAATAGCAACCGGTACCAGCGCATGCCTCGTCCGGCTATCCTGCCAGTCGATGCGACATTTCGTTGGCTTTTGTCAAGGGACGTCTGCTCGCAGCGCAGAGCTGTACCTTGCTGTCAAGAGGCAACAGCTGACATGCCTTGACCTCAGCCAGGCTGAAATTGAAAGCTGCATCGCATAGGCATCGCATTGAGACCTGCAGTGGAAGCAAGGCTTCAAGTAGAGACGGTATCTCGGTTGGCGTGCGGGTGCTAGCGTTAGCGTTCTGCCTGACAGCGAACTGTTCTGCCTGACAACTGCCTGTTCTGGCGGCAGCTGTGTGCGCACTTGTACAGTGCGATTCTCCTCCCCAGGTAGGGAAGGATGTTTACGTCCGTCCCAACGCGGCGACTGTTCCACCTTTGGGTTGCGCTGGGCGCCCTCTGGACGGCGGAGTCCTGCATGGACACAGCTTGGAGAACTGGATCCCTGAACAGCAGCGAAGCCCTCCATAGCTTCTCGCTCGGTCCCGCCGACGGCGGCAGCTGTGGGTGCTGCGCCTTGTGCCACCAGACTCCGACCTGCGCCAGCCTCAGCTTCCACGCCACCTCCGGAGAGTGCCGGCTGTTCGCCAGCGTCGCCAGCTACGCCACCCTGACGCCGGACCCTGACAAGGCCTGGCAGTACTTCGTCATGCCGGGCCGCTCGCAGCACGAGCAGTTCTGTCGCCAGAACTCGGACTGTCTCGAGCCGGACGACCTCTGCCGGGGCCGCGTCTGCACCGACCTGCCAGCGGTCACCTGTCGCATCATTATGGAAACCTTTGCTGCCGGCGACACGTTCGGCTATTTCGTCCGCAAGATGCACGGCTGGCTCAACAACACGCCACTCGCACTGACCTGCAGATTGTTTAAGGATGAGGGATACACTCTACTAGTGGTAAGTCACCGAAACAAAGCGTTCAGCCGCAACGGGACAAATGGCATGAATATTTGGAATCACAACTCAAGGCTGGATGATAAGACGGAGCCATACTCGATCCTGCATCTGGCCGAAGACATCCGCCAGACAGGCACGAGCTCCACCTACAACCTGGCAATCATTGTTCCTGGGCATCCAAATGATCATTACATTAGGATCGAGGCCACCAGAGAAGAGCGGGTGCTGGCCGACACGATAAGGCCGATAACTGGTTCCGTCCAGCACACCAGTGGCTTGGACCAGGTGGTGATGCCATGGATGCCTCCAGACGGGCTCGTGCTGCTCTCAGTCAATCCAAGTTCGTTGAACTCCACGGAATATGACGGCGAGATTGCGCGCACAGATGGTGCCATGCAGTGGTCGGGATCCAGAGTACCTCGTCTCGCGTTCTACATTCGTGAATAGAGAAACAAATAACACCAGGGCGGCCATTTTAGCAAACCATGCACAAACGCACACAGCACTCTCAGCGCCTGTGTTAGGTTGTGCCCGGCTTGACAAAGGTCCCTCCGCCGCCGGTACAGCTCGACAGTCAACGGGGTGCCCTGGCGTTGGACGGACAGCAGCTACGCTGTGGAGGGTTGCTGATTTCCGATTTGCGAGTCCGGTTTTGCAATCAATGTCGCCCCAGGTATGTACATGCGTTCGCATTAGCCGAGAGTCCTGGATCCCGCTAGGCTGCTGCTGAACTCGCGCGGGTAGCTCCTTACGCAGCGTTGGCGGCAGTTGTAAGCGAAAGCACCAACGCCGCGCCCGCAACGTCGGCGGGCAGTTGTAAACGAAAAGACCAACCCAGCGCTCGCATGGTGATACGGTTCTTGCGGTCTTGCTGGTGTATGCAGTTTTTGTGTGGCGTCATATTACCTTGATTTATTGCTTTGAATAGTGCCTTGCTTGAAGTCTAGGCCAGATTGATGACCGCTACCCGGTATTGAAATGAGACCCATGTTTCCCTATGGCCGGTTCGTCGTTCTGGCAGCGGCTCAGGGAAGGTTGGAGAGAGAGAGTGAGGATTGAGTACGAGTGGATTGGGAGCATTAACGTGCGGAGGTCTTGCGCAATACACTCTGAAATGGAGCATGTATTTCGAAACAGGAATCAAACGACCTGTGGGCGCTTTTCCGCGTTTCCTTTCTTGTAAAACTTTGATCTCGTTCGGTCTTAATACTCAGCGGGTGCGGATACCGTCAGGCTTAGCACGGAGTAGGAGCCTTCCTGGGAGGTCATCCAGCGCCGCGTCATGATGAGCGTGTGGAGCTACGTCCAAGAGCAGGATAGACAAGATAGGAAATTTTTTTGCCGGAGCAAGACAGACACACGGTAATTTTCAGTCTTTTGGCGGTCGAATATCTTTCGTACGGGTGCAATTTTGCACATCGCCACTAATCTGCTGACCAAATCACAGCAGCGCAAGTTTTAGTGCTACACAATTAGGAGCTGGTTTAAAAAGAGCATCCTCAAAGACATGATGACGAAGTGTGAGATATTCCATAAGAAAGGGATTGGGGGCGTGATTGTTTTGACTAGGATTAGACGAGTTCCGGCCACCAGTGACCATTCGAGAGCTATAAAATGAAGGATAGCGGATAGTGGTGGGGCAAGACTGCATGCACCTGGGAGTTCTGTACCGGGACTCTGGCCGTGGAAAGCATGGTCTTGACACTTTTTAACATCCGAGGCTGCCTTGTGCTCATTACAGAAGTCCTCACAAGCTACTGCTACCCTGACTTTCCTTCGTTTTGTTCAAACAGACGTCTGACTGCTGCTTTGTTTTCTTTCGCGTGTGACGTGCCCTAGGGCAGATGTCTCTAGGACAGGCCTGCTTCAGTGTATCTAGGACAGGCCTGCTTCAATGTCTCAAGGACAGGCCTACTTCAACGTCTCTAGAACAGGCCTGCTTCATTGTCTCTAGGGCAGGCCGTCTTCAATGTCTCTAGGGCAGGCCTACTTCATTGTTTCTAGGGCAGGCCTGCTTCAATGTCTCTAGGACAGGCCCTGCTTCAATGTCTCTAGGGCAGGCCTACTTCAATGCCTCTAGGGCAAGTCTGCTTTAATTCAACAACATGACTGCCGCAGATAACATAGGCGTTGAAGCGCCCATAAGAGACCCGCTATTCGGCAAACTATGCGGGTAGCAGGCAAAGTAGCTGAGAGTGGTGGTCCGTCAGAGAGTTGTTAACCACCTAGGTGGCTTGGTGGTCTAGAGAGTTTGCAAATTTACATATTAACATACACTCTGCAACCAGTGACGTCACCAGGATTCGATACCAGACCAGGCCGCGTATGATGTGTGGGTTCCAGTCTGCAGCGCATGGAATAAGACCGTTCCTTGACAAGCACAAACATTGAAGCAGTAGGATCGTCGGCAACGCCAGCGGTTCGGACAACACTCTAGCCGGCCATAACTCCCCAGCCCTCCCCCTCCCCTTTCTTCCACCCGAATTGGCCACACACTTGTTGGTAACATTCGTATCATTAAGTATTGACTTCTGCAATACTGTCATGGCAGACATATCATCGCAAGCACGCCGTGCTGCTATATGTGCTGTAATAATTTTAAATTGATATTTCCACGTACGGCCACTCCAGCCGCATGCTAAGGATGACCTAACTGATATGGTGGCAAGGATGTGTCTTATGCATGCTGGGCGAGCATGACACGGGACACCGACATAACAATCAGTCTCCCATATCACCATCTGACAATTCGCTATTCTCATATCGTTCTTGACGTTGTGAAGCTGAATCATCCTCACTTGAACATGACAATACCACGGTCTTATTCCTCGTAAAATAACTAGAAGAATGGAGATAGATATATTGATATTTCGTCCACATGCCTTTGTAGAAACGATGTCAATAGTAAATTCAAAGTTGGCCACTGACCCTACTTGATTTTTCAGGATTTTTGTTTTGAACAGCCAGCAATAGCCTCTACAGGTGATCAATATTTAGGGGGTTAAACAGTGAGCAATTGCCAGCCAACTATTACGAGACAGTGAATACATGGCTCATAATTAAGATATTCGAAAAGTTCGTTTACATACCATCGAATTCAAATAAATAGGCAGCACGCATCACACATTATTCATACACGCAAGTTATTTCAGGTAAACATAAACAGAGATCACGCATCACGCATCACTTATACATGCATACGATTTTAATCAAACAGGCATCGAGCACCACGCGTCAGACATCACTTCTACACGTAAACGATGTTGACCTAGTACGCATCACACATCAAGTGACTAATCACATTCGCATAATCGGCCATAAATGGTAAATCCTCTACGTTTAGGTCTGGTCGCTGGCTTCTCATGAGGAAAAGATTCACTTATTTTCCCGTCTGTGTAACCCTGTGCTCTGTAAATGACTTTGAGCTCTAATCGTGATGTAAAGTCCGTTCCTCTTTATATTTCAGCCTGAGCGTCTTTTGTCAAAAGATGGTCGGCGAAAGATGAAGATTCCGTTTTCTTTTTAGCGTGTAGCAGGTGTTTACTATATCTCAAACGAATAGGGCGTATGTACTCAGCGACATAGGCTATGTGCCATATTTTTCACACAATGTACTTTTTTCGTAAGCCCTTTTTTGCGTGCAAGCCCATTAAAACATAAACTTGCATAAATGGTCCATATCCCCCGGACACTTAGGCTTCGAAATGTAAAATTTCGCCATCTACTTTTTAACCTATTGCCGTTCTTCCAAGCGCAGTTCTGATTTTCTAGTGATATGTTTGGATTTTCCAAACCAAGTGCTCCTCCATGTTAGATAGTGTTAAGAATCCGTCGTCCGACAGGCTGTGCTTCTAACTTCTACCACCGATTCTCACCACCTGCTCTAGATTTTGGTACCTCTTCCAACATTGTACCTAAAAGTCGTTTAAGATGTCCACTGCCCAACAGCAAACTTCATAACCTTTACGTTTTTTCTTTCTTTTTCGCTACTTGATAAGTAGTTTAGAGCCTTATGGAGCATGTTACGAAGTGCTTAGGAAAGTTGGAAGCGCAGATTCGCAGTGTAACACTGTACCAGATTTGGTGGGATTGAGAAAGAGCTCCGTTTCTAACGTTGTGCGGTTGTTCCTTCTTTCTACTGTCACTCATGTATGAAAAGTTGGGACCCCTTTCCGTCCTGTTAGCAGTTAGCTGTTAACATAAAAACACAGAGCAACAACAGCAGATAGATAAAAAGAACTTGTTAGAAGGACAATACCGTAATCCCATTACTGCAATATGGGCCGGGGCTGGACATACGTCCCACCCCCTGGAAGCGGGCCGCACAGTCAGCTGCTGATCCTACGGTCGTCGGTTGCTGCGTACTAGAGCTGCCGTAATGAAGTCCACACGTAGCGCGGTTAAAAAGAGCTCAAACGTAGCACCTCTGGTCTGCAGCAGCTGTAGTCTGCAGAATCTGCAACAGGTTGCGTGGTTGCTGGGTGACGCGGACTAGAGAAATGCGACTTTTTAGCTCTTACCCGCAGTTTACGGGTTTGCGGGCTGACAGTTGGCACTTTTATTCCGCAACAGCTGAGTTCTGCGGAATCGTCGGCGGATTCTGCGATCAGTCCGCAAGGTGTGGAAGATTCTTTACACTTACTTTATACGGCTCTGCAACAAAAAAGTTCTTCATTATCTAATAAGCTTAAACAGTCTGTCCGGCTGCTTCCCGAGTTATCACATAAAACATGTAGAAACATACAAATAGGGAGGGGTCCATGCTTAACGTCTATTCGCCTTAATAATTCACTTGATACGACTGGTATCAAGCTCGTTGGCGGACACGTTTGTCAAATTTCATAGCACAACAGGTTCAGCTCTCCGCCACACTTCACATGTACTGTTACATGTACTGTTACATGTACTGTCACATGTATTGTCACATGTCACAACGTCAAATAGACTGATATACACCAAGTGATTTCCTCCGCACGCGGCTGGAGCGCGCCTCTGCCCCTCTCCATCATCTACTGCCGTCTCGGCCACTCGCTGGTCATACCGTCCGCGGTATGCCCCCATGGGCTGCACGAACAAAGCGCGAATTTTGCCTTCACTTCGAAGTGGTCTTAACTTGCGTGTTGTTAGATATATGCAAACGCTTATGGCGCACACAACTTCGAAGTGAAAAACACTGAGTTTACCGTTCTTTTTTAATGGAGTTTTTAAGGACATTTCCAGGAACATGGAGGGTTTTCAACTATGTACAGACATGCATGATTTTAACTTCCACATCGCGCTGCATTTTGGTGAGTAAGTGCACTTTATTCAAAAGAGTTCTCGCCTACTTGCACATACAGGCATGGACATCATGACAGATGTTTAAGTAGTGCATCCGAGAAAAGAGCCACAAGATCGATTTTGGTGCGAAAACATGCTGAGGTCATCCAACATTTATTCAAACCTTGACGCTGCAGTAGTCAATACTTCGCGACCGGACCTTGCGAGCTAGCATACGACGCAACATTTAGATTTCCGCATCACGACCGCCGTTGTTCAACTCAGCTGTACCACGAATGGTGTGTTTACGCTCCGTCATCACTACCACGAATAATCTTGCATGTCGAACGTGCCATGTCCGTTGGCAGTGACACGTGGGCAACAACTCTGACCCGACTTTGTAGCATTGCACCGCCTAAAACCAACCTTAATTCGGCTCCAGGACATTTGTATCACTGTTTCACTGTTCCACCGCACACTGTTCGACTGCATTCTACACAATACCGAGCAACTGGGAGGAGAGCGCATACTGCAGGGAACAGTAATCCCAAGTGAATACGAATGAACAACGCACCCAAGGTGACCTCGGGACCATAAATCACGACTCCTCAGTCGGAGTCACGACACCAAGTCGGAGTCGGCGCCGGTGTCGTCTCTGCGTTCTCAACTTCGGACCGCCCTCAACCCATCCATGATGTCGTCGGCGCTCACGGGACAGTCGGAGAAGGCCTTGGCGCAGGCATCAGCACTGCGACTGGCCTGGCCGAGGTCATGGGCCAGGTCGTAAGCACGCTTCGGCGACGAGGAACTCGTGCTCCTCGGTCCGTCCGTCCTGGAAATGGGCCACACTTGCAGGCGGATGTACATGCAACGCTGGCGGGTGCGGAAGCAGTCTGCTCGCGGTAACGCCGTGTGTGACATAAGGTCAACGTTGCCATGCTCAGCAGCGGTATTTGAAACTCGTCCTGACAATGATGAAGCATGAATCAGCCTACAGTTGGTTGTAAATGGCGAGGTGTGAGGCATTTTCAACGCATAACCGTGGCGAAGTGGTCGCCTTGCAGTCGACAGGCTGCAAGACGACCACCCCCATTTCAACAGCAAGAAAATGTTAAAAAATACGAAGCATCCGGCGTTTACCAATTGGGTTGCTTGTATGATACGACTGCCGGCACAATCCCCGTTTTAAAACCAATCTGCATCCAGCTTATACAGCCCATGCTGAGGTCAGAATGGCTGCTCTCAAATGAACAACGAGCACCCCATGTGCAAGGCGGCCATAGTCCCCCACTGCCATCTAGCGGCGACGGCTTTAGATCCCGCCCTGGCGTCTCCCCGCCCTCTCGCGATCCCCCCCCCCCATGCTGACCCGAACAGCGCCAGGATGAGGTTCTGATCCTGCTGTAGCGAGTCGCGATCAGCGGCAGCCAGCTCGCAGACCAGGCGCAAGCCGCATCCAGTCAGGTCCTCGGCCGCCACCAGCCGGAAGTAGGCGTCCATCTCGGCCGTCTCCAGCAGCGTCTCGGTCTCCGGGAGAGCGGTCTCCGGGAGATCGGTCGCGACGGCCGGCGGCGGCGGCAGGTCCTGGTCCGTGACGTCGCGGCGACGGCGCCCGTAGTAGCCCCTGTGGCTGCAGGCATGTGGCGACTGTCGGTGATCTGGCACGACAGTCCGGGTAAGGCCAGAGTCGGAACCATCGAGCAAAGACGCTGACAAAACTCTGCCGACGACAGCAGTCTGAAGAAGCCATTACCTTTTTTATTCTGACCGGACGGTTCATCGCTGCCGAGTACTGCGAGCTGTGCGGAGTCTTAGGGAGCTGTGCGGAGCTGCGTGACCAAAGAAGTTCCCTTCTTTCACACCCCTGCATAAGGGCTTGAGGTCTTGCGGATGTATGCAATCGGGCGGGATGGCCCACAATCTGGTTAGGGCTTGATGTTTAGGCGAATGGGTATGGCGCTGAAAACTGCAACATTGTCCCTCCATCGCACATCTCAACTTGCCACAGCGTCGGACATGGGCGTTGGCCCATTCTAGAAGGATGTCTACGCGGAGTGGGAGAAAAGCTGCTTTTGTAAATCCAATCCTTCCCTGCATTACCATAGGGTTGATATTAAACCCTCATGAAAAGTGTGGGTGGGTATGTGGGGTGGGGACACTGGCACGTCGACTCCTTGCTATGGTGACCTCTGGTCAGAATGCACCGACAGAATCCAAGTATACTACATCCCCACGCATTCAGAGCCACTTCAAACGCAAACACATTAGATACTCAAAGCAACGCGCTCGGACAGCGTACCATAATCGCGTCCTTCCTTAACAATGGTGACGACTGAAAACAAAGGCCACGCACTGGTGGTGACGTCGCCTGGAGGCTCTGCCGGCGATGTAGCCGATGCCGGCCGACTCGAGAGCGATGCCAGCCCCGATGGCGACGCCCGGGAAGAAGCGCCATTGCAGGCTGAGCTCTGCTGAGGTCAGCAGCAGCAGCAGTAGCAGCAGGTACCTCATGGCTATCGTCGAAGGGCAGACAAAGGTCAGTCGGCTTGGTGGAGGCGAGAGAGTTGAGGGAGTTCACAGAAGCGGCGTTCCACTGTAAGAGCAACCTCAGAGGTCAGGGTTATCAGGACAACACACTTCTTCACGAATTCGCTAGATCCCGAAACTCGGTAGATCCCATAGCTTGTCAGTAAAGGCAATGGAGATTCAAGGCAGAGCTGGATTCGGAATTGCTGGCCTGGCTTGGACTGGGCCCTAGAAGTTCTATCCATGAAGGGGAATACGCATTACGTTTGGTTGAGGGTATCTGACGCCGGTGACCGCGGCAGCGGCAAGCTGGCGCAGCACGCCACGTCGCAGAGTTCGCGCGCGCCGCCCGCCCGCGGGCTGGCCAGTGTGGCGCGCCGCCCACCCGCGGACTGGCCGGCGCGGCGCACGGTACGCCGACCGGCCCGGTCCAGTACGTCGGCCGGCACGGTCCAGTACGTCGGCCGGCACGATCCACACGGCGGCGCTGCAGGACGATGTCACGCGAGGTCTCGCCGAGCGTATCTGACGAGCCAGGTATATTATGGTTCTCATGACGCAAGTCGGGCTTTAGTTCGACCATCTTCTGATCCAGTAGGTAAGCCCGATCGGAACCCAATACCATGGTATTGGTTAAGGCAGGGGAAGGTACCATGGCGGCGTTAGCAGACTCTGCCAATGAGACTGGAAGAAACACCGTGAATAAGGGAAACTTAGCCATGGCTCTTTAGTACTTCATTTGCCGATAAACGCAATGTATTCCTCATTTAATGTAGCATTTAACGACCTAGTTCTCTGTTTGAAAACATTGCCTTTTTCCAATACCGCGGGCAATGTCTTGCCCAAATAGGGTAGAACATTGCTAAACTAAGCGTTGGCTTTGGCACGTGGAGCATCATTCAAGGAGCGATCCGGCGGTGCCCGAGTTTTGATCCAGTCTCAGGAGCGAGGCCAGAGAGAGTACGATCAAACCCCTCTTATGGACAAAGTTTGGGCAGATGATACGCAGATCGGTGCCGTTTTTCTAATGCATGAGCGGTCAACATCCTTCTTCTGCTCCTAAAAAGGCACGCAAAACTTCGTGCGTATTTGCATGCGTCGGTGTTGATTCCATTTCTTTGTCAGAAAAACTAATTGGTCCAAAGTCCTCCGAACTTCGTTAGTTTCATCCGAACGTAAAAAGGCATGTGTCTGCGTGACAGCGGATGAAATGATCACATGGTGTCAATGACATTCCGTCGCAGAAGCATCAGAAGCTGCTCGTGAATTCAAAAGTAAAAGCATTTAAGATAATCTTCAGCAGCCAGAGTAACAGGTATATATCATGGTGATGGAGGCCGTCATCGACCAAGGAGATCAATAACAAACCTGTCTCGTGTGACAACATCTGATCTCATTTCTGATATCTGGTCTCATTTGATGGCATTCGATACATCTCGACAAATTTCAAGCTGATCCCATGACCATCACATATGCCAGTCATATCTAGCCATCATATGGTTAGCTACCGTAACCATGTGATGGCTAGATGCATGAAAGCGTTGCCTTGAGGCGCTATGGCAGTCAAGCCTGCCTCTTGTGCATAGGTTCGCAAAGTGAGCTGGGGGCTGGATAGGGGCGAGATGGACTAGACCGTGAAAAATGATGAAATCTACCTCCAAATTTTGTCAATAAACGGATTTCTCCCCGAACTGCGAGCACTTTTCACTCATATTTGGGAGAGGGGGAGGGGGGTTAAAACCCGAGCTGGTGGACTGGGGTGGGGGCTGGACCCTCAACTGAACGGGTAACTACATTCCGGCTCTTGAACGCTTTTAGGACATCGTTATAAGCCATTGTCGCTCCAGTGTAGTTAGCTGCCACATAAGTAACATAACCACCGTGGCCAAGGCATCGTTATGTACTTTGA
This sequence comes from Pollicipes pollicipes, assembly GCF_011947565.3. Classification (NCBI taxonomy): domain Eukaryota; kingdom Metazoa; phylum Arthropoda; class Thecostraca; order Pollicipedomorpha; family Pollicipedidae; genus Pollicipes; species Pollicipes pollicipes. Next base: position 44,063,066 of record NW_023596136.1, read on the forward strand.
CCCTGAACGTGAGTTGCATGACGGCACGCACGCTACGTACCGGGCACTTACCGTTCCGGATGCTGAGAAGGGGCGAGGACGAGCGTCACCTGACAGCAGCAGTACCAGGCTGGTGCCGTCCTCTCTGCCCGCTTCAATTTATACAGGGCGCGGTGGGCGACTCATGTCCGGTCAGTGGCCTGGCGGCCGGGCAACCGCCGGTCACTGTTTGAGCAGGCTTGCCGGCATCGCCGACTGGCGTGTGGCAACACGAGGCGCCGGCCAGGCGGTGGAATTTCCAGCCGGGAGCACACAGGTGGGGCTCCGAAGACGCGTGACATTGACCATGGCGAGCCGAGCAGGCGGAACTGCCCGCCTGCCCCTGCGGAACGGACGGCTGGCTTAACCTGACGACCTGACGGCGCGGGCAAGTCGGTACATGGCCAGCTGAGCGTCCAGAGCAGGCGGAACTGCCCGCCTGCCCCTGCGGAACGGACGGCTGGCTTAACCTGACTTGACCTGACGGCGCGGGCAAGTCGGTACATGGCCAGCTGAGCGTCCAGAAATACGACTAGAAATGCGTCCAGCGCTGGACACATTTCTAGTCGTATTGCGTTCCATGGCTATGCTCTCATGCAACAGGGCAAGCATGCAACAGTCCTGCTTATTGTTGTTTGTATTCACATTGGGAAATTGCAGTGACCTTGCAAAGAAATATGGAACATCGCGGGGAAAGTACTCCTACATATACATGTGGACTATTCCTGATTGACGGCTAAACGACTTGTAGTAAAAAGCTGGCTTTCATTTGAACATGTTTATTGGTGACGCCCGCATAGACAAATGGATTGGCAGGAGGGACGGCAGGTAGTGATCATAACTTGCATGACAGACGAATCATGGAAAAATCACACAGTTTTATTATGATTGGAAAGCATCATCACTGTCGGCAAGCCCGGAGCGTGGGCACGGTGAATACAGTCACATGCAAGTGCTTCATCCGCGGCCGCGTTCCGCACAATAACCACCGTTATCTGCCGTCGTATTCTTTTAACGGGTGCTAACATTATGAGCTGGTGTGATCTTTTATCACGGGCCTGTCTGTTTTTTGCCTTTGCGTCATCACGCGCAACAAGAATGCATCGAAGTACTTTGCCTTCTTGTGTTCGCTGCGCAACGCATCCGGAGTAAAACATGCCTGTTCGCAATGACACGGTAATTAGAATCGCGCCAACGCTTCTATAGCACAAAAACGTAGATTTAATAGCCCCCCCCCCTCCCCCGCCCCTGACAGCCGTAGTATAGCTGCAGTCGAGAATCCAATGCCGTAGTGAAGCTGCAGTCCAGCAGCCAATGCCGTAGTACAGCCGCAATCCAGCACCCAATGCTGTAGTTCAGGTGCAGCCCAGCATCGAGTGCTGTAGTAAAGCTGCAGTCCATCACCCAATGCCCACCGCGGGGTGACAGCTGGGTCGGCGCCTGGTGCGCCCGGCCGCGTTTCAGAGGACGGCGTCGCTACTGACCCAGCGCCCCGAGGATCGAGGTCAGGTCACGGCGACGACGGCCGAAGATGGGCGGCCGACCGGGCAGCGGTCGCACTCCGGGCGGGGGCCGGACGCCGGGCAGGGGCCGGACACCGGGCAGGGGCCGGACGCCGGGCGGCGGCCCACCACCCGGCCGAAACCGACCGCCCGGGAAGCTGTGCATAAGCGGCAGATGTCAGTACACGTCGGTGACGTACAACAGGCGGACATACAGACAGACAGAAGTTTGGTTTGGCTTCGTATCCTTTTAGGTCGGGAGATTTTTGCAATAAGACGACTGCACGCAGCCGCAAAATGTATAGGCAAGTTTATAAGCAGGCAAACACAAAGTGTGCTTCGGTGCCTAACCATGTGATGGCTAAATAACATAGGCTGCAATACAAAATACACCGTGTACCATTGCAGGCAAAACAATGCATATCACTGATGCACCGAACTTGGACCGAATGAACGGGTGAGACGCTTGAGGGGACTGTTCACGTTTCCGAAGTCGAGCCTAGCAGGCCAGTCTCATATGAACCATGATGTATAATACTGATAGGTCTTTCTGAAGCGACACCTAGATTTTCATGTAGATGTTGGGGTCGGTTGCAAGCGGCACATTTATTGTGGCCACGCTGCAGTTATGGCCATCAAGGATAGAAAAAGCATAAAGGTGTCTGTGGATATGCGTGCAGCACAAACGCATCTTTAGCTAATGCAGTGCACGATGTAACACAGAGATGAGGCAAGTCTAGCAAAACCGTTGTGCAAAGTGACGATATAGATATTTTGTCTGCTCTCATGTAGTTGCATCCGCATACTGCAAAATCTTTAGCGTACAGACGAGTCCAATTCCAGGCCAGTAAGCGACCTCTGTGTCCAGGAGCGTAAAACACTGCATGTGGCCGTACAACACTTCCACTGCTTTGACCAGGTCAGGAGGGCCCCTGTCTCCTCATAGCGTCGGTCATCTGTTGATCCGTGGCGGCCTTTACCGTCCGGGACGACGGGGAGGCGGCCGTCCTCCCGCTCCGGGGAACACTTGCTGCTGACTCAGCGTCAGCACGCTCATCAGCAGCAGCACGGTCAGCAGCAGGCCCCGCATCATCTCTGCGACAACAGCAACGCTTGTCAGCAGTGGTGACATAGGCCCCAAATGCAGACCGTGGACCAGGGTGCATTGTATGGCGTCGCGGATCTGGGGTGGCTGACCTTCTGCACGAAGAATCGAAGTTTTAAGGGTGATCGAAAGGTACGATCCATTCGTGGAAAACGATCAAATTTTAAGCGATCTGTTTGCTTGCCCGGGGAAGGGGATGTGCGCCGAAATATACAATTAGCTATCGCCTTATTGTGCCAGTCCTAGCATAGCAGTCCCTCACACCGTCCACGTGTCCTTCAAGTTCCGGACGAACTTACCGGGCTGTTGTCGCGAGGTGGTGGCAGCCGTTACTGAAGCCCGCGCCACCCTTGCGCGTCTTCCTCTAGCCCGGCTATTTTATACCTGGATTGTCCGTAATCAGCAGCTCTGTTCTGGCTCGGGAAAAACGCACCGATGGACGAATTAATGACCCACGACATGTCACCACGTGGAACCTTTTTGACGATGATTAGCATCGATTGTTCCGGTAGCCTTGGAGCTGTTTACTGGTCGAGTCCGACTGAAGTTGAGCGGCCAAAGCCTGAGTGGAGGCGTAGGAGCGTGGCAAGGGAAAATTTTTCCATGCTTCATCACACAGTCTATATGGAGATTTCGAATAAAGTAGGTGGGTGTAGACTTTCAGGAGACAGCTCCTCTTTCACATACTCAATTTGGTCTTTGGTAGCTTTTGGACATCTGTTAATTGTAAGCTATGAACAGGGGATGCAGCCAAAGGTGGTAGCCTGGGTGACCGTTCCCGTTCTCCAGGTTCGGATTTTTCACTATAGGGGTCTCCCGAAAGAAAGTTGAAAATTGGTGTGATGCGTATCAACAACCTCTGGGTTCCTCTAAGAAAATCCCACACCCTTTGCTAGGGAGCATAATGCAATTTATTTGTAATACAAATAAAACTATGTGTGGCAGAGCCTCCCGATACATGGTAGGCACTAGACAAAATCGCCCAAATTTTCTTTACGTAACTGTGTTCTTACAGTTGTTAACGAGTTTAGCATAATGGCTATGTTATAGTCAATTTGTATAAAGCACGTGGTGAATTGGAGATTTCACAACACCGGCAATTGTGCTGTCATACGAACTCCAATATCAAAAGCTTCTGCTGTCTTATGTCCTGTGAACAGCTATACATACAACGCCTTGTGTTAAATATGTACAACATGCAACCATGTCACTCCTTTCACGTGGGTGTGTTTAGAAAGTTCTAGACTCACAGCGATTCCGCAAACGTATATTTTGCTTATGACAAATTTTGTAGTTTTGTTGATGAGCGCTTCCAATTCTTTGATGTGTTGCACAAGAACACCTGCTTATCATGGGGAATATTTCCAGGCAGTTAAAAAAGTCGTGATTAACCCACCTTTTAAAGTGGGGACTCCCAATTTGTAAATAATTATAGACAGATCGGCATTCTGCCGTCTACATCCGAAATTCTCCAAGAACTTATATATGTAACAGACGCATCCTTTATCTAAATACAAATACAAATCACCTAATTCACCAAAATCAGTTTGGATTCCAGAAAAACAAAAGTACCTACATGCTGATCCTTTTTCTCCAGGAAGCTTTCACAAAGCGTTTTGAAAACAGAGAATATGTGCTTGGCTTGTATTTATATTTGAAAAAGCATTTGGTGCCTTTAACATCAACATTCTTCTACATATGCTTATTAATATGGCATTCGACGAAAATCTCATTAAATTTTTTCTTATTATTTGTCTGGCAGAACTCAATGTGTCGAAACCAGAAATTATCCATCATCATTCAAAAACGCAACGATGGGTGCTCCCAAGCATCAATTATTGGCCCAATTATATTCAAAATGTACATAACTGACTTGCCTAAATGAAACAGTAACATGATTTGTCCCTCTTATGCTGATGATACTGCGATTTTTTTTTTCAAAAATAAGAGTATTGTGACGCATCAAAACAGTGTCAATGCACTTTTGCTTCAAATGACTTCCTGGCATAGTGCTAGTGGTCTTTCACTCAACGTATCTAACACACTTATGCCGATTATACTATCCTTTCTTCGTATTTTCAACTAAATGAGCAAATTAACAAGCCACCCATAAACGAAAAAAATCCAATACCTTGGCGTGCTGATTGACAAATGTCTTAAATGTACGCGTGACATCAATTTTGTTGTACACATATTACGTAGAAATATTGGAACAATAAGTAGGGTTAGGAACTTTACTGATAAAGCAACAACATATCTACTCCATAACACTTGAATTCTTCGTTATTTAATTTACTGTTTCTTGATTAGGAGTGTAAATTATGTTTTTAACTAAATCGGTTCGTAATTTTGTAAAACAAGGTTGCGCATCTGATAACAAACGTGTATGCTCCACAACAAACCTGGCCAATCTTCAGACCGTACACAATTGTACAATTATCAGATATTGCTAAATCTCAAATGTTAAGTGTGATGCACAAATTTCAAACTTCACGGCTTCCTGCATCATTCCATTCAATATACAAGCTCTACACACCCAATGGAATGGATATGAGGCTAGTTGAGCATTAACACGCTCCCGGGTGGCCGGCTAGACACCCTTCGTTCGGGTGGGGGGTCAATGTAACCCCCTGAGATCTCGAGGGCTATAATGCGGTTCCTACTGCCAATAAATTCGAAATGAGCACCACCAACTATTCCATACACCAAACCCTAGAGTAATAAATCAGGTTGGTTGTGACCTTGGTCTGACTTTCATACCTGACCTTAGGTCAATATAATTTGCTCATTCAATATTTGTGTCGCCTAAGAAAGCATCTCAGAGATGTATGGCTTCGTCAAACATTCCGTTATTGTATCAGATTGGACGACTCCCTAGAAATTGCCTTCACTGAAACCATGTTCTGACTTTGACCTGTCATAGGTCAACGACCTTCCAAGACACATCTAATTTTTATGTCAAACGATCTGCTATTCAATTGTCTACAGCCGTGCAAAATTTGGCGCGGCTACGCCGCGCCGTTCGGAAACCATTCTGGAAAAACCTTCAGGGGGGAGTGGTCAATTTACCCCCCCCCCCTCGAGCTCGTGTTAAGACCACCCTTTCTCTAGTCGTGATTATAGACTATTTCAGCATCTTGACTAGGCCCTAAGCTGTGGAACCACGTACTGATTTCAAACTTTGGAAGAATAATTTACATCTCTCTGCATCAAAAACCATCGTTACGAACATCATCCGCAAGTATTTCGTGAATACGCATTAGCGTTACCAACATATTTGAAGACATTGCAATTTTTCCCTGCATGTATGTAACTCACTTCATACTCAACCTTCTTCATGCTCCATTATCACGCTCCGATATAGTTAAGTCATGCACATGTACCCAAATTCACGGCGCTGACTCCGGGAGTTCTCCCAGCAACAAGCTCCGCTTAGCTGGGTGGACTCCCTGGACATCCAGTTCAAAAACCAGCACGAAAACGACCAGGTAATTGCCCCTCCGACTTGTGTGACTGTGCAACCCTTAATAACACTATGAGTGGGTGGTAGTAGCTTATTGGGTGGTTCTAGCGGGCAGTCATTAGCTGACTTTGGTTATGATTTCTTTAAACCTCCTCATGCATTATTTGTCTTTGCCTATTGCATAACACAATTCCTGCCAGGTCTGCCCCACCTCTTCGCCTGCTTCTTTATGTGTGTTTACTCTTACAGCTCCTACCTGGGAGCACTGCCGCCTGATTTTATGTTTTCTGGTGTTAACCTACGGGCTATTGCGTCGCTGGGATAGATTGAGGGCACTCCTGGTGACCTGTTATTAGGTAACAGTGTAGAAACAGCCGTATGGCATCTTGCGTTAGACGATATAATTAATGAGGACATTCAGTGGGCTTTTCGCCTCACCCACCACCAACGCCTTTCGAGACGGAACACTTTTACTAACTTAACCATGTGGAGTGGGTTGATATTGCGGAAGGAACTCGAATCCAAAATCGCCATGTCCAGAGCCGAGCACCCTAACCAATATACCGTCACCACCCCGACAGCGCGATCGGTTCCCCGCTGGTGAGTGGTGGCTCGTCACATCACTCAGTAAGCGGGGTGTCGTGGTGTACAGGCCACTCAGTGAGCATGGTGACGTGATTTACACACCACTCAGCGATCAGGCTGGCGTGGTGTACACACTATTCAGTGATCATGGTGGCGTGGTGCACACACTACTCAGTGATCAAGGTGGCGTGGCGTACGCATCATACAGTGATCAGGGTGGCATGGTGTACACACCACTCAGCGATCAGGGTGGCGTGGTGTACACACTACTCAGCGATCAGGGTGGTATGGTGTACACACCACTCAGTGATCATGGTGGCGTGGTGAACACACCACTCAGCCATCAGGGTGGCGTGATGTACAGCGATCATGGTGGCATGATTGCATGTGTTTCTTGATTAATGGACGCTGGATCGGTAAATCAATTCATCTCATTCTCTCAGCACGTAATGCAGCAGGCCAGCCCACAGCTGAGTGGCTGACGTAGGGCTCAGGGGAAAAACTTGTAATTGCGCACGAAGAGTGCCGGGATATCGATCAGTGTGTGAAGCCCAGGCGTTCTATCCTTGACACACGTACGATTGTATTTTGTTGTGACGAATGCTCTAAATGCGGTGAATTTTATTATCGCGCTGACCATGCGATATGTACATATGCAGCGGTTGAGTGGAACTAAAAAAATTGCTCTAGATGGCCTCCGACCATAAATCAAATAATTCGTCGACGCCAAAGCATGATAATCTTTAGAAACCAGAGTCAAAAACAATAACTCACCGAAAATGACAACATTCTTCAGGTGTAGAAAGGCTTGTCCCCTGAATGTCATGCACGAGGGCGGGAGTGTAACTGTACACGCGGCTTCCGCCGCCGGTTCGGGCCAGCGTAACCTGCCCGCCGCGGCCTCCGTCCCCGGTCCGGACTGGTCGTAGCCTGCTCGCCGCGGCCTCCGTCCCCGGTCCGGACTGGCGTAGCCTGCCGACTGTGTGTTCCGTCCCCGCGCGGCGACGTGCGGCGACGCTGGGATGGCCAGGGGCCGAGCAGGTATTTAGACAGGTTTGATAGGCATCCTACACCCGACTAAGATGAAAATAAGACCGTACAGAGGTAGCTTGGTTTTGTTCGGAAAATCTCTGCGTGTGTCTATATGTGACACATGCTTTTATGTGTTCAGTGTGCAAAACTAATTATAAACTAGTCCTTACGTGGAAAATCGACAGCTGTCCACAATGTGCGGAGGACGATAGTTTTCCGATCAGAAAATAAGGACCTGGAGATGATGTAAATAAGGACCTGGAGATGATGTAAATAAGGACCTGGAATCTACGTCTGTCAGCAATCTGCAAAGGTCGACGGTCTCCCGATCAGAAGGGACCTGGAAATAAAGTGTCCGCCGAAATAGCGGGAATTTCTGCGACGGGGGGGGGGGGGGGGGGAAGGGCACCAAGTTCCATGTGGCACCTTACATTGGGGCGTGTCCCTCCTTCAGCGAATTTGGGATCTGTCCCTATTGATGCGCCTAAAATAAGTGTGGAGCGTTTCGTCGCTTGCGCTGGGGCTGTAAGGCATTCATGGTTTTGTCAGTGACTTGTGCAGCACGAAGGCCGACTGCAAAGACTCGCTCGAACTTTAGCATTTATCCACCGTGATCGAAGCACAATGGTGTCTCATTTCACAAACACTGAAATTAACCTTTTGAGCTAAATAACCATACGTTTGAGACTTTTCGAGCACATAGAAACACTGAGCTTGAGTAAAAGTGTATTTCTATTTTGAGTATTTTAAAGGACAAATTTGAGTACTTTTTATAATCTCAATATTTTTAAAGAATTTGGAAGTTTTGGGGCCAAGTTGTTTTGTCAAGTTTTGGTGCCACATTGTGGAGGTCCAGCCCAACCTTGAGGGAGCCCAGCCCGACATGGGAGAGCTCAACATTGCGGGGCCACTGGCTGTGAAGTGATTCCACTCCTGGTCATGTAAACGACTTTGGAGATCCATCTCCACAAATGGCTGGTGTGGAGGCTCCTGGCGGCTCAGAAGTCCACCAGTTGGAACTGGGACCTGGCCCCGTCTGTGAGGGATCGCACCCGGTTACCAGAATAGATTCGATGGGCCTGACCGAGATGAATCCAGTTTGGTTAACGAGTCCGGGTGTGGTGGATGCATGGCCTGGGAATCCTTTTTCGGCACTTATTTTCTGCATTCTGCGTGTAGCTTGACATCGAATGATGCAAATCCCATGGCCAAACGATGGCCAACAACAGACAATTTGGTGACGGGTCGCAGTCATTTATGCTTCAGGCTAAAGGGGTTTAACGCAAACCCTGCCTTTTGAAGCGAATGCACGCTACATAACCACTGTACTCGTAAGGCCGTTTATCCAGACGAAGCTAACGCCACTATCTAAAGTACGACTAGAATAACCGTTCACATTGGGTGTGTGGGAAAAGGCTGATAACTCCAGCACTATCGTCTTGCAATGACTCCAGCCGTCTGGAGTCGTCCTAGACAAACACGGCATCTTCACTACGCGGCTATGTAGCGAGTCTCCACTTTTTTAGTGATTGCTTTGATATGGAATTGAGCGGCGATTCTGCAAATCGAGGTTTCCAACGAATCTAAGGTGTCATAGAGATGGGAAATTGCATTTTTGGGTTATAACAGCGTAGTAATCCAATGCAAGTGCCAGTAATTCAACTTTCGTTTACTTCACCATTTAGGAAATTGATTTCTCGGTATGGTATCACCTCAGATCGAAAAAGCAATGGTTGCAAAAATATCATCGCTTTACTTAGCAAATTTCCTCATTATGTAATTCCCTAACGGCACCATCGACAGAAAACAGCCGGGCGCAGCGACGCTAACTTCAGAACCGCGATCCGCTCACTGAGATAACTCCACAGGCCGAGTCTTGTCCAGATCGGCGATGGCCGCCTGCACTCGACTGGCGAGCTGGCGCGGAATGTCCCCCGCCGTCCCAGGTTCCAATGTCTCCCCTCCCTTCACTTGCTCGCGCGCCGGGCGCAACATTCGGACCGATAAATTTGGCGATTTTGATAATCTTTAGTGGGATTTAAAGCGAAAAGGATCCTGGTTTTACAAAATGCTCACGACTGCGACACCCGCACGAGCCGTACAATCAAGCCCAAATGAGCAGTCACAGTCCAGTCCAGATGAGCAGCCACCATCCAGCCCAGATGAGCAGCTAAAACCTAGTCCAGATCAGCAGCAGCCATCCAGCCCACATAAGCAGTAGCCATCCAGCCCAGGTCAGCAGCTAAAATCCAGCCCAGATCAGCGGCCTCAACCCAGCCCAGCTCAGCAGCTACCGAGTGCGGTGTGCGAGTCACATTCACAGCCGAAAAGCCCGGGTTTTCCAGACCTTTTCGACTGTGACACCCGCAAGAGCCGCAATTGCCAGCCGCCCGTGTGGCGATTCCGCGCGCGAGCGAGCTGATCGGCCGGGCTGAATGACGCGTTCAAGGTCAAATTTTACAGCGCAGAAAAAAGTAATGGTTTGAAGAGGACCACTTAACCAACTCAGCCGGAGCTTCGTTCCGGTTCGCTGCATGAACAAGTCCTTACGCCATCATGACCATTTTGTCTATTTCAGCAAAATACTCGCACGCGATCACCAACATCGCTGTTTTGTATACGCAACGTACGGGCAACAGTGACGCAACGGGCAATACATATCACAGGCGTATTTGAACGATACGGATACGTAAAAATACACGGAACTCCCAGGAACAAGCTTGATGTCGACAGCGCAACACGGCCGGAGGAAGTGCACCAATCCCATGCCACCATTCCCTAGTAACCGTCAAAATCCCTCATCGAAGCACCTGCAGGCCACCAGCACCGCGGTCGAGCAATGCGGCGGCCCTTTCTCCAGCCGGCACGAGACCCGTTCGCCACAAAAATCCCCGCGATCGTCCTGAGCGGACCGCTGCCGGTGCCACTCTGGCCTGCACTGCAACAATTCAACCGCCAGAGCCTCGCCGCGCCCCGAGTGGTGCAACACGCGCCGGGCGCAGCTCCAACACCGCCCGACGCAACGTGGACGCGGGACTGCCGGCCGCCTCTTGCCTCTCGTCGTCACCTCCACCCTCCTGGTAGCTGGGCCCTCCACCCAGCTACGCCGTCTGCCGATCCTCTGCCGCCGTCGGCGGGGTCCGGCTGCCCGCCCCAGCCGGCCGGCCGACCGGCGGTCACCGGTGCTGGCGGCAGTACTCCCAGACCAGCAGCGCGCCGGCCACGTGCACGTTCAGCGAACGCACCAGACCGCGCTGCGGGATCTCCAGACACACGTCCAGCAGCTGCAGCAGCTCAACCGGGATGCCCTCCTTTTCGTTCCTGCGGCGGCGAAGCGCCGGCAGAGTCGGAGGTTATCAAGGGTCACCGGGCAGGTTGGAGGTGAGCGAGGGTCAGTGGACGGGTCGGAAGTCAACTAGTCGGTGGGCGGGTCGGAGATAAGCGGGTCAGCGAGCGGGTCGCAGGTCAGCGAGTTAGTGGGCGAGTCGGAGGTGGGCGAGGACCAGTGAGCGGGTCGGAGGTCAGCGAGGGTCAGTGGATAGGGTCGGAGGTGAACAAGGGCCAGTGGGCGGGTCAGATGTGTCGCCGCGGGCCTATCGGGGGTCAGGTGTATGTGTAGCGACGAATGGACGCCCCAGTGGGCATAGGCACCGGGTGCTAAAAGTGACAGAGGTCATGTGTCGGACTGGATAGGGACATCACACCGACTAAAGGCATCATAGTCCCTATGTCCAGGATGCAGCACGAATCAAGGACTGAAAGTATCAAAACAACGAGCGCACCCCACAACACACACACACGCACACGCACACGCACACGCACACGCACACGCACACGCACACGCACACACACACACACACACACACACACACACACACACACACACACACACACACACACACACACACACACACACACAACTTTTGATGCATTTAATGACGAAAAATAAGAAACACGCTCTCTTATATATGCGTGAGCAACATCTACAGAAATCAAACTACAAATACTGGAAATCGTTGACAACAATTTCTCTCGGCTACTGCGCAATACGTAAAAGCGTGTTTACCAGAGGCAAACCATGGCCGCAAAAACCGATTGCACGCTTTCAAGCATGAGGCTATAAGCAAACTCAAGGCCAAATCTGGTGAGTCACCTACGTACACCAGCCGTTCCGTCCTTCCGTTACCACCTCCCCCCCCCCCCCTCCCCCCTTCACCGGACAGCAATGCTTCCACTACCCCGCCCGCCACCCGCCTGCCACCAGCCATCAGCGCGCTCACCCGAGCAGCAGGAGCGTCTTCACGGGGAACTGATACTCCGCGACTGGCACGCTACCCGATGTCTGCTCCACCCCCACCAGGGTGTAGCCCGCCGAGCGCATCTGCTGCAGGTACGACGGCAGCTGGTGCGGCTTGACCTGGGGGTGGGCGCCACCGGAGGCGTCACGGAGCGGGCACGGCGCTGCCTGGGTCGGCACTGATCCGGGACGGGCGTCACCGGCGTCAGTACCAGAAGGATAGCAAAACGGCAAAAATCCACGTCATCCCGACAAATAACACCGGCGCTACTACGAGACGGGGATAGGCGTGAAACTGGCATCAGCACGGTCAGCAGCACCAGACCAGAAACGAGTGTCACCAGCGTCACCACAGCCCCAGGACAAGTGTCACCAGCGTCACCACAGCCCCAGGACAAGTGTCACCAGCGTCACCACAGCTCCGGGACAAGTGTTACCAGCGTCACCACAGCCCCAGGACGAGTATGACCAGTGCCACCCCGGGCCTGGGATGGGGGTCACCAATGTCACCACAGCCCCAGGGATGGGTGGTCAAAGGCTTTTACAAAATCACGTTATCAATTATTACAAAAGGTCATGCCGAAGGTTTGCAGGAACGACGCCCGAGTTCTCAATAATTCAGCAGAGTTGGCTCCTCGCACCGACCTGAGCCACATCGTGCCATTCTAGGCCAATACCAAAGGTTGCATCCAAGCAAAGTGTCAACAGGACTTCTGCCCGACGGAACGTAGAAGGACCTCTTGCATGTCAACCGCCACCGTGACCACAGCAACAGTACAGCTTCACTCGGGTATGGATACATGTTACCCATACAGCTTACCCAGGACACGGGTACATCCCCCGACTTCCCAGTCACAACCACGGCCACCAGAAAGGGCCTTCGTCGCACGCACGCACTCACGCACGCACTCACACACACACGCACGCACGCACGCACGCACGCTCGCACACATCCGATGGCCCGGGACTGACCTCGGTCAGGTGGACCCAGCGCTCAGCGGAGACGCTGAGGCTCTGGAACTGCTTGTCCGCCACCACCTGCAAGCTGGGCACCACCATCTGCGCGGCGCCCAGCACCTCGCACGTGCGACACAGGCCGCCCAGATTGGGCGCGCGGTCCACCAGCGCGGCGGCCAGCACGAGCGCGCCGCCGCCGGCCGGCCGGTGCCGCAGCGCCGCCACCTCGGCCGCCTCCGGCAGCAGCTGGCGCCACGGCGTGGCCTTCCGTTGGACCTGCGAGCCGGCCGCCTCCTCCGCCGTCGGGTCCGTGGCGTCCCCTGGCGGCCGGGCAGCGTCAGTCATGCCACCTGGCGGCCGAGGAGCGACGGTGATGATGCAGACACTAGGGCGAGGCAATTCAACAGGCGAAGAAGTTGAACGGTCAAACCGTGCGTGTGCGTGCGCGTGTGCATGCGTGTGTGTGTGTGTGTGTGTGTGTGTGTGTGTGTGTGTGTGTGTGTGTGTGTGTGTGTGTGTGTGTGTGTGTGTGTGTGTGTGTGTGTGTGTGTGTGTGTGTGTGTGTGTGTGTGTGCGTGTGTGCGTGCGTGCGTGCGTGCGTGCGTGCGTGCGTGCGTGCGTGTGTGCGTGCGTGCGTGCGTGCGTGCGTGCGTGCGTGTGTTATTGGAGCCTTACGACGCACTCAGCTGCTGAGGCTATATGGCGTCGCCTGCCTCTCACCCTGGCAGGAAGGGCGGACACCGCGGGGTTTAACGCAGAGCGCTAACCAATACACCCACCGCATACGTGGCAGATACGTGAGAAACATCTTAAAACCAAAGACGTGCAAATTTTAATGTGGCTCGCATTTCATGTCAGTCATGAAATGCATTCAACGTCATTTATGCACGTTACAGCACACAACTTCCAATCAGGGGCCGTGAGATGATAATCGGACCGAATGGTGTTTAGGTTCCATTACCGCCACAAGTGACATGGATGACTTCGGATTACACAGGCCGGGCGTGGCCACGTCAATAACTTTACTCGTAAGCGTAAAATGTATCTCAATGTTGATATCAATCATATTGGAATACTTATATCGATCATAATTTAATGGCAATATGAATCATATTTCAATATAAACATCAATTACGTTTCTGGCAAGCCTAACTCGAAAAAATTAGGAAACAATCCGGCCGCATGGCCTATTTGTTCTACAGGGGTGGGATCGGTGCCCTCGCTAAACACAGCATGCCGCGTTGGGACGAAGCCCCACGCCATCCACACGTTAAAACTGTGGGATATTTTGGCCTCACAGAAGCAGCTGTGTCGGGGCCTTCTTTCGTGTTTCGAAAATACATCGCCTGAGGTGTTAATGGAAGTCACATAATGAATTTTCCGAGCCCACAGCGTTCGCATAGCTTGCACAGCTCGATGTGCAGCGAGACCGACACGCTAGCCTCTATGCCACAGGCACGGAGCACACGTCAACAGCTAACCCACGGAACAATACGCAACCTTCCAGTGCAGGCGTTCACATCAACATCGAAGACAAATATTCGGCCACTCGGGTGGCAAGAATGCCAATATTCGTCGTGCCACTGCTACCATGGTAGGGACCCCGGCTCAGGGTTCCCTGCCTGTCGCTCCTCCCTCGCCCAGGAATGGACACCCAGCACTAAGGCGGACGTCGGTCAACCCAGTGCGTACGCCTCAGGCCTGGTGAATCGGACCGGCGGGTAAAATTTCGCGTTCGGCAGGCAAGATTTTGTCGGGGTTCGCAAGCAAGACGGGCAACGGATTACATACCAACGAGACATCATGTATGACGGAGGCGCTCCTCCGCGCCTCCGTCATACACGTCACGTCCGGTGATCGCAATCTGTGATTGCATCCTCGACGCCCGATTAGACAAAGTTTGGAGCCCTGCGACGTAGCCGCTGCCAGCCTGAGATGGGGCATCCTCAAGCCGCCGTCATGTCAGTCCCCATTGCCAGCCTCAGGTACGGCTCCGCCACCCAGCCAACTTCGCCGCCCACGGGCGATGGTCGGCGGTAGAGGCCCTCGGGCCCGCCGGCGCGGACTCGCGGGCCGTGACCGGTGCCGCGGCCGGCTGACCTGGGCGCAGGTCGGCGGTGCGGGCCGTCCAGGCGGCGGGCCGGGCCGTCCGCAGGCCGGCGCAGAGGCGGCCGAGCCGCGGCAGGCCGGCCGTCGGCGCCGGATCCGCCACGTCGGCGGCGAACAGGCCGGGCGGCACCCACTCGTCCGGCTCGACTCCCGCCAGCCGCGGCAGGCTGAGGAAGATCACCTGTCGAGAGGGCACCTGGGTCAACACCAGTACACGCACCTGCCGGCGGGGGGGGGGGGGGGGGTCGAACGTGGGGTGAGGAGAATCAAATTTCCCATGGTAAAGTGGAGACGTGGAAGGCAAGTTCGGGTGGGACTGTCTCACTGACAATGAGACACATTGAGACAACACTGATATATGGCTGGAAAACCTGACCGAGCGGAAAGGTGAAATAAAACACTTTATGCCTAGGACAACTGCGGACCGCTCATGAAATCATCAACTAGGATGTCTGCAGTAGCCTAAAGACGCTGATATATACCATGACGCATCTCCATTTGGCTGCCAAATGCCGTGAAGTGTAAGCACCAAAACACCCCTCTAAGCGGTGCATCGTCCCCAGCCGCACTGCCCCCCGCGATGGCCCACTAGGATCCGTCGCTACCTCCAATGAGAAGTGCTGGACTGGATCGAACTCTGTGAAGTAAAAGTCGTTCTGGATCAGCTGCGAGTTCTTGTTGGCATTGCCGTGCCGCAGAGACTGGGCGACGCAGTCGTAGACGACGGCGAACTCGGACAAAATGGCGGCCATGCGCCGCTCGTTGGCCAGCGTCCACAGACGCTGCAGCGCCACCTGGACGGACATCAGCGTGCACTCATTGTCGCTGTCGTGAGGTCGCGGGAGGACGACAGCTTGTAAGACGTTCGACGCGACGCGACGGTGTCGTGAACGCGACGTCACACAAGTACAGACTGAGCAACGCCCGTAATCAATGAACCCACGGTTTGATGAGTAGCATTGCCATTTTATGACATTTTAAGCAAGGGATGAGCCCACAGCTCCGCTCAGCAGTGTTCCAAAACGTGTCCGGGATGTAAATATCAATTCATGCTACCAGAATCCTTTCCTCCAGCGGGCTCCGCACGCTATTCGTGCGCGATAATCTGATGCCCTGTGACGCGAAACCAGACAACGGACGCGCCGCGCCCATTTTCCATGCCTGAGGCGTTAGACGCTGGGTTGGTCGCCGCCCGGTTCCACAGCGAATGAGCTATTTTGACCGACAGAAAGTGATCCCCACGCCTAGGACGCAATAGCATGAAAATGATCGACATCGTTCTGCCAGCCAGGCGGTCGCATTTTGAAACACCGCCGCTCCAGTGCGGTCGCGCTCACCTGGGAGTACACCCTCGTGTTGAAGTGTTGCGCCATGCACCAGGGCAGGATGCGGCAGAAGCAGCGGCGCACGAACGTCTCGGCCGCGTCACCCTCGCCGCCGGTGCCGCACTGCGCCAGGTGCGTCAGGATGGCCACAAACGAGCTGATGCTGCCGGTGCGCTCCTGACCCGCCTGGTGACGCGGCAGCGCGGTCAGAGGACACCAGCACACGGCGCCCAGTCCAATAACAGACCTTACGATCCAATACAAAGCAATACGGGTGAAGTGATGTCCAAAACGCCGCTCGCCTCTCTCCGCTGTGCCGTCGGCGCTTCCACACAGCAGCAGCGTGGCTCACCTTCTCCAGGTGGGTCCAGACAAGCTCCAGCAACTCTGGGCGCCGCACGCACAAGCAAACCACCAGCCACTCCTGCATGTAGCGCACGCTGGGCTGCGGGTGACAGCGCAGCAGGCTCTCGCAGGTGGCTGCGCACAGCAGCTCCAGCTCCTCCTGGGGACAGTGGTCCCGGTCAGCGCGAGACGTCACAGTCCGCCTTCGGCGACGGGTGGACAAAGCCCGCTGGCTGCTCGCCGACAGCTGCCGCTGTTTCGGAACGGATGCGTATGAAACGCACCACGGAGACTGGAGATATAGACCAGACAGCAGCCCAGCGCACACGCGGTAATTGCGCCAGCGGAAGGGACGCATACCACACGAAGTCGTTAACAACCATGGCCACATGCAATGCAAGCTGGGAACACTCACGGCCACACAATATCACGCACATTATTCCAGATGCGACCATGGTGTAGAAACCAGTACACCACATCCGACAGAACAGAGCGGCGACCTCCCCCCCCCCCCCCCCTCTCCTCCGCTGCGCGTCCACTGACCGGCGGCAGCGCGGTGTGCAGCACCAGCAGAGCTTGGTAGCAGCGCTGCTGGAGCCGGTGGCTGGCCGAGTTCGCGAAGTGCCGGCCCTGGCCGGCACCCTCGGCCGTCGCGCGCAGCTCGGCCGCCAGTCGCGCCGTCGCCTCTGGCGGCCCGGCGCGAGCCAGCTGACGCAGCGCGCGAACCCCGCCGGCGCGCACGGCCCTGTCCACCAGGTGGTCGGCGGCCGGGGAGGCGCGCGGCCCCAGCACGAACCCCACGGCGTCCTGCAAGGCGCGCCGGTCACGCCGGTGAACAGGGCCGTGCGTGAGGGCAGCGGCGACGACCGGCAGGTGGCGCGGCAGGCTGGAGGCGTCGGCCGCCCACACGTCTGTGAGGCGGGTGATCAGCGCCGCCAGCGCCGCCGGGACCGCCTCGGCCAGCTCCAGCAGCCGGCCAGCCCAGGCATGCAGGCGGCCAGTTAGCGCCGCGTCCGCCAGCGTCTCTGGCGTAAACAGCAGCCGCGCGAGTCCGCTCAGCGCCAGCGCGAACACCTCGCTGCGGCGGTGCTCAAACAGCGCGCTCCAGGCGGCTTCGGCGGCCTCCTCCAGCAGGTCCGGGCCGGCGCCGGACAGCAGTGGCTGGAGGCAGTCAAGGAGCGGCAGGAGCGCGCGCCGCGGACACACGGACAGCGCGCCGACGGCGGCCGGTGCCACCTCGCGATGAGCGGCGGCGGAGAGAAGACCGCTGGAGAGGAGGCGCGCCGTCAGTCGCCAGGCGGCCTCCAGGTGGAGCGCGGAGAGCGGGGTTTGGCTGGCGGCGGCCCCCGGACAGGCGGCAAGCGCGCCCGGCACGCTGTCCTGTCGCGCCAGCGCCGCCAGGCGGGTCAGCGGGCCGTCCAGGTCGGCCTTCGTTAACGCGGTCGAAGACAGGCGCGGGCTGCCCAGCAGTGCGGACAGTATGACGGTCACGGCGTGGACACGCAGCGGGTGCCCGCCATTCGTTACCTCGCACAGACGACGGGCGACGGTGGTGACGTCACGGGTCAGGTGGGCAGCCGCGGCGGCCCCGAGAAACTCGGCGTAGAACGGAACCATCTCGAGATCCTCGGCGGTCGTGGTGGCCTGCACCTGCCGCACGATAAACTCGCCCACACTCGGCGTCACCTCTTCCAGAGTCCGACGAAGGGCGAGAGGCATGTCGACCGCGGCTGGGTCGACCAGCGCGGCCAGCAGCGCCGCGTCGCTGACCACGGCCGGCCGGGAGCGGTACAGGTCACTGTGACAGTCGGCGAGCGTGGCCCGCAGCCTGCCAAGCGCCGGGTGCCCCTCCTCCAGTGGGAGGAGCTCCGCCAGCAGGCGCAACGCGCCGCCCAGCAGCCGGCCGCGCTCCGGGCCGCGCCCGGCCGCCAGCGCCGCTGTCACCTCCGCACACACCGAGTCAGCGTCCAGCGCGGCCAGGCCGGTCACAGGCCGACGGCGGCGGCGCCTCGGCCACGCGGGCCGCCGTCATCAGACACTCGAGTGCCGGCACGTCGGGGCGCAACCAGCCGACCGCTACGCCGAGCAGGAGGCGGCGAGAGGCGCGGCGCAGCGTCGGCTCCTGCGCCTCCAGCCGCTCCGACAGCAGGCGGCAGAGGCCCGTAGCGGAGGCGGCGTCCAGGCAGCGCTCCACGGGCGCCGCGGCCAGCGCGTGTGCCACGTACAGCAGCGCCACCGACGACCACGAGAGGTCGGTGAGCGCGCCGACCAGACCGGCGGCGCGGCGCGCCAGGCGGGGGCCGTGCAGATACACGGCGAGGAAGGCGCGCAGTCGGCGGCCACACTCGGTCGGCGGCGCCAGCTCGTCGCACAGGTACGGCTCTTCGCCTCCGCCGGTCGCGTCCCAAGCGGACGCCACGTTCGACACGTCCACGTCCGCGTAGAGCGCGGCGTCATTGAGCGCCGGCAGCAGCGCAGCGGTGACGAACTCCTCCGCCTCGTCCGCGGGCGCCAACTCGAGCGCGCGCAGCACCGCCCAGCGCACGACGAAGCCGTTGCTATGGTTGAAGGCACGGCGCAGCACGCACAAGCTCCAGAACAGAGGCACGACGTCGCTGGCGGCCAGCAGCGGCTCCAACTTGCGCAGGGCCGGCCGCACCAGGTGCACCTGCTTCTCCTCCAGGGTCTCTAACAGCAGCGCCAGGTCCTCCCAGAGGGGGTCGGCGCGGGCGGCGTCGGCTGCCCGCCACGGCATGCGGCGGCAGGCCACGTCCCCGCCGGCGCGGCGGCTCGCCTCCACGGCGCGCTGCAACAGGTAGCGGCTGCGCTTGCGCAGCAGGGGATCGCCGGCGGCCAGACCACACCCGATGAGCTCCCAGAGCGCGTCCGGCGGCGCCGACAGCAGGTGGTCTGCCAGCGCGCAGGCGGCCGTTAGGCAGCGCGCCAGGTCGGCGGGCCGCGCCGGCCGCAGCAGCGCCGCCAGGCGGCCGCCGAGCGCCGCGGACGAACGCGGCGCGGCCGACCAGCAGCGGCGCCAGCGTGGCGGCTCCCGCCTGACTGGCGACTGCCCGCTCGCTGGCGATGAGGCCGCACAGCGCCGTGGCGAGGGCGGGCAGGTGCGGTTGCAGGGCGGCGTCGGAGAGCGAAGACACGGCGGCCGCCGCCACGCGCGTCACGCAGCGCAGGCCGCGGGCCCACGACTCCGGAGTCTGGGATGCGTCGCCGCCGACGAAGACTTCGGACAGGGTGGAGACAGCTGCCTCAAGCAGGTCACACTTCACCTTATCACTGTTGGAGAGTGGCAGGCACTTGACCATGACTGAAATGGTGCACTCAGTGACCACTTGAGTGGTGTACTGACCATCCATCTTCTTAATACTGTGGAACACAGTCATGATCTGTGGGGTACACAATTCAGTGAGCATCTTGTTTATGTGTTCCTGATCAATCTCTTGCATCTTGATAACATCCAGCAAGTATTCAGTGCTGATGATCACTGCACCTTGGTCATTAGAGTTATCATCACTTGAAAAATATAACTCCAAAAGGTTTTTGAGTGTTTCAGACCAGGATTTATTACTATGCAGGCAGAGGACACGAGCCAGTGCAGGGCTATAATCTGTTTCCATGGTGGCAGATATCAGTCCTTGAATGAACCTGCAATGCATAGAGGATCTTAGTAATGCCTGTAAGGTATTACCAACTTAACAGGTAGGGTGGAGACCATTTCAAAGAGGTTCAATCCATATGATTGGATACACATATGTAGCACAAAATTTGCATCTTATTGCACATTCTGCCTCATAATAGGGGTGGCACCCCAGATTTTGAGTTGTTTGGGTGGGATTTTCAAGGGGCCTGCTGTACAAAATGGGACCTCTTCACAAGTGAGCTTCCTGGGTATTAAAAATGGATGCCGAGTGCATATCCTCCTTTATCAAATAGCTACATGCATCATATCTAAGAAAATTAATGCTGGCAGCACCCAAAATAGAATGAGGGCCTTTCAATCATCTAGCATTGACACTGGTGACCTACATCAGGGTCTCCTGATTCATACAGGGCTCTTCTAATCCCGAACATTACACCTTTGAGTAACAAACAGGGCCTACAAATCTAGCCAACTAGCCAGGGAGCCCCATTATTACAAAATGGGGCATTCCAATTCAGCACAACAACCTGAAGCAAGAAGGGAGCACCCTGAATATAGAGGGTCCCCCTATGTCTGAACTCAGTCACAGGAGCCTCCACAGTTTGAGTTTTGACAATCTTCAGATAGTTTTAATGTCTTCAGTTTAGGAAAGGACCTACTCCAGAATTTGGGATATGTACAAATATACTCTTGACCATTATGCCCCCTCCCCCAGCCGAGCTAGCCCTGCATGCTGACCTAATGGAATGTGTGAACCAAATGAACCGAGTAAAGCACAATTATGTCCATACATAGTACACTGTGTCCTGATAATAACTGGGTGGGTAATATGCAAGAATAAAGATATGAAAAACTGCAACACTGAAAAGCACACTATGTGCCTTGAGGCATGCTATGAAGGACATGAGCAGCTGGGCAAAGGTTTAGGGTGTGGTGATATTGAGGCTGATGCACATTCACACTCCCATGTAGTTTATATATTTGCATGCATGTAGTATTTGTATTTGTGTACTCAGCTTGGTATTTAACTATACAAGTATCAGGCAACAAACTTTTCTACATTCTTTTGGAATCAAGTACTGGATGCAGATCTGGACAAGTCATTTGATGAAGGAATTTTTAACTGAATACATATATGCATATACTCTCAACAAAATAGGACTTCTGCACTAGTAACATGCCAAATAAAAGAAAGCCGGTATTTCAGCTTCACAATACCCTAATGATTGTACCGTTCACATGCAAGCACCATATTCAACTTAAAGCACCAAAAGAATACAAATTTCCGGCTATAACACTGCATTTATTGCAACTGCACATATACCATCTCACATAGATCAACGCTATTAATTCACTCATAATTCGAAGAAAAACTACCTAAGCTGGCCAGTTCTTCCGCATGCCGTATATGTCCCAGATGCGTCGTAAGTAGCTCACGGCTTGATTTGGTAGCCGTGCATCGACAGCAAAGGAAAAACCCTAAATGTATATCTCAGGGATTGAGTGCCGCTCTCATTTGAGGCTGCATCCTGAATATAGGGAGTGCCTTCGAATCTAGACCAGGGCCTCCTGCTCTCTAAAGGGGACCTCCCGAGCCAGCAAAGGCGCCTGCTCAACACGATATTTGTCTCACTGATCTAGAGCAATGGGCTTCCTTATTCATAAACGTGGTCTAACGGTCCTGAAGCGGGCCTCGTGATTTAGAAAAGGGTCTTCTGAACCCAACATATTGCCCACCAGCTCAGTTTTAGGACCCCCTTAAGCCGAATGTAGGTAACCTACGGGTAGTTGCAATGCATTTGCTATGGGTAAAGGGGCGTCCACCTTTTTGGGGAGGGGTGGGGCACTACCATAACCTTGCTTTCACTCTCACCCCCGCTGGCAAGCAGGGAGCACTTGCCCCTCTGTCCCCTTCTGCACCGCCTCTGCTGTCCGTAAGTCTAGTTGTCTGTTCATCTTGTTTTGCCTGCTGACTTTCCACAGGTTTAACAGAGGGCCTGAAATTTACACGGTACGCTTGTACGAACGTACATGCGTGTTGACGACTAGGTACGGGGATTGCCAAACCCCTTGCGCTGATAAGAAGATCCATTTTTTGAGCCGATAGGCTTACCATAGCCGTATAAGTAGTGAAACAAGCTTCAACCAGAAGTCAAGCCTTCGAAACGATATTCCATTTGCCGGGCGCACGGTGATAAATCTCGAGATCTCATCAGTAGGAGGACGCCAGTAGCACAGGCAGGAGGAACCACAGGGAGCACGTGCCCCCCTTAGGCTCCGAGAGACCCGGAGGGCCCCTCGAAGCACACGATTAAGGTGCCAATCTGAGGGCCCGAAGGACTGAAAAGATCGGCTGGGAGTCCCATTCAGGGGCCCCAGCTCGCAAAGCCGGGCAATCCAATGCTAGTCAGAGGACCCTGTGTGCTGATCAGGAGCCAACTGAGTCGATAAGGGCCTATAGTACGGCCAGACACCATCAGTAACGCACAGTCGGCTATGTGGCAACATGGTTCTGAGGACCATTTCCCAAGCAGGGACAAAGCCGGAGTCAGCGATTTACTTTGCTCGGGGCCCGACAACGCCTTACAGGGGTCCTGTGTTGTCAAGGGGCCCCGAGTCAGCCAGAGGCAGTGTTCAAGGACGCCTGGAGGGCAAAGGGGGCCCATAGGTCCGACGATCAAGGGCCCGATTGGGGGGTCTAAAGGTATAAAGGGCTGGTTGGAGTCTTATTCAGGGACCCAGACCTGCGGAGACGGACCCTCAGATAACGGTCAGACGGCCCTTTGTACCGATCAGAGACCCCTGAGCCGATATGGGCCTATATATTGGTCGCATACCACCGTGCCACATAGCCGGCTCCGTGTCTTTATGGACCTGAGGACCCACTTCCTAAACAGCTATAAAGCCAGGGCCAGTGATTTACCCTGGTCGGGGCCTTGTACTGCGAGGGACCCACAGCGCCTAACAGAGGGTCCTGTGTTCGCAAGGGCTCCGAGCCGACCAGGGGAAGTGCTCGATGAGGTGCGAAGCGGGGCCCGGGCGGCCCACCGGAACCGATGATCAAAAGCCCAGTTGGAGGGCATATGGACCCGAAGGACTGTCTGTACGTCACACAAAAAATCGCAGCCCGTAAGGTCGTAACCTGAAATATCAGTCAGAGATCCTTTTGCATCGTTTGAGGAGACCCTGAAACGATGCAGGTGTCTAAGTCGGTCGAAGACCACGACCACCGAACAGTCAGCTTTATGTTCGTCTTAGTCCTTGAGATCCATTTCCAAAGCAGAAAGGAGGCCGGGGTCCGCGATTTTCAATGCTCGGGGTCCCTGACACAACGAAGGGCGCCTGTGTCGGTTAGGGGCCACAGTGTCGAACAGGGTCCTGTGGCGGCAAGTGACCTCGAGTCAGAGCAGTGTTGGAGGGGGCCCAAAGAGGGGCCGAAGCCTCTCCCGAGACCACAGATCAAGGGCACGATTGGATGATTGGAGGGTCCGAAGGGCTGACTGTACGTCACATTCAGGACCCTCGCCCTCAAAGTCAGTACGAGACGCCACTTCGGCTGGATTGCTTGCATTCCAGTAAGGGACATCCCTTTAGGTTGGACATCACACCGGCCAAAACGGCACAAACGTGGCACTTGTGCACGCATGTGACACATGGTGACATGCACCAACCGCGCTATCCCATCGAAGATTGAAGATGCCATAGCACAAGCGGTCTCGGTGGCTGGCGGCCGGCCGGTCGATAATTGTCAAGTCAAACAACGGACCTCTTGGGAAATTCGGTTTTAACGCCACAAAAACTTAAGCAGACCTAGCGCGTGTGCATGCGTGATTAAATAGCAGAACCGTAACGACCGTATGATCGCCTTCGAGTCCGTTCTCAAGCATTAGGAGGCGCCACTTCGTTGAATTGCTCCAGCTTCAGTAAGGGACTTCCCTTCAGGGAAGCCTTCAGAACGGCCAAAATGGCGCACACATGGCACGTTCGTGCGCAAGTGACACATGGAAGCATGTGTCAACCATGCCATTGCATGGGGACTGAAGATGCCATGGTACGAACGGTCTCGGTGGCTGGCGGCCGGCCGGTCGAAAATTGCCAAGCCCAACAACAGCATTCCCGGTAAATAATGCGCAAGACCATCCAATCTGGTGCACACGTAGTATGCACACATATATGTTTAAATAGAACAGCTGCAATGACTGCCTCATCGCTCTCGGGTCCATTCTTCCCTCTTTCTTTCATCCTCTCTCCCCCTCTCTCTCTCTCTCTGCCAAATATTTGAGCGAAACGGTACAATATGTCGCATTGGTATCCTCAGAAAACCGTGGGCGGGGGGGGGGGGGGGGGTCGCATCGCCCAACTCCGCCAACCTTCCTGTCAGGGCGAGGAAGCTGTTAAAAAAGAGCAAGTCGCCTGATATGAAATTGTTAACAAATTTCGGTACAATTTCCTTGTTGGGGCGCTGCAAAAGGCGTCCACCAGTCAAAACATGTCGCGCCAGGCTTGGAGCATGTCAAAGGCATGGTAGATAGTTTAATGGCCGTTGAGATGGGGCTAGAAGCACACACGTAATTTTCATAAGGGGGCATGGCCGCTTGGTGTCCCCATATTTGACGTCATTCCCAGTGCCGCTTGCCATTGGCTCGAAATCTGCCATGTTTTCTGCTGCTTTGGCTATCAAGGTCCTTCGTTGTTTTTATTGCCGTCGAGGAGAGCAAATCCAGCCGTAGATCGAGTTTAAACGTGAGGCCCCGGCAAGTCCCAAGAGTGGAAGAAAACTCCCTTGTGATTGGGCTATCTAATTGGCCTGAAAATACCAAGGAACAATAAACAAATAAATGCTTGTGTACCCTGGTTGTTGCGACCTTGACCTTTGATACTGAAAATTAGTTTTTACGGTTGTGACGACGGGAGACACCATGAGCATCAACCTGACACCATGTTTAATGCATTGGTTTGGCAAAGGAAGAAATGTCATGGTACCGCGTTTTGCGGGACCTTAGCCATTAAGCTTGATAGTTAAGTTTTCCCATGTTACCAAAACGAATATCACGTGGATCAATACGACACCCCGTTTGTTGTCCCTTGACCTTGAGCGAGTTTCTGCAGCATGTGAATGACGCCCGTTTCGTTGCATCCTTTTAGATAAGCGTAGGAATGCCAGGATGCTCAAGTTTTGGTCTTTTATTGACATGTAGGGGTCAAATTAAGAGAGGTCAATAAAACAGGATTCCAGATTTTTAATAACTCAATGAGCTTAACCACTGGAGAGATCTGGAGGTAATATAATCCCGACGCTGAATTCTAATACGAATATGACGCTAACTTTACGGACATTGCGTGCTCGCGTCTGTTTACTTGGA
Organism: Pollicipes pollicipes; assembly: GCF_011947565.3. Lineage (NCBI taxonomy): Eukaryota > Metazoa > Arthropoda > Thecostraca > Pollicipedomorpha > Pollicipedidae > Pollicipes > Pollicipes pollicipes. The sequence continues at coordinate 44,088,819 of NW_023596136.1, forward strand.
TATCATTGAATCTGCTCCGTGGATCTCGAAAAGCAGTGCGTCATGGGTGAGGTACAATTGGTGGTTCAAGCTTGAAACTAAACAGAGGTGGCGAATAACTTCGGAGAGTTGCTTGGCTGCTGTGATCAAGGGGGAAAACTTATGAATTAAACTGAGGTGCGGCATGTATTTTGAACTGCTTCGTAGACCAGCTCCCAGACATCATCTTCACATAACAGCGGAAATCGCGTGCTCAAGCGACCAAGCCGGGAGCCATCAGGGTGCTGGCGCAGCGGAACTGAGCTGAACTGGCGCAGCGCCAGCGTCAGCGTCCGAGTGAGCTGGGCAGCGCCAGCGTCAGCGCCGAGCGAGCTGGGCGGCGTGGCGTCACTAGCTTCGTCGCCGAGCCGCTGTGCTGCCTCCTCCGGACGGGAACCGAAGGCGGCGGCGCTCAGCGGTCCTGACGCGGCCGGGCGGCACCGTCCTCTGGCAAGGCTACCCCGCCGAGCTGAGGGCGGCGCCGATCCCCGTCCCATTCAATTCGACCGGCACGAATCCGTCACCGTCGGGCGGCGGCGGTGGCGGCGGCGGCAGGCCAGAGGTGGTCTCGGCCACCGGCGGCGCCGCCCAAGCCCGCGGGGCGGCACGCCGACACCGGCGGGCCAGCCTCTCCAGCGCCAGCACGGCCAGACTGGCGGCCGCGCCCAGCAACAGCAGGCTGAACGCCGGCACTGTGTGGCGCAGTGAGATTGTCTGGAACGACTGCAAAAGGGGCGTGAGTGGTTGTCAGGGGCGCGGACGTTGTCGCTGTTCGGCACAGTATCGGCGAAAGGCTTTGGACAAGGCTCGAACCCTCAGGAAACTTGGCGTCGGGCTCGCACTTCCTTTTGAGGTGCTTAATCAACGGTCTGCTTGGTTAAGTAATTGGGTCGCGAAAGGAAGTGGAAGTGGACATGGCTTTTATTTGTTTGACTCCGACTGCAGTACGCGCCAGCATACGTGCGTGGAAACAGGTGGCACGGGCCAGTAGGCCATGGCTGAATGACAAACGCGACTTCATTTGCCCTATACGTTTTGGATGACACTTTCACGCCACTAGAATCTGTTATGAGCTTAGAGCAGATAATGAACAACACGAGCTAACAATTTTGCGCGGACGGATGAATACGGTATTGCCACTTCTAGTTGATACATAGCAGAGCGAGCATTTTAAATGGAGTGCGCGACTGGCACGTGCCCGCGGTTGGAGGGCTGGCCGCACTGACCAGCCTGGCTGCATTGTACTCACTGAGGTCAGAAGAGGACAGGCGTCGTGTGACCTCGCCCAGGGGCGACGAGACCTCGACACGACACCGGCCTCCACCAGGCGGTTCAGTCTGGTGACGGAAGCATTATGTGTCACAACCGTCCTCATAATGTGATGACGGCAAGCAATCGGTGCGAAGAAGCGTCCTTTAGATAAGGAGAATAGCAGTCGATGACTTAAATGATGATGCAGCTGATTTAACAATGCTTGGTACCAGAGCTTGTCGATAACAAACGCTCCAGGTGAGGATGAGAAGTTGCATATGGTCGCCTTCAGAGCGATTTTAATATGATTATTTTGACATGGCTACGTTTCATTCCATAAAGCTGCCACCGGTTGAGTCCGCGCCGTGCACGGAGTCTGGTTCCACGCACGCTCGAGATATTTGTCCCGCATACGGCAGATGTTTCTGCAGAGCCCAGTGTGTGTGCACAACACTCAGCTTGACGGGCGTCCACGTGAGACCGCACGTGCTTCGAACCAGCGAGTAGGCTTCTGCGTGACTGAAAAAATGGAGTTTGGTTTCAGACATCAGGCGTAAAGCATTGTCTTGCTGGTGGCTCTTATTTCATATGGTGACACATGGAATGGATACGTGCGCCGACAAAAATTACATCCTGCGTCAGCCAGCATCTGCCAGAGATTGATGCAATATTTTGATTTGGTGTAGCCACACTGTAGATGCATTATACGAGTTCATACATCGCAGCGTCATTTCAGCAACCAACTACAAACTGATATGCCTATGGGACAATTGCTGTCTATTGAGGCGTTTTTACTTGGACGCGATATGCATCAGCAACATTACCCAGCGAAGACGGTGTACTTCTTGTCATGCAGAACCCGCTTAAGACTTTGTTCCAGTGAGGTCACGTTCAAGATGGTGTGGTGTTTCAGCTGCGTGCGTCCCTGGCAAAGGCAATCCTTTGTTAAACAGACCACAAAAGGTTTGTTGTCTACCTGCACAACTCTCCCAGCGTCACTCCCCTGTCTCTGGCACTTCGGGTGAGACAGACAGACCTTGCTTCCCTTCCCCCCCGCTCTCTCTCTCTCTCTCTCTCTCTCTCTCTCTCTCTCTCTCTCTCTCTCTCTCTCTCTCTCTCTCTCTCTCTCTCTCTCTCTCTCTCTCTCTCTCTCTCTCTCTCTCTCTCTCTCTCTCGCTCTCCCTTTCCCGCCGTCTGTTATCTCTAATATTCGTTTCTGACCTCTGATCTGATCACGCCTGGCGCGCAAAAATGCCTTGATTTTGATTGAATTAACTTTGCAAAACACATCCGCGGAAGGCTAGCCAAGATGAAGTGGTCACTGACCGGGGGGGGGGGGGGGGGGAGAAGTTCCTAGAAGGAATAAGACAGATGACGTAATCGGACAAGTATATGGTGCACACCTGAAAAGCCTTGTAGCAGCACTATCAGACACAGTCGTACTCTTCGCGCGCGACCATAGTATTTTTTCCTGGGCCGCCGTATTCTTACAATCACGCTGTGGTAAGGCTGGCAGCAGTTAGCAATGTGCCGTCAACGAGTGATGTCAACAAAAGAGGCCATGTCGGCCAATGCAAAATTTACATTGCCGGCCACCAATGTTCCAACGATGATAAGGGTTGCACATGGTCGTACCCAGCTCGCGAGTGTAAAATGATGCAAATTGGACGCTGTATTTCGAAATTGCCGGTGGAGCGAGCCGGCCTGCTACAACTGATTGGGACACATTCCTAGGTTGAACAAATGACGTGAATACACTACTCAGAGAGGTGTGCTGTGCTAGCAGATAATGACCCTAAGCCCGCACCATCGAATGCGCACCGATGCACTCATTGCGTACGATCATTATCATTCTCCATGGCCGACGTCTTCTGCCCATAACGTCACGTGCAGGCCGCGGCACTAGGCCACTCTTTTCAAAGTGGAGCATCGAATACAATGTAATGGCTACTGATGACCGATTCAAATTGCCGGCCGATAGTGCTCCCACAATGGCATTGCGTACACATTGCGGACGGTTGGTGACGTGACGGTTGGTTGCGTACACGTTGCGTACGTACACATTGCGTACGGAGTGTGATAGCAGCTGATATGGGGCTCGAAGCGCACGCGTGGTTTTCATAAGGGGCCATGGCGTCGAAGAGGGGCGCATATTGGACATCCTCCCAAGTGCTGCCTGCCACCGGCTCGAATTTTGCCATGTATTCAACTGCTTTGGCTATAGATGCCCTTCATCATTTTTGCACAGTCGAGGAAAGCAAAGTCAGCCGTAGACTGAGTTGGGTGAGGCCCCGGCAACTTCCGAGGATGGAAGCAAAGTCAGGCGTGGACTAAGTTGGGTGAGACCCAGGCAACTCCCAAGGGCGGAAGAAAGCTGCGGTGCTTGGGCTATCCAGTAGTCTCAGGCCAGTGCCCCGGTTTTCCTAGCAGCAACAGCTATCCTAACATTAGTTGAGGGACATTGCATAATTGAGCGTTTTGGTTGTGTGCAGTGATGTTAAAAATTGCAGCGATGAAAGAGGCTTTCGGTGATGGGGGGTGATTCCAGACGGACGTTACAGGGCATATAATTTATGCAGTTTTGTGTCATACAGCATCGTGTTGCGCTGCTGGCGGCAACTTTTCGTGCCGAAATCTGGTCGGCAACAAAAACTACGCCCTTACCACCCCTGTGGACATGGTGTGATAGCCTAAACCAATCAGAAACAAGGTTACCTTGCTATCTCCAGTACATGGCTGATGTTAGGTATACATGCATGGTCCTGAAAACAAATTCCACACGGGAACTACCGCAGGCACAGTACTGACAGCAGTTCACTAATGAAATCGAGACATCTTCGCCTAAACGTCCGGCGACCCAGATGACGCGCTGAATCCCAGCAGCGTCCGGACGTCCCCTGGCGACTTTGCTCGAGCGGGATGGTTCAAGAAGACCCCTGACTGGCTGTCCTTAACTCAGCGTGACGGCCTGGTGCGGCAAGTCAGCGGGGCCTAAGGGTGACGCATGGATGACGTCACAGTAACGACACGCGGCAGCCGGCGAGTTGTGAGCAGCTAGTGACCGGCGTCCGCAAACAAAGCATTTCACCAAAGCGGGCTTCTTTTGTACAGTGACACCATCAGCATCGGTGAATAGGAGACCCAGACGTGCGCTCCTTAGCAAGCTGACGGGAGCGCCTGCCTGGTAGCGACATACCTGAAGCACGGTAGCCGCGTGGCTGCCCGACTGCACGGGCGATGACCCAGCGCGCTGGGCGCCGAGCTCGGCCAGCGAGAGGAACGGGAACGTGCGCTGCACCGCCACCAGCAGCGACACGATGTTGCTCGTGTAGCTGGCCAGCAGGATGACCGAGAATATCCAGAAGCCGCCAACCACCTGACGCGCCGAGACCGAGCGCGGGTTCAGCTCTGAGGCCTCGGTGGCGAGGACGCATCGTCTTGGTCATGCTACCGAGAACACCGCAGGGCGTGGGTACTACACGACCACCTGGGAAAGTGGGGAGGGGTATCAGGATAACTGGGTGAAAACATCAGGCGTGGTAGACGGTGAATGAAACCAAGAGAATGACAGCTAGCCTGAGAGATCTGATGGGCTCCTACTGAGCAATAGTGACCACACCGACCCCGAATGAATTGACTGGTCTTAAATAATCTCACTGGCCGTCGCTGCAATCAGATATGAAGATGACTTTTAAGCCCACCTGACTTTTCACGTTTTTCTCTGCATCTACATCTGTGCATCCGTCGACTAGTTTTTGATGTATCCCGTGACCTTTTGACGGATTGAAATGCAACCTGGATTAAGTGAATTCATAGCCTTGAACATTTCACCGTAGAGTTTCAGCTCCACCCTTTCCATTTCAATGTGTTTCATGCATTTCGAGAAAGAAGTCGTAAACAATCTTAGGAGACGGGCAATGCACCTTGGCACCTCAAATACCCATCGCTGCGACCAATTTGACAGCAGAACCGAAGTCCTAGCCTCATTATTTGTGTACTAATGCTTCTTCGAAGCTGAAGCGCTTGAGTTCAGACGAACACCTCGAAATCTCTCTCCCTCCCCCCGCCACGCGAGTGGTAGGAAATGCCGAAATTAATGGTTTCCCACCTCTCTGACACGCATCATCACCATAGCATCACCATAGCATCACTATAGCACCACCATAGCATCACCGATGCAATCGACCAAGATTCGCTCGTGATTCATGGCCGGCAGTAGCGAAGCAAGCGTCAAGCATCGTGACATCCAATTTATCGCATTAGTTTTCACGGGGGCTTGTGCAAAACTGCGATCCGTGTCGACGCCAGTGTAATGTTGTAACTGAATGAGTCTCGCAATATCCTGCGCGTCGGCCATGCAATCGCTGAAGTTGAAACGACATTTGATGCAACGGAAAAATATGTTACATTGGTTCTAATGTACATGCGATACACATGGTCGCCATCTTAAAAAAAAATTGCCAGCTGCGGCTACGAATGGCAAAGAAATGCACACTTCGAGTCATCGGGATTTTGGGGTCTATGGAAGATGAGTCACAACCAATTGGACAAACGCAGAACGGTCGGCATTGAATATCAATACTTTAACTTCGGTTAACATGCATTTTTAATGCTTCAAGCCTTCTGCTTCTGGCCATAGGTTACGAACAAATCTGGTTCATGGTCGGCCACTGGTTACCTTGGTGTTGTCACCTGGCCTTTCGGAGAAACTGAGAACTATAACTTCTGTATTTTCCACCACACACGAAAGCCTTAACTTCGAAGCAGTATGTCGAGTTGGGTAACGACGATAGAGCTTTGTCTGGTATAAATTGAGTGCAAACGATCCACATTTTACTTTAAGTCATATTTATTACTCATATAATTATTTTATGAGTGTTTCCCTGAATTATTCGTAACACGCTAAGATAGAAAACACACCTGGTCATGCGGGCAATGTTACACATTTCGTACATTTAACGGCGATACCCAAAACCGGCCCTGAAAAGGGCACCAGACCGTTTGGAAATTCAAACATATTGACACCAGTTGCCAAACTGACCGACGTAATGACCCGTGTAGCTGACAGAGTCATTCCGCGGAGCGTTCATAACACTACGTGCACAGTTCGTCGTGTTGCACACAGCAGTGCTGGAGATGTAAGGTGATCACAAAGGTATCGTCAAAAGACCCCTGACTACGGAAAAGTCATTATCCAGAACCAGGGGTGTAATGATGCAACATTGAAGGTACAGTCAGTTGCGTCCACAAAATTGTAAAATGAATATTGCACTAACCGACGTAGATAACAGATTATAGAATCATAAAGACGAGACATTAGTATTACAGATGACATAATTGTTCAACCTATTCTCTCGTCATATGTATCACTACAACACAGCCTTTCGGTCAATTAATTCTGTAGCCGTCGTCAGGTTCGCGAACAATCACTGTGAGAGTGTGGAAAGCCGACCATCGTGCCAAATGAGCTCTCCGAAATGCAGTGTTACATTCTGACAAAGAAGATGAGAGGATCCGAGCAATAGATGTTACGACGATTACCGGAGCTTTTATTCCATCGGGAAGAGGTGATTGATGGTACAATGGCCATTCGCATGGGGCGCCTTCAGTGGTCATACGGTGAAGTCTATATCAATCTTAAAGATCCATCAGAAGTAATATTGGCAAAACTTTGACATTAAGCATGAAGCTTCGAACCGATGGTTATCCGAAGTCAGGATCAAGGAAGGTAAGGAAGGAAGGCATCAGATCACCTCACTAGGCCCTTTGAAATGGACCAGCTTTACTGTACAAGCGTGTGAAATCCTGAGCGGATACAGAAAAAAACGTCATGTTTCCTTGGGGCCGTCGTGCATTGCCGATCTGTTTTGTGAATGTTTGCTGCTGCGCACCGGGTGTTGAGTCAGCGGCTGGTCTTTCCTGCACGCCGCCATACTTGTCCATTCATTCATGTCCTTCTTGCCCCAATCCGCGCCTGTTGAAGGTGACGAAACCATCCAGCTGGCGAGGTTCAAGAACCTACCATTCAACTGAACTCGAATGGAGCGATGCGTTTTGTCCCAAAACGGATGACTGGGACTGGCTGAAAGATGAACTGATGACTGATGAGGGAGATTGACTGACGACTATTGGCTGGAGGCCTGACTGATGGCTATTGACTGGAAGCCTGACTGATGACTATTGACTGGCAGCCTGACTGATGACTACTGACAGAAAGTAACTGTACCGGACGTCCCATCCTTCCGCCGGGCCTGCCGTGTACTGCGGCGGCCGCTGGCTGGGCCGAGCCCGTGACGTCGGCACGCACCTTGCTGCAGGGTCATGCAGACGACGGCCCCAGGCGGTGTTGGCCGGCCCGGCCGGCGCGTCCGGCCCGGCCCACTGCACCAGACACCAACAGAGCCACACCAGGCCGGCCAGCAGCGCCACGCACAGCCACACCAGTCCGGAGAACGGCTCCGAGTACGCCCGCCAGTTGATGCCGCCGCTGATGGAGAGCTTGTCTGGGGACGCCGGTACAAGCCGTCACTTAGTACAGAACTTGACTGCGACTGGTGTCTTCGGACCAGGATACATGCGTGAGTTGGCGTATGTCTCAGTGGGTGCTTAGGCAGCTGAGGCTGGGTCATGGGTCAGTGGGCACAGGATCCAGTTTCCTTTGACGCACCCGCGAGCGCGGTACAGGAGTCGGTGCACGCACGTCTCAGCTGGTACTGAGGCATCTGAGAGCGAGGAAAGAGGGTAAGCTGGCACAATACCTGGTTGGCAAAACTATGTATACAAACGCGTGGGCATATGTTTTATTAGATGCCGTCAAAGCTTGAGCATGATGGTACTTAGAATAGGCAATGGGCAGTCTTTTGCACTCGTGGACTCTAATTCGGCAGGGAAGGGGCGGGGTGAGATGCCAAGATTCTGTTTAGAGGCGCAGGATGTGTTGTCCAATTCAGCGTTGTAAAACTGAAAATGGGCTGGACTCTAGCAAGCAGCCCCCTCACCAACCCGTCCCCAGCACAAATCCTCTCAAGTTTGTAGCCATGAAAACAATTTGACATTCGTAACCATTCATATTGACCTGGATCCTGTGGCAAGGCCACACCACCACCATAAAACTCGGAGTACGTGCTTCTCAGCAGGGATCCACCGAACTCTACGCCGCAATTTTCACGGCCGGTCAGTGCCAACCGGCCAAAGTCTGGGGACGAAAATCCGTCGAGAGCCGGGCAGCGTAAAGCCTACGTCATGCCGCGGTCTCCGGACCACGCACAGGCCTCCTCCGAACCCGTTGTCCTGAGCCAATAAGCCCGATGGAATCAATAGTTTGTCGATTAGAATATACAACAGGTTATTACAAACGGCCCGATGCTTCAACACGCGTTCGGTTGTGACGGTTAATTTTGACCTCCATCCTTCGAAGGCTTTTTAAGAAAATAACTTCTGACGGGCGCGGCGTAGAAGCATAAGCTTTGCGCCACTGTAGGCTATTGAACAGCAGATCTTCCCTAGTCTTATTTTAGGTCAGAGTAGGTCACTGACGTAAACTGACCCGGACGCGCTTTTTGCTTTCAGGATCATACTGTCTAGCGTAATCCTTGCTGCTTATACAAGTGCAGAAATTAAAATAACCTCGCAGGTTTATGGTTACCATAACCTTTGAAACGTCAAACAAGGGTACTGAAGCAAAATGAACACTAGTGGCTTAGAACATTTATCGACGTTCAAGGCGGTTACATGAGAATGTCTGGGGTATTTGGCCAACAATCTTGAGTTGTCACGTTGTGTGACCTTATTTGACCCGAAGGTAACCGCTCCATGGATCTCAATTATGACGCAGGCTAGTTTACATACAGACGAACCCACGCTATGGACTTATAGTCTCTAGCTCTTGTACTGTTTAGATCTCATGTGGCTCAACTTTATCGTCCCCCACCCCGAGCATGAATATTCAACCAACCACCCAGGTGCATGATAATGTTGCCGATTTATTCAGCTGGGTGCAGAGTCTGCACACACTCTCAGTTTCATTGGTCCACTTTTATAAACACAATGCATTTGGACACACTATCAAAAATATACGGAATTATATGTGTGAGACTGCGGTCATCTAAATGATACAAGGTGATAAAAGGTCTGCACGACAAAATGATACAAATGGACATGCCTGGGGCGCTGAAGCGCTTTTACCATACACGCTTCCAAGCGTCATGATCTAAGTAAAACAGCAGGCTACGTTAGGTACAGTTTAGCTACAGCGGGTACATTTCTCAATTATATTAGTGGCGCAGTGTGGTGCAATATTTTTACGCTTGATGTCCGCATGAATCGCGGGAGTCCGGGCTGGCACCTCACAGCTCTGCAGAAAAAAACACCGCTTTTGCAATCTTGAGCGTCCAAAAGCGAAATCGTCGAACCTCTCCAGCACACTTGAGCTTCAATGCCCTCCGCGAGTCTCACTGGGGTTGGCGACGATGAAGCCGTACGAGTTGGCCTCCAGCCCGCCGGTGAATTCGACGGTTTGCAGCTTATTCTGGCTGACGCGGAAGTGACCCATGGCCACCTCCGCTTGCCTATGTGCTAAGAGGTGTAGCATCCCAGCGCCTTCGTCCGAGCCGGCGACGTGGCTCGGCGCGAGCACGATCTCCGCTCTGGAAAAACAAGGCCACAGCAAGGAGCCTTCACTGGGTAAGCTGATCAGTCAGCACATCGTCGTCTTACATAGGTACGTCGGCAGCCGTTTGCTTAACGCAATGCGTGCGCTATCACTGCGGGTGGAAATAGACCGAAGTCTGGTACTACCAAATTGTACCGTTGATCTAGCGTTGTGTGGTCGGATGGTAGGGATAAGGGCTCGCACAACAAGCACTGCGTAACGTGAGCTCTGAATCCAGAAACCCATTCGTTCAAAGAACCGGATTCAATATTTGCAAACATTTCAGTATGATACAGCACATCAGCTAGATCCTCAAACATTAGTTCAAATTTCAGGCCTTTACATCAATTTTTGATAGTCTATTACGCATTTAGAGCCTACCTAATTGGAGACAGCAATGGCGCAGACGTTGAGGTGGTGAGTGCATTCCGGGTTTAGATGACCGCCATGTCCATAATTTTTGCATGTGATATTAAGGCAGGTCATTGCCACGTGATGCAGGCAGCTCGAATCGTTCGTCAACGAAACAACTAAAAGTCACTGGAAACTAACAGGTTCAGTCGCAGGCCCCAGCACACGCCTGCTCTAGTTGACAGTCAGAAATGTCTGGAAACCCGGCAAGCCACATCAGATCTTTCCGATTCTCGAGAAATGTTAGATTTATTAAAGCTAGCCACTCAAAGCTGACTGGTGGTGATCATATGTAGAGACATTGGGCCGAGTGGAATGAACTTTACAGCTTTCGGAATGTCGTGAGTTTAACACACAAGGCCCCATGTTCTAGTAGAAAAGGAGACCGTGGTTCCGTAAAGTCATCATCTAGCTTCGCTTACGACTGCTTGCCGGCATTGTCCAGATCTGTTACCCGGACGCAGTGAACGACTGTTGTATGGAAAATATGAGAGCTGCGTTGTTTTATGGTGTATAAATTTACCACCAATGTTTTCGAAAACCGTTCTGCATGTGTGCAATGAGCCTATTTCATGCGGACAGGGAGTCCTATGTTAGTTCATCTGCAGGCACTAACGACATGCCTAAAGTATTTCCAAGACATTCATCAAGACTGCAAAAGGAAGCCAAGAGGACTTAGGCTGAGCAGTTTGTGACGAAAACTAAGCTCCGTGATAATTAGTGTAAGTATCGACGATTATTAACATGCGTGATATTTTCAGTGAGTTACAAACAGGCACAGGATCGTATAAAGGTAGAACATGTGCGTCATCACCGAAACGGCATCGATTGGTTGACGAATACTCGATGTCATTCTTTTAATTGCACACCACCGCTGTGACTGCCTATTTATCTGTCATAGAGCTACTTTTATCGAGCACCAGAACGTAGCCATGTAGTTGCAGCATACCTCAAATTCAAGGTCTTGCTCTATGAACTCCAGCGTCTTCCCCGACTTCCGACTATCTTCAGCGTACCACCTTCGGATATGACGTCACCACTTTCCTGGGAACATTTTTTACGCAGATACGCAAGCATTTTAAGGCTATAACGACACATGCATGTGCATCTTTAATGGTGCTGCTGAGATTTCGTGAATTACTTCATTCAGCTTCTGAAGTGAATTTGTGATCTTGGCACAACAATCATTGAGTTAAATCGTGAGTAAATGAATCAAACGTAGCTTACCAATCAGGTAGTTATGTGTCTTGGTTGACAGTGCATCGGGTTTGTACTACAAATCTGTATTACCACTGCAACCTTT
>NW_023596136.1:44102951-44108103 GCF_011947565.3 Pollicipes pollicipes
GGCATCGACCGAAGATATGTAAGAACCAAAGGATACGCTTTTGACATGCATGCAGGTCGGCACATAAGAAAGGGAGAGGGTAACACAACATGGCAATTCGACTGCTGTTAGAAGGCAAAATCAGGCATGGGTGGGCAGGACAGGTGGTGCTTAGGAGCGCGAAGTCAACCGTCAAATAGCAATGCATTGAAATAAATAACTCGCTCCTGCAAAATAATGGTAATTTTTGGCTGTTATGACCAAGAAACATTGAAGTGGTTGCTCCCTGTACGTGTTTGATTAAAAACAACATTTGTTGTAAAACAAGCAATTTAGAAATTGTGCGAATTGCGAGCGAGTGTCCGCAATGCTTTACAACAGGATTTATGTATGATATAAAATATGGCTATTTAAGTCTAGGACACAGATGTATCACAGCTGGAAGTAATACCCAAGCCAGTTCGGATGACCGTCTGAAGCCATGCCAACTGGTTGTAGCACATTTTTAATTGTCCTGCGTGGTGACGTAGTTTCAACTTCGCTTGTGCTAGGTCTTTTCGCCAGCCAACCAAGCATAAATATTGTAAGTCAATAGTATACACCAGCCAGCTACAGTACACCTACCCTGTGATTTGATTTTTTTAGCTCTCTTAGTTTCTGAGATCTCATGTGTTCATATCACCCTCCCATCCAACCGAGCGCGTCGCATTCAACAAATACGTGTTAAGCTTCGTATGAACTTGACCCCACCGCGCTAAATGATTATTCGCATCCGTGTTACTAGATTTGCAGCATGATAACAACAGTGGCTGACCTAAATTATGAACGTTTAAGAACGTAAGGGCGGCATATATCCAATGTTCACTCTATATAATGTACGTTCTTATGTACGGATTTTGGCACTGGTGTTTCCATACAGCGCAAGCGAGTCGCTAAAAATATCGCTTAAGCAGGTGGTAATCAGCGCGGTCATTGTAAAAAGCTATTCTTAGACATGTCTTTTAGGTGGTTCGCCAGATTAGGTCCAGTGGAAAAGCATCAATTTCTCCCTGTGTGCAAGGGTGAAAAAAGCTTCTGATTTTTCAGATATAATCGGTGGAAAAAACTGAGTCCTTTGCGAACCAACTGGTGACAAAATTGCGAAAGTGAAAGCAAATTTTAGCGGCATAAAAGACGGAATAACTAGGCTTATTACTGGTCGCAAGAATCGTGGCTGGCCACGCCACTTTGCGACGAACGCAATCAGCGTGCTACGTAGCGTTTTCAGCGTCGCGCCATTTGAGACAGATGAGCTTGATCGCTCGCCACGCAGTTATGCGCTGGGTTCAGTGCAAGACTGTGACCAGCTGTTGGCTGTGTTCATGCCGTGAAAAGCTGACTGGCTAGAAGAGCGTAGCTAATCGTCAGCGTCAAGGTAATGGCGTTAAAAAGCCCTGTCTATCTATGGTTGTAGTTTGCGGATGCCTAAGCTGAAGGTTCAGAGATAAACAGAGGTCGTTAGAGCAACAAATGTCGAGGATTCATTCGGGGCTTCCTGGTTCTGAGAGGAGCAGCGGTTTTGAGGTAAAATACCAAGCATCGCTGGTGTAGGCCTCTCACATTGCCCGTTGCACCCCAGACTTAGCGCGCTGATCGGTGGACAGGCGTGAGATAAAACGCTTTTGGTTGTCACCATAAGGCATATAAAGCTAAATGAAGGTGCTAGAGGTGTTCAAAAATGTCGTTTGCATCTGTTTATATCAAAATTGCATGGTCTTTGCTCTAAATGACTGAGATCATGTTAGGAAGTGCCAGTTCTGACACCACAATGATGGTATTCTCCAAGCAGATGTCGCTTGCTTTTCAGGTATCAAAAACAATAGGATAAATAATAGAACAGACACATTTTCTCTCCTGCCTGCGTGGACGTAGAATTTTATAATCTTGTCATGACCCAGAGTTCAGACTTGTCACTGATCGATTTTATCCTTGCTCAAGCACATATGGACAAGTGGCGATTGCACAATGCATTATTTATTCAGTCTTATAGGTACGGTTGCCAGCTTTCAAATGTGACCGACATTCTTGTCAACTACCATTGGACAAGTACATGAGCTTAGGTGTTGTTAACTGTTCCTCTTGATGCCATCAAGCGCAAGTAACCTTTTAAGTCGGCAGAACGGGCGCAAATTTAGCGTTAAAGCTTTTCAAAACTGTTTTAAAACATTAAAGTACCTTCCACGGGTACATAAATCGAGAAATGGCAGACGGGCACGACCATTGGCGAATAAGGCCTTTATTCAACGGGTAACGTATAGACACGGGCATAACCAAACGGGCGAAATTCTGAACACTTACCTTCGACGATCAAGTTAATGCGACTCACATCCATCTGCGCGATAAACTGTTCCACCAGTTGAATCGATGAATCAACAACTGAGCATCTGGGCCAAGTTCCATTGAGTGTAGTTGGGGCCTCCAGTGGCTGTCCAGACGGATGTCGGCCTAAACATAGGCTCAATGCGATCAACAACACAACACGCTTCCCAAAGGGGTACATCGCCTCTGTGCCACCAATGCTATCCAAGCACTGACGTATTTGACTGGCACAGAGCTGTTCAAGGTGTAGGGTGTCCAGGCAATTCCGTAATGCATTTTCACGATCATGGGCATAAGCCTTTTGAAATGTCGTGCCATGTCACCGAACGTCAGCAGATCATTTTATCCCTGCTTACACTCCTTTACTAAAGTGTAAGCCTCGGATGGTGAATTATGCAACATAAGCACACACACCAAGACGATCAGATGACAAGGAAAGCTTTGCAGCTTAAGTGCTTCCCCGGCGTGAGTCAGCACATGATGGTCTTTGCACCTACCTACATGGCACCTACATGGTCTTTGGTCAGGGCAGGGGTAAAAAAAGCTTGCCCCGCCTGTCTCCCACAAAATAAGAATGGTCTGCCTTGTCTCATTGACCATCGTTCTTATTCGCCGTTTCTCATAACGCGGACTGACCACGGAAAACCCACCACCCAACGCTTCCGACGTAATAAAGATACAGCTCAGCGGAAAACATCAGTGGATTAGTCCTAACGAGGTATCGCGATCGATACTAGCTTTCATGTCGTTTGCTGAATAATTGCTTTCATTATGGCAGGTCTAATGTCAAACTTTCCAGAAAATTTCACTTTTTCAGCTTTACATCATTTCTACGAGATCATGTCCTGCTGTGACACAAAACTTAAACAGGCACGTTTCCCGTTAAATTCTTAGTTCAATGGTGTGCACTTTTATGCGTTTTGAGGATGCCTTTATAGCATATGGCTCTGTTAGCCTAACAGTGCCGGCCCGTCGCACGCGTTTCATGGCATCAGTGTTTGCTGCCCGCCGCCCGCGCCGGCCGTAGATCGTCGTGCAGTGTCCCTCACAAACCACCACTGCTCCAAGACCGGGCAAGCTAGGGGCACGTTATTTGTGTCAAAACACGCGTCCTTGATACCCAATAGGCCACTGAAAACATGGGTGCAATTGCAAAACATGCTAGAGAGGTTTTAAAAAAAAAACAATTAAAAAAGGATGAACCACCTGCCTTATCACACTGCGGGTTAGGACGATTTGCATCCCAGAAATGGAAGCCAGATCTAAAATGTGCGGTTTGCTGATTATATATTTAAGTGCGTTCTGCCTTTGATAACCTATTTGCGGAACTATACAACACTTCCTTCCTGTCAGCCAGTAAGCCTATAAAATTTAAAAGGGAATAGTCGCAAAGAATGCCTATTATTGACACGTCCTCGGGTTGGGGTCAAATTGAATCCCCATCCCCCAAAAGTTTCTCCAATAATTATTTCTGAGCGGCCAAATTTTGCATTACTGTAGAGAATTGAATAGCGG
Organism: Pollicipes pollicipes; assembly: GCF_011947565.3. Classification (NCBI taxonomy): domain Eukaryota; kingdom Metazoa; phylum Arthropoda; class Thecostraca; order Pollicipedomorpha; family Pollicipedidae; genus Pollicipes; species Pollicipes pollicipes. The sequence continues at coordinate 44,106,804 of NW_023596136.1, forward strand.
ATTGTTTGGTGTCAACAATTAAGACATACCTTGTGAGGCTGCTTACCTATGACAGGTCAAAGCCAGGCCATGGTTTCAGCGAAGCCAATTTTTGGAGAATCGTGCAATCAGATCCAGCAACGGAGTGTTAGACGAGGCCATAGATCATCTGATATGCTTCCTTAGACATCACAACTGTGGAATGGGCAAACAACGTTGACCGGGCGTCAGGTACAAAGGTCAGACCAAGGTCAAAACCAACCTGTTTTATAACTCGTGTGGGCCTGCTGCGTGGATAGTTTCTGGTGCTTGTTTCGAATGTATTGATAGCAGGAACCGCATTATGCATCTTCCATGGGCTTCTTAGAGTTCAGAATAGGTCATTGACCTAAAATGACCCAGGTCCACATTTTGCTTTTAGAAACATTCCGCCTAGCGTAATATTGGTCGCTTATTCAAGTGCAAAACTCAGAACAGTCTTGCATGATTTTGGTCGCCGTGACCTTCAAAAAGTCAAACAAGGCCAGTGACTTTAAATTAGCATGTGATCTTTTGCTTAGAAACAGTCGTCTAGGTTCTCAGGGCACTTGGACACTAACCGGGAATTTGGCATTGTTTTACTTTATTTGACCCGAAGATTTGACCTAGGAACCTCAAAGTTTGACCTAAGTGAGTTTACGTACAAGTCAACACACCCTGTAAATTTGGTATCTCCAGTTTTCTTAGTTCCCGAGATCTCAGGGAAGGTTCAAATTGCTCCCCCCCAACCGAGCAAGGGGTATCTAGCTGGCCACCCGAGCGCGTGTTAATGTTCATGAAAAGTGATTGCGATAGACCCCTCCCCCTCGACTCATATACACAATACTCCCATGGTACATGAATATCGTATGCTCTAGGTACCCATGCTGCACAAAAATAATTTCCAAAGAATGTATTACTTACATGGATCAAGACACCATGTAATCACACAGGACGTGGCTTGCTTTTCATGGGACGCCAACTCAACCTACCGAGCGGATTGCTTTTAGGCAAGCAACCAGCCTACCAGCTAGGACGCAGATATCAACAAAATCTCAAGCTTAAATGCATCTTGAATCTTGCAGCAAATGGGCCAGGTCATATCCCCAAATCAGCATTCTGTTTTACCTAACATGCTCCAAAAATGTGACCTATCATGAAATTTGGACTATTTGGAACACATTTACACGATATTCCAATACTTTGCCACGAGCATATTGCTGAAAATAACACCCAAAGTTCATCTTTAAGCTATTTTTCAAGAGCATTAAAAAGACAAGCGTTTGGATATATCAGACGTGAA